>NC_091822.1:99466607-99786607 GCF_038994185.2 Dermacentor albipictus
CTACCGCTCTACTCACTTTTAAAAGAAAGCGGGTTTAAGAAGTCGCGTGCAAGTCATAGACGCCGTCCACACGCGGATAACTCCATTGAGACCGGAAATTAGTCGAAGTACACAGTGTTCATTTGATATTTCGTGCAAGGATTAAAGGGACAGTTGCATAGTACCCTGAACAGTCTGTGGAGGAAGAAATAAATGGCCGCAGGAGGAGGCAAGCACAACAAACTTGTATATCTTCAGTGAAAACACACTCAAAATGTTAATGATGCGCACTCGGAAAACGCAAAACGAATCACGATCGCGTAAAAGGCCAAGCAAACTCCGTCTGCTTCACTGCATGGCATAATTGTCGTGAGCAACAAACCAAGTCATCAAAACATAGTCATCTAAGTGAACGCAATACTAAGCAGGTATGAATGTGATCACACAACTTCGAAAATGCATAACTTACCTCCTCGGACGGCCGCAATGTTTGTAAAAGGCCATGCACTCCGTGAATTCCTAGGCCCGCCGAGACACGTAGCCGCTGCCACTCCTTTTTGCAGCTTCAATGGCTTTCAACTCGCGGGTATAGCGGTCCCTCAGCCGCTTCCATAATTTCAGGCGCTCTTCGACTGAAACAGGGAAAACAAGACAAACAAACCGGCGCTGAGTGCATAGCACGTCCGGAGACGTATACACACACGTGCGAAGCATTTACACACCTGTCGAGAGGCCAGAGTACAGGCGTATCTGCTGCCACGCGTTGTTTTTCCGCTGTGCATCCCGGTAATCCATTCTTTTCGTGTCCTAGACGCACAGGTATTGCTGGACGGCGTCCAGAAACCTTTCAATTTCGGAGCCGCACAGGTCGGGCACGCTGTCTTGGGAAGAGGCCATCTCGTTCTTGCCCAGCCCGGCGACATAGCGAAGGAAATTTTAACAAGAGCGGGCACTCCCATAAAGCCCAGCGGCCGAATTGACTGTAGCACACCAAGCGGATGTTGTTCACTCCTTCCGATTTCGGTTTTGGGCGCGCGCGTTTTGCACACCAGTTGGTACACGCCGCGCCGGCTCCGCTGCTCGGCGCGGCATTCATTTTTTTTTTTTTTGCTTCTGCTGAACCTTGCGTAGCCTTGGCGTGGAATCGTTTCATTATTAAGTAGAAATTATTGCGATTGACCTTTGCGAGACTGCGCCGAATCTGTCAGGTGCAATTTCATAAAGAAAACGAAAGACGTCTTCTGAAATGATGAAATGTTTATTTTGCTCTATGTAAATGCTCGTTCCGGGCTTCTTGTGCATTCATGCAAAATTGTGGCACCAGGTAAGCAGCAGTCGTTGCCGTAAGATGCTACACCGGATACCATCAGCTGAAAGAAAGTAAATTACAAGCATGTATCATTTCGGTATATTGACCTAACAGGAGTATTGCGTGTAGAGGCGAAACGTGCGTAAGTGGTGAATGAGCGGCATTGCAGATAATTTCACTTTTACGTACATTTCGCAGCAAACGCTCCTCCCAAACAAAGCCATAAAATCTGAACATCCGATTTTCAAGCACCTCACCTTTCCCGGACATTATTTCCTGCACTTTAGGTGCATAAATACACGGGTGACTGCGCGTTTCCAAAACAACTTGGCCTCAGTCAACACGATGGTACGCCAAGTACTATCGGCCAAAAAAGTAAACGGACCACGGCACAGCTGGCCGGAGCGGCTGCGGGGCCACACCGGGGCGCTGTTATCTCGCTCCACGCGCTGACGGCGAGAGTGCCCCGAGTGACGCCAGACTTCGCCCTCTCTCTCGCGCGGATCCTTGTCTCGCTTGATAAATTTCTAGTGCGCCGTTCGGTTGCTCTGCTGCTGACGGTCGCGACGAAGGGGACTGTGCATCGCCGGTAGTTTAGAACACGGCGCTGTCGAACAGTATTGGACGGCCACGGGGAGTCAAACCGCGCCACTGAGGAGGAACAAAGACTCGTTCTTAATGTTGTTTTGCTTATATTCACCATACCTCTCATATTAGTGCATTTCGCTGGCGTCCACCGCTGCTCGATTTTAGGCAACACAACGAAAGCAGCCGCAACGGCGGCTACGGTGACGCGCGATCGGCACCCGAGATGGCATTTTTGCTCGTTCTTAAACATTTCCTAGTCTTCCAGTGTCCGATGGCTGGACAGAATATATCTGGATAGCAGCGCGCACTGCAAAGCGCGTCGCCGACACCGTTCCAGAGAATAAAAAGGAAATATTGAACGCCGGTGTCCTATTGGCACCTTGGCTGTGGCACCGCGGATCAGCTTTGGCATGCCGTGAAGGAAGAGTGGGAAGCGCTGCGCAGACGACCGGAGCTAGTAGCAGCGCTCTATGACTCGATGCCAAGGCGAGTAGGCCAAGTAATAGCGGTCGACGGCGAATTTTCATCCCATTGAGGACCTCTTCCACGCATGGAACCCCATTTTTTATTTTCTTCCGTGAATAAACTTTCACGAGCGACTTGTTTTTCCGATTAATTCTTTCCAATCATCTCTTTCTGACGGTACTTTTGTAAAGAAAGTTTCATAACGGACTCTGTATTCTAGTAGCGAATTAAAGCAGTGTGGAGAGGCGCACTGCTATAGTTAATAAACCCACTGCTGGAGACAATGCCGGAAAAGTAATATCGACAGAGAACCCGCGCCGGCAGTAAACCTTGGCACCTGCAAGCGCGCGTCCCCGTAGCCGCCATTGCGGCTGCTTTCGTTGTGTTGCCTAAAATCGAGCAGCGGTGGACGCCAGCGAAATGCACTAATATGAGAGGTATGGTGAATATAAGCAAAACAACATTAAGAACGAGTCTTCGTTCCTTCTCAGTGGCGCGGTTTGACTCCCCGTGGCCGTCCACTACTGTTCGACAGCGCCATGTTCTAAACTACCGGCGATGAACAGTCCCCTTCGTCGCGACCGTCAGCAGCAGAGCAACGGAACGGCGCACTAGAAATTTATCAAGAGTGACAAGGATCCGCGCGAGAGAGAGGGCGAAGTCTGGCGTCACTCGGGGCACTCTCGCCGTCAGCGCGCGGAGCTAAAGCCCCTCAGTTTTCCAAAAGTAGCGCCATTCTTAGATCTTTCCGCCACCCCGCTCACCCAGGCGCTTCCTCCTCCACTCCTCCTGTCGCCCCAGCCTCCTCCGCTCCCCCATTGGCCAATCTGTGTCACGTGAAAGCGGGCCCCGCGCTTTTGTATATTTTTTTCTTTCCGGCGCAGAGCAGGCGCCGCGCTTTTGTATATCTTTTCTTTCCAGCGCGCTGCGACCCCCAATCTTGGGCCTGCGACCCCCATTTTTGGGCCTCCGCGACGAAGTACGGCAGGCGGTTTGAAGGAGCGCGGTAGTTTTATACAATGTGTTAGGGCCGAGTGCTTAATTGCGATGCCGTGCTGCTGCGCCTACGGTTGCCACAACAGACCCAGTGACGGCAAAAAGCTTTTTGTTTTACCATCCGCCGGGCGCAACGCAAAACGAAGAAAAGTGTGGATTCACAAGATCGGGCGGGCTGACTTCGAGCAAGTGGCAAAGAACGCGCGGCTTTGTTAAGTGACACGGCTCCTCCAACCTCTTCTTTTGACGCCCGTGTCAAAACGGGCCCGTGTCCAGTGCATTGGGGGTGCGTTAAAGAACCCCAGCTGCAAAAAAAATTAATCCAGAGCCCCCATTATGGCGTGCCTTATGAGATCGTGGTGTTGGGATGTAAAACCCAAGAATCAACTTTTCTTCTGTCTTGTGTGCCTTGACTGTTCCAGTTAACGCAACACTGCTTCCTTGTGAAAACTTACAACGCAAAGGAATACAGACGCACGTAGTATACAGAGATAAAATTAGCACTTCAACAAAAGTGTTGCTGGTGCCAATGAGGGAGGGGGATAATTATTTTCTGAACCTCTTTCCAGTTGTCCCATCAAGTTCCTTCTTTCTTTTCTATCAAATTCTAACCATTTGCACTGTAATAAATAAATAACGATTTCATATGCTGGTAAGTTGTTAAAATTATCTATACCGCCTATGTGTGAAAACGTTGCTCATGGCCACCACAACCTGTGCATGAGCTACGTACATCTGTAAAAGGCGCGGAACAGAAACGGCCCTGCTGCCAGGCATTGCTGACCGCAGACAGTCGGAATCTCTCACGCGCCGGCCGAACAAAAGCATCCTGCAGGTACGTAAATTAACCTACGAAACCACGTGCACATACTTTCGCGCTGTCAAAACCTGAAACTCTGGTAATTACTCGCGTGTCTGAGCACACCGCGTGCTTGTGTCGTGTTTCAGCAACACGAACTTTCAACGTGCGCGCGCTTTACGCCTTAAATACGCCTTGAATAATGGTGCTTTTCTCTATTTCTTCCGCAAATCCGACACGACATTCTTAAGGCCAGTTACCGACTGACAAAGCAAGATCTAGATTGAAAAAACTGCTCCGCAGGACTCGAACGAACTTTTCCGCGGATTTCCTCCCGTAGCGTGTTAGCCGTCGTCTGCTACGGCAGGCCCACTGCCGGCGGCGCCACCGTCGAGGCCGCGCCGAGCGGAGGAGGAGAGAAGTGAATGGCGCTACTTTGGGAGATTGAGGGGCTTTACGCGGAGCGACATAGCAGCGCCCCGGTGCGGCCCCGCAGCCGCTCCGGCCAGCTGTGCCGTGGTCCGTTTACTTTTTTGGCCGATAGTACACAAAAGTAGCTACAACACAGGCTCAGCCAGACCCTGTTACACGCTCGCAGAATGCCTTCTAATCGCACCTAAGCCAGACTCGTGGGTGCAAAGCCTGTTTTCAGTCGCTCAGAATACATAAATGTCATGTTCTTGAGCTCCTCCGTGTTATCTTATACGCGTCCTGCCGGCTCATGCAACCCTCCAGTGTTATCACTCTCGGCAATCGCTCGTCGCGTTTTCGAGAAGCGTGAGTACCGAAATAAGGTATATGTTGTTGCGGCGCTATAAAATGCGTCACAAACTTGTCACACTAAAATTTAATACACGCAAAACTAACTCACTATGGCCGGCTTGCTTTTTTTGCTAACAGCTTCACAACCCCAGGCGCGGCGAGCAATCCTCAATATATCCCAAAAAGTTACCAAATAAATTACTATACTTTTTCGGGTCAGAGAATGCACCACGAACTTCTACCAGTAAGATTCAGTACACGCGAAACTAACTGCGGCATACAGCCGAGCTTCTTTTCGCTAACTGCGTCAAAAGCCGGGCGCGGCAACCGTCCTTCTAAACTACCCCAAATATAATGACGTTAGTTACAATATTGTTGGGGGCTACAG
This sequence comes from Dermacentor albipictus, assembly GCF_038994185.2. Lineage (NCBI taxonomy): Eukaryota > Metazoa > Arthropoda > Arachnida > Ixodida > Ixodidae > Dermacentor > Dermacentor albipictus. The sequence goes on from NC_091822.1 coordinate 99,471,894, forward strand.
AATGCGCGAAAACTTGTCTGTCTTAGGCGCTACGACGTAGTAAACGCATGTAGTACACACGCAAATGCGTCACACGGCCGAGCCGGTTTTCGCTTACTGCGTCAATAAGCCGGGCGCGGCAAGCCTGGCCAAAAACTACCGAAATAAGTTATAGTAATGTTCGGGCTCATAGAAAGCGTCGCAAACATCCCCCAGGACGAGGCATTAACACCAATTAACTGCGCCAGGACGGCGGAGCTGTTTTTCGCTAACTGCACCACTCGAACTAAGCCTAAATGTCAAACACAATTTCTCACCTTGCCGTAGTCCAGTGGTGCCGTGTCGAAATGCAGACGATACGCAAGAGAAGCATAGAGAACGCCGAGAGCCCAAAAAATGGGCTGTATCTAAAACAGACGGGTCGCCGAGCACGCGAGCTTCGCACGTATACGAACGGCCTCGCTCACTCCTGCGGCTTGTCTGGCGCATGACGTATGCACGCGGGTCTGGCGTGCCGCTAGCTTGTTGCTAGGCAACGCAACAAAATTTGCAAAATATACGTTCATTTACACGAAAAACTTTTTCACTTTTAGTGTGAAGGAATAAAAAAAGAAAACGTTGTCTGGAAGTTCATTTTACATTCTTTTTTTCTGATGCTCGCGTCAACTAACGGTTGGTGTTGAAACTAGGTGTGACGTGTTTCCTGTTGTCAGTTTTTGAAGAGTGTCCCCTCTTGTTGAAGTTCTTTCTTTATGCCGGTGACGAGGTAGTGAGTCTCTACCTCGACGAGAGAGGGCGCTAGGCGCTAACTTGCTCGGCGCGGTCGGCGCGAAATGCAGTCGGTCGCATTCGGCGCCAGACGACGTCCGAGCGCGCTGGATGCTGCGAGTCGTGTCGGCGCCGGATGCCGCCGGACTGTAGAGGGTCGTGTTTTCGCCAACGTAACGTCGTCATGACGCGCGCGCTCGCGTGCACGGAAACTCTCCGTTTGCCGTTCGCGGGCCCCCGTGCGGCGGCGGTTTTGCTCGCGAACGGCGAGATTTCCTTGCCGTAGAGAGGACGGGCCCGGGACCCATTTGTGCGGCAGCCGTGCGGCGAAACGGCCAATCAGCGACCGAGGATGGTCACTCTGGCACTGGCGGCAGCTTCCCCGCCCCTGATCGTTCGGCGCCGCCGATATCGTCGCTAGGCCTTTTCCGGTTCACTTCAAAGCTACAGCTTACGGCGCTTCGGAATGAATCACCGACTCTCACAAGCCGCAATATTTTCTTACCGTTGTTGCCGCTCTTCGCAATAATTATAATAATCGCGACATGCACTTCGAATCGCCAGTTGTTCACCTCTGCTGGCAGAGCACGCGTATGCGCGCGCAGACGACACAGCATAGTTTTACGTCACTATTTCTTGTGGCCCACGTGACCAGGCCATGTTACGTTTCCTTCTCTGTGACGTCATCGAATCCCCCGGAGCCCAGAAACCGAAATCGCTTGGTATAATAATGCTAATATTAAATTATTTTTCGGGTATATATTAATCCCGCTGTGTGTATCGTGCTCCCTGAAGCATGACGCAACGTTTGAATCAACAAACGCATGAACTAAAATGTTGATGTCCCTACCCCTTTAACATTTGTCCCCCATACGACCTAGTAGCATAGTGTAAAAATTTGTCAGTGTGTGTGAACATGTTGGTAAAAGGCAGTATGCAACCTAGAAGGTGCATGCAATGGAAAACAAATGCAAGTTTGCACTGAAAGAAGTTTATTCACATAAAAATATTTACACAGATTTGTGAGAGAAGTAATACAGCAATTAATAAAAATAATAAATTAATGATTATTTGGTTGATTACGGCATGGCAGCTGTCACATAATCTCTAGAAAGCATCGATCATAATGTACTGTTTACATTTAGAGCTGGTCTCGCAGTATGTTTGCAGGATGAACCAACCCTGCACAGAAACAAGATGGTCACTGTTAACATCATGTTTAGGTTAGCATGTCACATATATAGAACAGCTTTTTAACAAGGTTCACACAAATGCTAAAATTGTAACCGTCATTGCTGTTTACTTGCAAAAGAAATGGCAAGGATGGGGCCCATTTTGCAATGCATATCCTTTACTGCGCTGTATTTACTACGTGTTATTAAAATTAGAAAGGTGTCCAAAATGTTTTCTTAACCAGTTATCTGCATAAATAATTTGCTCACTCAAGCAGTCAATTATATGGTTTATTCATAGTGAAATTTGTAGCGCGTACAATAGACACGGACGGAGACAAGGTGGACACGCGAGCGCTTACTCACAACTGTTTATTTTTCGAAAGAGAGAACGTCACAGCGCCAGCTAGCTGCACCGAGCATGCGCAAAACATGTCATCCATTTTTATATAAGCAGATTACAGAACTTGAGCAGTATTCATGAATACAAATGCTTTGTCAGTGAGAGCAGCCAATGGCTGACTGACGTATTTTTAAGCACTCCTTGTTATACGGAACGCTTTTGTAATTTGACCTGTTCGTTTCTTTTTACTCGAAAACAAAATATCAGTGTCAGAAAAAACCGGTTCGCAATCACAGCGGTTGCAGGGGTCAGACAAGGGCAAATGACATTCTTTCACATTCGCACTTGTCTAACCAGTGAAACCTATGTCATGGTGAACCGTGAAACTATACGCTCAATATTTCACTATCTCTCATCCTGTGCAGCCAGAGTAGGAAAGAGCAAAGAATGACTTCATAATCAGACAATATTTATCAGAGAGTAAGTCACTGTGGACGCTTTGAAAACGAAGTATTTGTACGCTTCTTGTTTATGGCAACTTCAAGCGAATCGCATGATGCGGGACATCTGAAAAATGTAAGAAAATTGTTCTTAAAACATTTCACGTCTTTACAGTTCACGCTATAATAACCTGCCAAAATGCGGCATAAGAAACTGAAATAAAATAACATAAAAATAATATGTTTATGAAAAATGACGGAAAAGAACGTACCTTTTATTATAATGTGGAGAAAGGGAAAACTTCGGCGCATAGCAGTCTTGAAGGACAGCTGTTCGCTATTTGTGCAGTGTGCAGTTTAAAACAAGGACAGTACCAATATTTAATTACTTCACACTTGACTGCATCGCAGCTTGAAGCGAAGTTCCAGAAACGTTCACATCACGGAACGAAGAAAGCACCGTGGGCTTCGCAAACACGTTGTTGGTTGGCTTGCATCGATGAATTTGCCATAACACAGCATAAGCATAAACAGTAGCGAAAGCAGATAGATTACATCGCTCCGACCATATCATGCCGGCGTCTCAAAGAAACTGATGGCGATTGTGATGGTCTCCCTCTTTAGCCGCGTTTACATGAATGCGACAGTGTCGCATCGCATCGCATTTCTAGCGCATCACATTCATGTAAACAGCAGTAATGCGCTAGAAAGGCGCATCGCATTAATGCGCCAGGCGAGGGTAGATTTACGGGCGCGAGTCGACTCTCGCGGAGCATGTAAACGCAGGATCGTCGCATAAGGAATGATGGGAAGGAATTGCCAAACAACATGGCGGCGGTCCCGGCTGCCCGCTTCGAAATGACTTTGGCGTTGCTTTTGTAAAATGCACTTCGTTCGCAGCAAATGAATGTGTAAACGGCTTTCGCTTAGTCTCAGGCCGCTTCGACGACAGGGTATTATGGATAACCTTGTGGTGTTTTCGAGATCGCTTCTCGATTCGAACGAGGCGAAGCCTAATGAAAGAAACATTCTAGATGTCAGCGCTACCTATCGCTATAGTCGGAAAGTAGCCGCAACGACGACTAATGGCCTCCGAGATCCGAAGATCTCGCTGGCCAGCTAAAGCTGCAAAAAACGTGCGCTGCTTCGCGTCCGCTACACTATAGCGTATAGCGTACGCTATAAGTTGCGTACGCTAAACTAAAACTGTCTATTTCTCGGCACTCAACCACCAACGTGCACTCGGCCCACAACCGGAAACCAGTTGCACCGGAAGTCGGGTTGCACTTCACTTATACGACGCCATGTGGCGCTACGTTTTTGCGAGAGTTAAGGCGCTACATGTAAACGGCGTCGCATCACCTTTCCCAAATGCGCTTGGAAATGCGATGCGGCATTCTTTCCATCCACCCGCTTCGCCTTGAGCGCCGCGGAACTAAAGCCCTTCTTTACGCCGAAACAGCCCCCCCCCCCTCCCTCTACCTTGCGATGGTTGACTCACACCTAGACATTTGTCGCATCTCGGTGAAAGCTGTGGCCGGCCTTTATGTGCGCATCCCTTTCTGGGAACTTCACTTCGAGGAATTTACCTCGTGGCCGAGGTTGAAAAAAAAATCTTGGCAAGACAGCCGGCTCAATTTTGTTGTGCATTAGGGGCTGTATAGCTTTCTTTCGAGACAATTACTGTTATGAAAACCGGCTCTTTTCTCCAAATGTAATAAACATAGAACAATAAAATCATATTGGGTAAATTATGTGGTTATTCTATTTTGCGCAAGAACATCCTTTAGCACTTCTCGCTTTAAAAAACTAAACTTAGCTCCATGGCGCCCAGCGCAAAATGTAGCTAAGCTTATTGTAGTAGTATTTTTATGGTCAAATACATGTCCAAACTGTGGCGCCTATGGCGTTAGCGGTTTTCAGACGTCCGAAGAACGACAAAATCATGGCCTTTGATATCCTGGCTCTTGGTATCCGGATTGCCATGATAACCCCTTGTCCGAGCTCAAAACTTTGTCGCCATGTTGTGAAGCAAGTTCACTGAATATTAAGAGTGCTTATTATTTCTTTTCAATCTGTTTTTACACACAGCAAGCTACCATGACCTTAAAGTACATCAGTTGACATAGTTACTTTGCCGTCACTTTGATGCAACGTTCTATTAGTTTCCTTTAATGTGCAGAAGCCGTCGGTAAGAGGCAGGGACTAAAGCGCGCGAATAGGGACCTGTACAAAGCTTCATTTTTTATACAGTAAGGGTAATTTTATTCTTTTCTCACAGAAAGGTGTTATACTTGCACAGAGTTCAGCTTGTCTTTCTATTCGACCTGTGCGCCTCTCAGTTCAATACTCCCTCTCTCTCAGCAGCAGCTGTATTTTGCAGCCTTTTGGACATTTGAGCGGCAACGTTCCAGCGCCGTGTTACCCTGAGTTTCGGCTCTTTTTTTTATTTTTGTCAAATATCGTGACGCTACTATGCTGACACGTTCTAGCTTAGGCCGTACTATTTATATCGCGGAGTGCACTGAGCTCATTATTTCGCTGCAAAGCTAATTGCTGGCATTGCAATAGCAGTGCGTGGTAATGGCAAATTTACGCTCGAATTTTCACATTTCGCAGACGGGTACACACATTTCGGTTTACACTGCATGTGCAAGCCCAGTGTATACCAAAATTTGTGAGCCAGTGTGCGAAATGTGGAGTTTTCTGCACGACCGCACGCGTCACGGCTCAAGGGTAAATCGGCCTTTAATTAACCAGCCCCAATGCCGGGATAAAGCTGTGCAACCGGTGCGCGGCCTGCGCAGTATTCCGCTGTCACAGCAGTCAGGTGGTGTAGCGCAAGCAGATTTTCTCGGAGTGTGCTGACGTTACCACACGCTCACGTAGTCCAGTAGTACCATTAAAGAGATTTGTGCTAACAGTTTACGAACATCTTTCTTAAAACATTTTAGTAGTACTCCGTGTAAGAGTTGTCGGACGATCCCACCGCTGTCAACCAGATGTAGGAGTCGTTGGACGATCTCGCCGCTGCCACCATTTGAAGGAGTTGAAGGTCGTAGAGAGGAACTCGGTGAACATGATTTATTTGCAGTATTTACAGTTGAAACATGAGGTACATCGACATTCTAGCGTGACTCCCATATGGAGCCCGCGTGACAACCATACAGCAAACAGCTCACGAGCACACAGCTCACGAGTACATCTCGAGCACGACAACGAGCACTCACCTCCCGACGACGAGCACACACTAGCAGCCGACAATCGCTGCTTCAATCCTCTCCGCTCAACGTCATAGTTCGATGTCATTGAAGATGACCCGCCCTTTTGGAGGAGGCGGCCTCACATACACGTGTTGCACAGGTTTCAGTGCCGCGCACACACACAGGTGTAAAGGTCCGGAGCCGACGTCAGAGGCGCTTCGTAGAACTCTGCTCCGTCCCGGGTGGCACGCCGGGTAGCACATTCCTGAGCTGACATCGCGCCACGTGGCTGCCGGTTATTCGCAGTTCTCTGAAGTGCGCCCCGTCTGGTTGGATTGGAACACGTGCAGCGGGCTGAAATAGCTGGCACGTTGTCACCCCGTACGACCATTCCTAACATCCGTCAAATATTCGCTACCGACTTGGATTGCGACTATGAGTTAAAAAAAGAGCTTGATTCCTGTGTATGTCATATATCTGCATTAATGTGTTTTAGAAAAATTTATCAAAAACTCTCAAGTTACTTCCCATTCTAAATATTTTTCGGCAAACAGTGCGAGCTGTGGACGTACTGAGGATACATGGCCTTCAGAAAAAAAAAAACTTTGACGATGTATAGGAAAACATTCTTTACACTTAAGGAACGAGTCTTTTGACACAGTACTAAAGTTGTTATGCACACAATAGCTAGAAAAAGACATGTTGATGGGGCACTTAAGATATTCTATGTGCAAAAGTAAGAAGGAAGTCTTTTAACGGCGTACTTAAAATATTCTTTATACAAAAGTAAGATGGAAGTCTGTTAACGGTCTATTTAAACAATTGTTTACGCAAAAGTAAGAAGGAAGTGTTTTAACGGTGCATTTAAAATATTCTTTATACAAACTAAGAAGGAAGTCTTTTAACGGTGTATTTAAGATATTCGTTATACAAAAGTAAGAAGGAAGTTTTTTAACAGTGTATGAACGAATGGTAATAGAATGTAAATGTAAATAGACTGTCAATAAAGTAAATAGAAAGTCAATAGAAGTTCTAAATAATGTTAATAGGCATTTTTGTAAGGGTGTGGTCAAAGCTCACACATGTCTGCAGACGTCAGGAGTCCTGAGCACTGCTCTTTCTGCGCCAAAGGTCCGCATTTAAAACGTTCTTCTTCCCTAGTTCCCTATAGAAGGGAAATCGATGACCTCGTTTCGGCTATTCAGAGGTGTAAGATAGTTCGCAGGACTCCGCCTCCGATATCCAACCTTCAAAGCAATGACGAGGCAATCCGGAACCAGATATCGTTCGCGCTCTTTCCACGAGACAGTTCACGCTCGCTACTCGGTCGCTTCTAAGAGAGCAGCTTGTTTGTCCATCACGGTTGTTGTCGGTCAGTGCTGTCCGGGCGGTGCCGCTGCCTCGGGGGGAAACACCCAAAGAATGCGCACTGCAGATTTGGGGCGCTACGTTACCTAAATTTAAGTACTAGCTTGCTTTTACATTTCGCCGTATTGACAATGCAGCTGATCAAGCGAAATTGCGATGTAGCTAATGCAGTGACGAGGCCTCACGCGAGTCCAGTCACGGTTAAATTAAGTCGAGCATTTTCGGCACAGACAATACGCATGCATCTCTCCGGCATATTGTGTCATCGCGTGCCCGTAGTCTCTGAAATGACATCAAATTTCCACGTTGATCTGTCTAGTTCATGAAGACTGACAGTACCTCGCTACTAGCAAAAAAAAAAATTAAGAATTTACCGGGTATCAGTGGAGGACCCTGGATTAAGCATAGATTTTGACTACCTGGCGTTATTTAGTGTGCACGTTAATGAAAATATACGACGGTTTTCGCATTTCGCCCTCATTGAAAGGTGGCTGCTGCAGCATGACCCAGTAGCCAAAAAGAGAATATTGGATCATATCTTTGCGGAGAACTTGATACGCCAACTGGCTCGTAGGTACTATTAGATTTGTCGGACGATCCTACCGCTGTCATGCAGATGTAGGACTCGTCGGACTACCTCCCGCTGCCACCATTTGAAGGAGTCGAAGGTCGTAGAGATGAATTCAGTGAACAGGATTTATTTACATATTAACATATTTTAAGACAAGACATACATCGGCAGTCTAGCGCGACTCCCATATGGAGCCCGCAAGATTAACATTCAGCAAACAGCATTCGAGCGCACAGCTCACTACTACATTTTGAGCATAAGAACGAGCACTCAGCTCCCAACGACGAGCACGACACGAGCACGCTCTAGCAGCCGGCAAATGCTGTTTATAAGCTCTCCGCTTGACGTCGTAGTTCGACGTCATCGTTCGGCGTGGACGGAGTCCGAGTGGTCGGGAATGTTCGTCCAATCATTGTAAACTTGCCGCCGCCCTGCAGTACGGCCCACACACACCAAGGCACACAAGTTCGAGTGCCCACACACAAAGGCTCCGGAGTCGACGGCCGAGGGCTTCGTAGAACTGTGCTCCGTCTCGGGTGGCGCGACGGAGTACCACATTCCTGAGCTGACCGCGCGCCACGTGGCTGCCGGTCATCCGCAGTTCTCGGAAGGGCGCCTCGTCTGGTGGGCTTGGAACACATGCAGCGGGCTGAGAGCTGGCACGTTGCCACCCCGTACGGCCATTCCTAACAGTACAGGCGCCGTAAATAGTTGGCGTAAGGTGACTGTCAGCCGGTGACATGCAGCTTCCCCACGAGTGGGGCATTCGAATAAACTTTATTTCTTATGCTACAGAAAATCTTTTTTTTTACAGTGCCACCTCTTAACATTATTTGTAATGCCACGTTTTGTAAGTTATCCACAAGGGAAATGCGTGTTGACATGCCAGACGGAAAAAACAAATCCAGAATACCCCACACCGTTGGATTCGACATCGTTTACAAAAAAACAAGCTGCTGGTCTTTTTTCCAAACTCACTATACAATTCCTACACAGCGCGCATGTTACTTCATTAAACTAGGTTACCTCGGCAGCAGCGCCACCTTTCGAAAGCGCCCGTGCCGTATTCGTGTGGCATGTGTGACTCTCAGGCCCGCTCGTGTGCGGCTCTTCCCCCTCTCCGGACGCCTGCATTCTCCAGCTTATCTTTGGCTAGCGTTTGTGTAGATGTGTGTGTGTGTGTCACTTGGGAGGAGGGGGGCAGTCGTGCGTATGTATTACACATAAAGGCGAAAGCCTTAGATGGCTCATGGGTCGAAAGCTTCGATGACGGTTCAGCATTATGGCAGAAAAATTTAAGCGCACGCAACACTAAGCCATCAAGGTTTTATGAAAAAAAGAGCTCGATTATCTCATTTCGCGGTGAACGGACACCCTTCTAAATTATCAGTGTGGCATTTTGATGTACATTTTCCATTGTACTTCAATATTCTAGTTTTGCACATACATTAGTTATGACAAATTAGTCTATATGCGAGCTAAAGCATGCCTATCTATGAAATATATTTACATGTGTGTTTTTGTTTTCCGGCTGCCAGCAGTAGTGGCAAGAATCATGTCAAGCGGCTACTTAGCAGCTTTTTGTTCTTGATCTCTCGTTCTTGTGTCATGATACCGTAATAAGATCCAAATAAATTGATTGATTGAGATAAGGAAGTCACTGGTTCTTGATGGCGGGCCTACCAAAACACGTGGCTTTTTCTTCCCTATACCGAGTGGGCGAAAAGTTGCAGAAGAATGCTGCACAACGTCTCTCCTTTCGTTTTCAATGACCCCCCCCCCCCCCCACCCCATCCGCCTTCGTCTTAACTCAAAGGCATGCATTCCCCTGCCCTCTTTAGGTTTCCGCGAAGTCTACATTCTCAGCATTCTCACCCACTCCGTGGAATGTCGCCAAGGCTAACAGATGTGTTTTCTTGGAGACTGGCTGAATCTCAAAAAAAAAGAAAAGACCACTGCTTTTGTGCGCCACTGACACTTCGGTGAAGCTTCTATTCAGAAGGGGTCACGTGGAGGGAAATCATAGGCAGACAATAAGACCCTTTCCCGGAACATCACCCTAGTTCACTGATCCCGTCCCTCTGGATGCGATTCGCTTACCCTGCCCCACAGAAGGTGAGCGGTGCTTCCACTAACGACTGAAGAAACATAACCCTTTCCCCTATACAAACCCCTTCCCTCACTCGCAGTCGAGTACACGTGATGCGAGTTGGTTCAGTCATTGGTGTCATAGCCGTCCATACGAACGCCGAGATCATGGCCGAGAAGATTTTGTCTGCTTCGGTCGGGAAACTGGGCAAGTGCGACAAGGACACTCAAGACCTCCGACGTCGGTTTCTTGTGACTGCTACGGCTCAAAAGGCGCACGATGCCGTTCCCAGCAGGCGAAAGGCCGCTGTTAATCAACAACACGGAGAGGCGCTGAAGCTTGTTATGCCCGCGCTGAAGTTTGTGGATGGTGCCACGGTCGAGGATGTATGGCCGCAGGAAGGTGCGCGTCGCCTACGCGGAAACAACTCACCACCATGCAGTGCACTCCAGAGAGGTGCGCTTCCAGATCGGGCGGACCCGTTGCGAAGCCCGAAGGATATGGTTCAGCTACCGTTTGGAATGCGCGAAGGTGAGTGATGCATTGTTTCTTGATAAGGGTCAGAGCTTTGACACTGTCGCTGTGTGCTTTTCGTCGACTCGGCGTGGACCGAGGCTTTCTGCGCTATTAACTTAGAGAAACGGGTGTCTGAACAACACTTGTGCATGGTGTTCTAACCAATATTGGATGCTATTACGACTGAACACTTGTAGTGATAATTATTGTTTCCCACGCGCAACTTATCTGCATAAGCACCTTGTATTTCACGCTGTAATGTATGCTACTTAATGATCCAGAGGTCATATGCATTAAGTACCTTATATTCAATTTACGTAAGAATAAGGTAAATGTCATTTATTACGCTCATTTGGTTGAGCAGTGCAAAGCGCGGCTGGACAAGAGACTTTGAAGAGTCTTGGCTCGAGAAAGATGTCCCCCACCATGTTTATCCTCGTAATCAACGTCTTGCCTATTCTTTTTTCTACACCCATTCCTTTTCCCCCAACGCCTAGTAGCAGGTCAGAACATTGGTTCAGGCTTATTTTACCCCAAGAGATATGCGCGATTCGCGCATACCGGAGGCACTTCATAAGCGTTGCTTGTTTGGGAAACAGGTTCGAGCTTGTTTCGGAGAAAGAAGATTGTGCCACGCGCAAATATAGCGATGAAAAGGCAGTGATATGTTCTTTTTGGGAGGAGTGAATTATGTTTGTACGTGCCGGGAATGTATGGCATCTTCAAAAGCGCCTGCAAGAGGGGTGCTGTGGGTGAGGACAGCTAGGAAGAGCGATTTGGGGCATTTTCAACGGCGTCTATTAGCATGATTCACTCCAGGCAAGGGCAGGACATATCATGTGTCCATGAAGGCTCTCGGTCAGGATAGGCGATTGCGTCGGCTTGAAATTGGAACAGAGCGACATTCCAGAAATCTGAAGGGCGCCTACAATCATTTAACGACCAGCGGCCCCCTTGTCAGCGAAGCACCACGGGCCCGCACAAAAGCCCCCCACGGGTTCACGCAGGTTTGGGCGCCTGCCAAGGTCAATGCACCAAATCATGACGGGCTGATGAATACAATTCCGCTGCCCGTATCAATATGGCGCGTCTAGGAAGGTTTCTGAAGTGTGCACATACTTTGCCTCCGCCACTCCTTACTCCTCAGAAGCGTGAGCCGATATCCTACACACATGTCGTCAATCGTGCATCTGCGCCCATGAGACTTTATGGCAAAAGAGATAGAGAGATGAAATATTTATTGCACAAATCTTTTTCAGTTCTTTAGCAAGAAATGTTATACACACTATGTCCCTGACGGTGTCTGTGCGCGAGAACATTTTTTAAATCGAGGTTTCTTTTCCCTTTTGCTTCGAATTTCTCAGTGCTGCTGTAGTCTGGCACACGACGTCGGGAATTCTTCATAGCGTGTGTATACATGACAGTAGCATGGCAGAGAAGCAAGGCGACGTTTGGAAACACGTTTGGGGCTTTCCAAGGGGTCCCATGTGCACAATACCCTCTGGAGCTGCCTCTGCGTCGCCACATTAGGCTCTTGACAGCTGTAATTATCCGTGACCTCCCACTCAAAGCATTGCAGAAACTTCAGAGATTACCTTTTTGATAACGTGCAAGACCAGAGGGAAAAGGAGCACAGAATAGGTAGATCCGACACAGTCGCGAAACAAGGGATAAACAGCCGTGCTGCTCTTCGCTCTCACTACCCATATGCAAGAAAAGGGGGGGGGGGAGGAGATAGGGAGGAGGTGACGCGGGAAGGTTAGGAAACGCTACTACTATAGACAGGACAGTGTTTGCGGGCCCATTCCATAAAATTTAAGTTCACGGTACCGCACGACTCTGCTATTTCTGAAAAATGAAAAACCAACTGTGTCAAGCGGACCACTTACGCAGGACGTGCAACAGCTGAGCTGCATTAGAGCACACTGTTGGGTCTAGGTGACACTACGGAACCGGTCACACCCCAAGTCAACACTTCTGTCCCCGCGCGATTGCTTCGCAGGCATTGCATTGCTAGAGGCTACGGCTTTGGTACCGACTGCGGCATCCGCATTTGAACGGGGGCGAAAGAAAAAACACTCGTTCCTTTAGACTTGCGGACAGGTTAAGTAGCGCCACGGTGTGAAAACTGATTCGTATGGAGTGCAGCAACGTCTCAAGCAAACAGCACAGAAAGCTTCGCCTACGTCGATTGCCAGTGCATGGGATTCGAATATTTTTCTTAGGCGAAATCTTCCTTTGCGAACTATTGCAGAAGTGTAAAGCACGGTGCGTTAGGAAAGGAAGCAAGGCACAAAGGTTAACCAGTCAAGTATCCGGCTAGCTAGGCCAAGAGAAAGAATGGAGACAGAAAGGAATGCGATGAATGTGAGCACGAGCCTGGACAGCACTGGTCCATGTGTAGTCAAAACAAGGGCAATTTCAAAAGAGCAGGTGTCATTAAATCGCGGTAACATATATATATGCACTAAATAGGTTCTGTGACTTTGTGTGAAGCATTCTAATACATTGAGTGAGATACGTATTCAGGTGGCGATCCCACTTCAGCGCCGCGGACTCCGCATTTTATTCATTGTTTGCGCAAGCACTGTGCTTTCTGCGTTCAGTAGACGGATGGTAAATATACTGCATTACAATGCTTTCTCTCTGCGCTTCCTAATGACATCTTGCATTATCGACTAGCCTGAAGCGTTGTCAAACGGCAATCAGAACAGTGTGAGGAACAAACGACGTTCTTGCTGCACTGGCTTCTGTTGTACTGTATTTCCGGCAAAAATATCCAACATAAAAAAATGAAGATTGCTGTGCCTTTAACTGAAATGTTATACACGTTTTCTATGAAAAGAGAATATTTGTAATTATTTAGAAAATTATGCTGGCCCTAATTAAGATGGGTAAAACGATAAACCTTTATGAATAAATATATTTCTTCCTTTTGAACACAGAAGAGCAATGTTCAGTGGTTTTCTAGGTTACTTTGCACTTATCATCTATGCGAAGTAGTTTTTTGTTCTAATCAACACGTCGTGAGTTATTGCTTCGAATTGACATTTGATGGTTTTACTTGGCCCCACTTTGGCGAAGGAGAGGCGATACTATTCAACCTGAAATTCTGAAATTTTCGATAATCAAGCAGCAAGCACTTTTCTGCGATTCTAAGACAAAATTGCTGTATGCTTGTTGAGGAATCTAAACGGGGGCAGTGATTTTAGCTAACTTTTCTCCTGGCCGGGTTGTCGCAAATTTACATTCTTTTTCATGTGCATGCAAACTCACAACACATTCTGTACAATATTGGAGCCACACAATGGGTTCTAATTATTAGCACTCAGGAGTTTTACCAAGCAGTGCTCGAAACAAAAAAATTCCAATGAATATCACAGGCGTTCTTGCTGGTCGGGCCATATCTGTAATAAAATATCAGGCTGCTTCACAGCAGTTCCAACATTTATCAATTGTGACGCCACTGAAAATTGCAAAGCGGGCCAACCGTGGATGGACTCCTCCAGATTGGAGTGTTTGGCTAAGCCTAGTCGCCACGCCTAACCCACATTCCTTCAAGCATGCATACCTGCAACCATGGCTTCAACGCGGTCCTGATGCAGCTCACTCATTTGTGGCTGCTGGAAAGAAAGCACCTTGCACGGTATATCATGAGTGCATGCCCGCTAGCCAGGAGGTTAAGGTATTGTGGGACTGTGCCCAGAACAATTGCAGATAAAGTAGTATTCCAGAAATTTCCTGCGGGCTCATTTTTGTTCACAGGCGACAGTGGAACCGTTTTCGAAGTGCACACAGATGTTTCCTTCGCCTCCTCATAGTTCCGAGACTCGTATGACAATTTCTGGAAACTTACTTTCCCAACGTGGTGACTGCGATCTGTTTGGCACAGTGGCACAGTACTGTGTTTGCCCTAATCTTACGTGCCATCGGTTGAATGATAGCATTAGCAGTAGCCAATGAGCGAGCTTGTATTTCCCCAGCTGGAGCTAAATATGCGCATTGCTGCATGTCCTGTAGCATACCAAAGCGTGCGCAACGTACCGAATCTCCCGACGCGCAGTGAAGATTTAAAGCACCTGATTTCCCAGGTGCAAAACCTGCAGGCATCTTCAAAGTGACATTAAAAATTAAAGGCACCGCAAATAGTTATACACAAGAAGGAAAAACTAGCTTTACGTGTACAAGTTCGGATGTGATTTATATGCTTGAATGTTCCTTATGTCAGAAACAATATATCGGTGAAACGGGGGCAATCAACAAACGTCAGATTTAGTGGACATCGCGCGGACACAGCTAGAAAGCTTCCCAAGGCCGTCGCTGAGGACTTCAACCAACCGGGTTACGATTTTCATGAACTTGAACTCCCCATTTTATAGTCAAATTTCTGTTCTGAACAAGAAAGAAATGTGGATAATCATACCTTATCTATACGTTCAAGACATTGCAAGCAATAGACATACACGTTTCAAAGGGATCTTTAGAATCAATTCGCTCTGCGAAATTTAAAGCCATAGACAATAGCATTAAGTTTGGTTGCGTAGTTGGTTTGCTTGCTTTTAATGCGAAACTTTCGTTGCCTCTTCGACTTTGCCACTGCTGATGCTGCTGCTGTCGCGCCGGGGGGGGGCAGGGGGGGGAGTCTCATCGTGTATATACAAGACAGGTGGGAGTAAGAGAGAAAAGGCGACGGTAGAAACTCGTTTTCACCCCACCGCGTCGAATGTGCACGTGTGGCGCACATAGTCTTTAAGTTCTGTGTGCTCTGTTGTTGTAGCGCAGTTATAGGTGGCGGTTTGCATTTTTTACGCTGTAGCTTCATTTGAATTTGCGCAGTAGTCTTTTCTTTGCAATATTATAAGTGACCGCACGCCTCAAGCGCATGATGCGAGATCGTGTCGCCCTGCGTTTGTCTCATTCATTAAAATTTTATGGTGGCATTGTGACTCAAGCAATTTTACAAATTGCATTTGGCGTCGTTTGAAAGAAACGAAGTGCTTGTTTAAAAAAAAAAACGATGTGGTCGCTACGAAACCTGAACGCAATTCATTAGCGATTCCTTGACGTGATGCGTTGACCATTGCACAATATTTGTGACATCACGAAACATCAACGAGGTTGCGTGAGATCACTCAGCAGTAGGAAAGCTCATCTTTAGCGTTCATATGATGTCGCAGGATACAATTAATCTTATGCGTATAATGGCATGACTGTGATCGTGGTTATCGGTTACGCAACAATGCTTGGTTGCTCCTGAGGTGCCGTTTTGATATGTGGACATGCCACAACGCAGAAATAATTTTGTACCGGAAGTCAATTTTCTCGCTTTGGTACTTTTAGTATCTGCAACAAAACCGAAGCGGAAAGAAAATATTGAATGAGGATAACGTGTATCATTCCACTCGTTAGACAGAGGACGTCGGAAGGCTGAGTTGCTGGTGGCTAATATTGGCGAATGACAATATAATGCGCTCTTTTGCGTGGTGCTTTAACTTGACAGTAGGTATCAGCCATTACTTTCACAAAAAAATAAAACAACGCGGTATGGTTAGCTCCTAAAGAATTATAAATTTCTTCGGACTATTCTCAAGACTATGAAGGCTCGTGAACGGTGCCCTCGAACAATTCTCATCCTTCAATGCAATCATGCCAGGCTCCGTTGCGATAAAATGCTGTTCATGCTGTTACTGCGGGCAAAAAACACGCGTGTGAAGCCACATGGCGATCCTGCCACTACGCTCTCATTCATAGTAACGTACCTTGTACTAAAGCTAGCACCTATCTTGTATTTGACATGTTATCAAAAAAGAAGTAAAAGGTATTTAGGTATGCATTGAAGCGGTGAAGTAGAGCCACATTAACTACCAGCTTTAACTTCACTGTGCAGGACTACACGCAGTTTTGTAACCAGTGCTAGAATGGAAGAAAGTCGAGTTCCGCAAAACCAGCTTCATCAGAATGGGCTGAACACAATCGTACACCAACAAAAAGCACCATGCATGTACTGGGACTGAAACGGCGTGTTGCTCTCCTTTTATGTATGCTAGTAATGTTCCATGCGTTTCGCGCAAAAGTGAAGTATTGGAGGGTAACATATCATAAGTTCACTGCAGTCAGCGCGTTTCATTGCTCACAACGAAACGCCGCCGTGTACATTTCACTGCGCGCGCCGAACGCCCATCCGCACTAAAATCCGCACTAACGCGGCGACGGTGCTGCCACATATAGCCCGATCTGGCGGCCAATACGCTTTTTACACTTTCGCCGTACGCTCCTCATAGATAGCGTCGCTTTTCATCCGCCGTTGAGCTCCACGTTCGGTCTTTCATCCTTCGCTGTGCTCGTTCGCTCGGTTACCCCGAGGGAAGCCGACGCTCAACGCAGGAACGGGTGCCCGAGAGCTGCGCTATGAAACGTTTCAGACGCGTTGTAGTGGCGCGTACCACCACGCGATGTTGCTATTGGCGCTGAAGTTGCCGATGACCCTCTATTCCGTAACGGTTAATGCATTCACGAACAAGCTAAAACTTCTAATAGCGACCGACAATGACGACTGGGGTGCGCTAGACTTCTTCTGAATATACAGTTTCAACAAAACGTTTGTTTCGTTCCGCTCAGCCTGCGAGCGGGGGCGCAAGTGCGCATGCGCCGAACGCTCAGTCGCGAGCGCGTGAGTGGACGGTCTCCTCCGTTCCGCTAGAGGGCTCGCCGAGCAGAGCACGACCAGCGAAAAAAATATGCATGTCCCAGGCGCTGTGGGGATAGATGTAAGCGAAGCTCTGTCACCTGGCCCGCTCTGCTCCACGCTTTATGCGAGCCTTCGTCAGGGCGAAACTATGTGCACGCTTCGGCGCATTTTTGGGTTGTAGCGTTGTAGCTCACAAAACTGCCTCCTCTCTTGAATTGCGTAACGCGAAGTGACACAGGGACTAGAAGCAGACAGGACGAGCGCTATCAAGATCATGTTACCGTACCAACTCGCCCAACTTTCTAGCATTTTGCCTCCTCTTGCTCTCTCTGTAATCCCTCGCTAACATTCCCCCCATCACCTCCCTCTACTGTCGTTGATGTTGCCGCTGAGCACGGAGACAAGCGCGGCAGCTCCTGCACAACATTTGAGAGGAGTCACGCGTACTTCACATGGCCACGTCTCGACCACGTCCACGCGACGCGACCGGCGTTAGTCGCGTGCTTCTCAACTACGCCCTGACGTGGCTGGCGTTAGCGGCATGGCGGATAGCAGCAGCAGCAGCAGTGGTAAAGTCGAAGGAAGAGGCAAAGAAAGCTTCGGTTTATAACGAAATGGCTGCAGCCACTGCCGCGGTAGAGTGGCTGGCTTAGCCACGGGATGGTGGATCTGAACGGGACAGGCTATCCATCTTCGACTGAGTGCCTAATGAAACGAGATGAGGGTACCAAAAGCAAGGTTGGGAATACGACCATTCGTTGACGAATACAAAAGTGGCACATCAAGTGTTCGTCTCGGGCAGACTCGCAGCCTTCGTGTGACAATGCACCCCCCCCCCACGTAAAAAAACAACGAAATAAACCCCAACAATAATCGTTTGAAAGATTGCAACATTAGAACATTTCGCTGCTTGGCACTTATGAACTTGAATATGTTGTATACTTTTGGCTGTAGTCTCATCTTCTACGACCAGGCGACACAGCATGTGACTGCACGGCCGCCGAACACGTGAGCGCTCAGCTAACACAGATTATTTTCCCGTTCAACCGCTGGCGTGCAGTTGTACGAGAGCGGAGCGAGGAACAGAAAACATTCAGCTAATACCCATGTCACACGGGCGTTTGGAAGGCCTTCCAACCGATAGTCAGTTGACTCAAAGGTCAAGTTTGAGCTGCTACACGGGCGGTTTCGAAGGCCGGCGAGTCAATAGACTATCGAGTCAACGGAGCACATTACAACTCTATCGAAATCTCGATGGCCTTTGAGGAACGGAAACGGAAACAGCGCGAACATGCCCTCTCGTTCACAGAGTGCCCGTACTCACGGTTAGAAAGAACAAATCAAACCAAAATGCTCTAAAATACTATATATGAGTGTTATTAATTATTCAATACAGTATTTTTGCCACTTGATATGTGCGAACTGCACGTACTCTCCACAACAGCGACGTGCAGCGACGCAAACGTTGCCGCAGTTTCGCTACTCAATAACTTAGAACTAATCATATATGTATGGCAATGCATGAGCAATTTTTTTAAATGTATAAACAAACATGAAATAAATTATAGCGCTTTTAGGTAGTTTTAATGTTGTTTAACTTATTGTGACATGAAAGCGTAAGTAAAGATCCGCAGCGCCACACAATTTTGCGAGAAACACCTGAACCACTCAGCGGCATTTCAAGTGTGCCGTTTAGCAGCGTGACAACTCCTTTGAGTCGATAGAGTTGTGGCGTTTCGAAGGCCGTCGACTGGAAGGCCTTCCAAATGTGCCCCTGTGACACAGGTATAAGAGTGTCTAATGTCCCAAGCACATAGACTGTGACGAAGGGGCCGACCATGCGCGCTTCTGGCGGATAGCCTGGTTTGAACGACCTCCGTACGGTGGACCCTTGCAGCGAAGTCTTTCTCTACGTCGCAGCCGAACGCGTGTGTAACCTCATTTAGAAACAGAATGACGTAACCAATATTTGAGAAATACTTTAATGAACCATAGTGATTTATCCAGTGATAAACGCTGGGGCCGCATGTTTCAGCTTTGCTGGTTAACCATCTGTACGGAGTGTTTGGGCTGATAATTTTTTTTGCTATGCTAGTAATAAACGGCCAAAAAATGAAGAAAAGAAACTAAACGCTCCATAACTGTAATTTTCAACGTTTCCGTATGATATTTGAGAACATACGTCAACTGATATAGGACTTATTTGATACGCTAGCGAAACAATATGCCTCTGATTTTTCGTATATTTTGGGCTGTTCTTTTCCTGTGCCGACAAAAGCTTTCTCAACAATACTTGTTGCCCAACTAGTTTATTCATCTTATTCCGCGAAGCTAAGACGCAACCAAGGGCAGAAAGAAGCTTTAGGACTGGAAAGAGCGTCACTTGACATAAGTTTATTGAAAGCAGACAGGATCTTATGGTTTTGATCAAAGCTTTTTTCCGCCCTTGTTTGCGCCTTCGGGGAAAACGCTTTCCTAATGTTATTGGAGACAGCGTAACCTATCGTTAGCAGGAGTGCTACTTGGGCCGTTGACGCCTTTTTTACCATCGATATGTTACGATTAATGATTGATTATTCATAGAGCCGATTGAAGATCGTCACTTTGACCAAATATTTATCCTTCTTTTCCGCTCTCGTCTCATCTAGTACATCTCAATTTCTTTTCTTGTGTATTGCAGCTGTCAACGTCGCAGCTCCCAGTTCCACCGAGGGCGCATCGAGCCACCCCGCTCACGTTGACGATGAGCTTCGGCCACCGTTAGCAGTTAAGCGTCTGAGGTCAATGGAGCCCGGAGAAGAACCTTGCGAAGCTCAGTGCGCCCCTTTGGATGTTGCCGAAAGTTTTCAAGATATCCAAGATATGGACCTTTCTTAGAGTGTCGGTGGCATTGTTACAATTCTGGGATGTATGTATTTCACTCGGTGTAGTCAAATATGTCGATATTTCACCAACTGGGCTCTCTGATGTGGCTCTATCATTTATTGGTTTATCATGTTCAAACTAAATTGCTTTGAGTACGTTATGAAGGTACCTATGTGACACCGTGTGTTCTTTTTTTTTTACTGAAATGTTTTAAAGCATTGTATTGCGCCTTTTTGTATTCTCCTTCTTATTTGTACTTTTTTATTGCGCGTGTAGCTTCGGCTATTCGATCTCCCCGTGATATGTTGTCATACGCTTGTAGTCATTTTCCGCATCCGCAACTGCTGGAAAGATGTCGGCCGATCCCGGTGGCAGCGCAGAGCCAAGAGCAGTGGGTCGTAGCTCCGTAAGGCAGACGCTTCAAGCACTCAGCTAAGTGCACATTAATTGGAATCACGCATACAGATGAAGCAGGAAACAAGCATCTGGACCACACAATTAATGATTAGGCACTGCTGATATCAATGGGAAGCACCCACTGCTCCCGCCATACGTTTCCCGGTAACGATTGTTGTTGCACAACGTGCCGCTAAGACGCCAGCTTGCGGCGTGGCGGGCGACATCCCTAGTCTTTCGAATATACATGAACTGGCCTAGTCACTCATTTCAGTGTTGTTGCGGCTCCACTATGGGCGGTGGTGTGCTGTCAAAATACCGGTTACTCACATTACTCTAAAAAACTATCACTCCATAGCACTAAAGCATTCCATAACCCGCCCACCCTTCAGTCCTAATTAAGTACAATGACCGTGCGCATATTCACACTCCCGTCCGGCCCGCGGTGGATTAACGCAATTACACGTGCTCATGTTGTACGAGGAAAACGCTCAGTGGTGAGACCCACAGACACTGCTCTCATATTTTGTTTTAGTCCTAGTCTCAAATTCATTTACCGTGCAATGTGTTGGTTTGCCGGTGCGCTGAAAAATGAGAGCGAATACTAAGTTCCGTTGGTGTGATTGCATGGTTAAAGTAGTTTCCACCCGCTAAAATTTACCTACCCCTCTGCATGACCTTTCTTCTCTGGCTTGTAGACAACATCTAGCTTTCGAAGTCATTTATATCGAAGAAAGAGCGATAAAAACGATGACTTGTAGTAAACTCAAACGTTTACAGAAGCAGCCATGGCCAATACCTTCTCGAAGCATACCCTGTGGTCGACAACCTAAAGAGTGAAAAGGATATTTTAGTTTGACATGCTTCCAAACCAAAAAAAAATTATATCTAAACTAACACATTACTTTGTTGCGACTTTGTTCTGCGACAGCTAGTGGACTTGTCTAGCCGTTAATAATGCACCTCGTCTTTCGTACAGCGACAGACCAAAGTGAGCCACCAGAAGAAAAAGTGACTCAGTAAGGGAAAAGTTGACAGTATAAAACATTAGGTGATTATCTAGCTTTGTATATGATTGTCTGTCGTGATTGCTTTGTTTCGCATGTCTAGCTAAAACAAGAAAACCTTTCTATGCACTGTTTTAACCAACTGTTTTCTCGTGCGGGTATTTTAATTCCATCTTCGAGTTTACACTGTTATTCATTGGGAATGTGCATAGTTTTATTTATGCAAAGGTGTTAACGTAATAATATCTCTGTATTTATTGTATTAGGCTGTAATGGTCTCTTAAAGATGTATTCTGGACTGTCACAAGCTGAATAAACATTTTTGTGGCCAATTTGACTGTCTGCGTACTTCTTATCAATAACTGAGAATTGAGTGCAAACACTAAGTTACACTGTGAGTAACACTTTGTAAATATTTGGCGTCCCTCTGTCATTACAAGAAGAAGAAGAAGAAACTTTATTAATGAGTGGTCCGGTAGTTTTTTGTTCTGGAGGCCTCAGGTGGCGGCTCGAAATCCTTGGACTCGGGTGGCATTACAAACTTTTTGGCAATAAACTTGGTTACAAGAAAAAAAATGTGCATGCGTCTAGAATATGATAGAGACCGACTGCCTCGCTTGTACGGGAAAACTCAAGTTGAGAATCTTATTTTAAGTGTATAGAAACTCGCTTTATTGCCCATACATCAAATGAATCCTGTGGAGTCATTTGAATTTCACTATCGAAATAAGTACATCTAGATTGAAAAGAGACGCAATCAGCGCTTAATTAAATGCTCAAAAACCCAGCGCAAGCGGGTTTTTCAAAAATATCACAGTTTCGCCATAAGGGCGAAGCAATAAATGCCGTAGCAGCATGTTAGCATACTACACGAAGTCTGGGACTCGTAGCTTTCGTGGCAGTACGAATTGAAGTAAACACAGGCTGCCTAAGTAAATACGAGCTGGCTGTGCAAGGGGTCCTGTTTTAAGGTGAAAGCCTTTAATGGCTCATGCTCGCGGCCACGGCGGCGTCCGTTCGCAGAGTATGTCGCACTCCGCTAGAGGGTACTTGTGATGTCACCGGAGTGGCGCGCGTACTGGGCATGCGCCCAGTATATGGCGCCACCCTCGCGCTCCAAAATGGCGACACACCTGGCTAGCCTAGTCAATTCAATGTCTCCGAAGTGCACTCCCGTTTCTCCATCAACCAAGTACGCTCGCGCTGCCGAGCGAAAGCCGCGGCAGGCTCAGCGCCAAGATTCGAGTGGAAAGGAACAGCTTCTTCCAGAGGCCCCAACACAAGAAGGTTGAAAGCCAATTAACGGATGTGACTGAAGCGACTTCAACCGGTCGAACTCGGAGAACAAATTCGGAACAAGCTCCACCAACAGCAGCAACAGCAACAAGCCACTTCGAGTGGGGACTGCTAGCTTCCAAATTCTGCCAACAGCAGAAGATTGAAGATTAACTAAAGAAAGCGCTTAAAGCGACTCAACACTTCGCCCGGGACGAGTGCTAAAGAGGCAGAACGCAAGCGACAACACTGGTTGGCATCAGAACCACAACCAAATACATCATCGGAAAGAGAGAGTTACCCGTTTCAAAACGCCCCCGTCATACTACACTCTCTCCAAGACTGCAGTTTGCTGCAGCGACCGTCTATAGTCACAGACATTCACACAAGGAGAGAGCGAATAGGCTAATAAAGAAGTCGTCGGCTCTGTGCGCAGCTTTAACTGATGGCGGAGGAGGAGGAAAGACCACATCCGTCGGGATGGAGCAAAAAGATGGCGTGAGCCGGCGGACGAAGCGATTCTTTTCGGTGGCAATAATCGTAATTTCTTTGTACGAGCGCCGTTATGCGACTGTGTTCACATTGCAAAGGCATCTGACCACGTCGATGAACGCTCTAGGTGATCTCAGTGATATTCGATTCCGAGTATGTGACCGGAAATTGTAAGAAGCCAGTGCAATTTCGACAGCTCGTGGGAGTACGACCGCAGGGCGACAATCGGCAGTGGTGTGCCTCCAAGTGCGCTGGATCGTCGGGCCCTGGAATGTGTGCTTTACAGCCATGAACCAGTGTGGATTCGGTAGCCTGATTTTTGCTTACCATACTACTACATGTTTAATTTCTGCCATTGCAGTATTATGAGTCAGCAGACAACGAATCTCGGTGATTAAACGTCTGAACATGTAGTGCTAATGCGCACACGCGAATAGAAGTTTTGGCGTGTGAACTACCTATAACTGCAGACGTAGTTCCGTGTCGGTTTTCTGAAGTTGCATTATTCCTGCCGATATTTCTTGCTCGTGTAGCCAGGTATCCCTTCGCTGAAATTCCATGCGCACAGTTTCACAAGAGCTTGCGTTTTATTGCGCCACTAATAATCGCGTGTAGCTTTCTAACCATGAAATCTTCCGTTTTTTTTTTGTATTCCCTTCATCGACTTTGTGAAATGAATCCACTCCCTTTCGTAGTTTATCGAACGACGGTTTTATTTTGAACAGTTTTCTGGTGTTTTACGCACTTTTCTCGGTGTAAATTGTGGATTTGCTTTGGTTTCTGGCTCTCCTGTTCAATGTGTCAAATGGAATTCAAAACCTAGTTTAGCTCGAAGCTTCTTTGACGCAAAATTAACCATTTAACTCTGACGACACAGCAGCAGAGAAAAAGTGTCGGTTTGCGCTAGAATCAGAATTTTCCACAATATCTTTTTGAGATGAGCAGTACACCCATAACATGTAGAAGGTACGAAGGTCCATACCACTGAGAAAATTTCAATGGCGAGATATCTCACGTCAAGCTAGCAGTTCCAAGTTTTATTGCAGGCAGTCAAATCTGTGGATTTCTGTATTTTCGTCGTTTCATAATGCTTTCAGAAAGCAATGCTGCTTTGCTAAAAACTATGAAAGAACAGCAAAAAAACATAGCAACTTGTACATCTTGGTAAATGTCTAGTGATTGCTATGTAGCGTTGATTTTCGGCTTTGAGATACCCACTAGCCCCAAAATAGGCCTTAATAAGACTTGTCTTACGAGTTTTTGTTTCTCGCCTTATCAAATTTCTGCTATTTCTTTTCGTTTTCACCTAACTGATTATTTTTTTCTAGGATAGGATAGGAATAAACTTTATTTGTCCAGCAGTTGATGTTGGTGCCCGGGGCTAGGCTGCCAGTGGACCATCGCCCGAGGAAGATCTTTCGAGATCCTCGGCAACGGCCCTGGCCCGCTGGACGGCCCACTCCTGGTCTTCGGGTGCCTCGCTGAGGAGGGCGGCTTGCCATCTCTCAGCGAGGCGCCCCGCTTCAGAGGGTTCCGCTGTTGTATTCCCCCTGCCTCTTTGTCCTTGTTCCACGTGGCGTTGGCATTCCCAAAGCACATGGGCCATATCAGCCCGTTCGTGCTCGCACCACGGGCAGCCGGGCGACGGGTGCAGCGCGGGCCACAGGCGGTGCAGGTGGTAGGGGTTGGTGAAAGTGCCCGTCTGCAACCGTCTCAGGTCGACCGCCTGGGACCTGTCTAGACGCCCGTGGGGTTCTGGATATTTTCTTCTTTCTTTCCGATAGTGACCAATCACCTCTCTGTACGTTGCCGGAAACTCCCTGACATCGCAGTCGGCGTCCGCGTGATCCCCAGCTCCGTCCGCCGCGATTTGTGTTGTATTGGTAACAACAGCGGCCGCGGCAGACGGGGTGGCAGCCGCCGTCGCCGTCACTCCTCCGCTGGGGTCCCGCACAACAACGGCAGCGGCTGCCCTCTGGGTGACCACGTCGCGGCGGGTAAGCTGCCTCGCGACGAGGTGGGCGCGCTCGTTGTGGTTGGGTGGAGTGTCGTTGCGTCTTCGGCCGTTAGCAATGTTGGTGTCATAGTTGCTGTTACTGCCAAGCTCCCCGACGTGCGCAGGGAACCACTTGAGGGACTTGTTTGTAATGGTGCCGGATCCGAAGTCCCCGGCCCGGGCGTTGAGCATACGCGCCACATCCGCGGACACCCAACCTTTGATGTAATTCCGAATCGCTGATTTGGAGTCGCTGATAATCAGGCTATCCTCTGCACCTCCGTGGAGTACCGCGAGGGCTATGGCCATCTCTTCCGCTGCTTCGGCCGACGGCAGCCTCGCTGATGCCGTGACTCGGATCGTTCCCTTTGTATCTATGACGGCCATGGAAAAGGCGGGCGCCGCCGCCGTCGGTCGGCCGTGTTGATGTTGCCGTTGTTGCTGCTGCCGTTGTTGTCGTAGTAAGAGTAAGGGTGGTGGTGCTGGTAACTGCGGCTCGCCTCGCACGTTCCCTATAATGGAATAAAGCGGGAGACGTCGACACTAATAACAACGCAACCAAAAAAAGCAGAAACGCCGGCTTTGCAGTACAACTGTACAGTGCAGCACAGCAACGGAAAGTGAAAAACTGGCCCAGAATGGCTGTTCATTGCACTACGAAAAGATCATATGCGTATAATGAAGCACAAGCTTCATTTGGGGAAGAAAAAAAAAAGTCGCAGGGTACTTTAGCCTGATAGTATGGACGACGTTCCAGCCTAGTGAAGGAAATGTTTACCAAAAACTCATGCACTGTGATTGCAGGGTGCGCTGGGGCATTATTGTTGTGGAGAGTGCAGCATCCATATTTCGAGAAGTTTCGCCGCACACGGCGCACCGGATTTCTCAGATCCTTCAGGGCTACCAAGTGGAAAGCTACCTTCGCAGCTTGACATTCAGGTGCAGACTCATGGTGACATATTCCATAGCCACCAAAAGAACACGATCAACATACTTTTATTCTTTCTTGACTTTTCCCGCGCGTTTTTCCTTCTATACTTTTTTTTGATTGGGGGGGGGGAGGTTGTATTGCTGATCTTTCCTTTCAATCTGTGCTCTGCGACTTGGTTTCAGTATTTTATTTGTAAATTTACGTTTCGACGCCTATGACGACCTCCTGCAAAAATTTATCGCTCGCACTCCAGTCACTCTTACATTGTTTTCGTGGCAACCACTGCTCAGGAGCCAGCAGTTTCGGCACCACGTTGTCGGAAAAATTTTCCATCTGCAACATTTCAGTCAAAACCGATCAATATAGGTCTTCTGAAATATTTTATAACTTTCTGAATAATTCTTGCCCAGTTTGACAAAAAATTTCGTATTGATCCTTTCTTCCATCCGTTCTTGAACCTCCATTTCGACAGACTAAACATTGGTTGCTCAAAATGTGCTAGCATAAAATTCTGTATTGTACAGCTGTCTCGCCCATACTGAAGATCAACCGTATCCTTTGGAGCGGATAGAAAGACACCGCTGCATCCTCTCCCTCTTCTTTGCTGACTGTATCAACCTTTGAGATAAACCTCGCATGCTCGTGTTGTATTGGTTCGAGAAAGGGTATCTGCAAAAAATAATAAGGTCAATCCGGCCACCACGATCCGGGACCATACACGATCAGTTGAGAAAAGTGAAATTGAAGCCAAGGTGTCGCAACTCCTGACTGCATCCTGTTTCAAGCCAATCCCGTCTTGGGACTGCTTTTCTTCACAATATTTATCAATGTAGCTCTCAGAATGTATCGCAGACTTGCCAATAAAGAAAACATGCAAGAGCATTTGGTGTGCTAAGTACAGCGAAGGCGTACCACGCTAACAGCTCGGATTTGTAGTCAAAATCATGACATCTCGAACTTATGAGAAAGAGAGTAGAAATTGCTTGCCCGGTTTGTTTCCTTAGTTTTTTACCTCTTCTGCCCTTACAATCGCTGCCGCTGCTGCGATCAACCGCATTTCTTTCGTGTTTGAGTCTCCCTCTTTCTTGCTTACTCACGGCATGAAATTTTCAGACAGGCCTCATACATCGGACTGCATCACCTAAATTAAGAAATAAACTATATTTCACTCAAATAAATTTGAGAGTGCGGTTGGAAAAAAGTTGTTTTCTAAAGTTTTTAATTATTCCCGATTCCAAACCGCTATCAACCAGTACGAACCGATTCAAGCTAGTACATTTTGCTTCGGAGCTGAGCCAGAACCGAGCTGGTAAATATCCATGGAAACCCGAACCCGAATGCTTTTGAGTTGGACACCCTGAGCAAAAGTGTATATCAAGAGGAGTGAGGGCTGGTGAGAATAAATGATATAGGCTGAGTACCAACGAGTGTGATCGACTACATAGCCTGTGAGACTATTGGCGAGTGAGTGTGAACTTCGATTCATGCATCTGCATGGCTCTACAGCAGCATACAAAGCGCGCTCTTTCGCGTAACATCGGGCTCGTAGGCAATTTCAGTTTTTTTTTTAGTGGCTAATATCATAGTACGGGCTGACGCAGAGAACCTCAGTTACTTTCACACTTTCATTACAGTTTCGTTAGATGAGCTCTGTCCTGCCGAAAATCGTATTACTGGCTGCTGAGTACCGGTACGTGCACAGCGGCATTGCTGGTGCAACCACATGATTATATGGTTGCACCATCAGTCAATTAGAGCACGCAGATCTATTATTGCAATGAACATACTCCACCTATTGGTCGGTTCGAGGGCGTCAGTAGCAACAGTCTTCAGCCGTATGCTACATTTTTTTTTCCATTTCTGCAAAATCAATGACACAACAGGCTCTCGAGCATTGCGTTTGAATAAAAGCGTCGTAAAATGCGACTACCAGTGCTGCGCTAAATTTGCAACGCATATGGTTATTGTAACAACAGTAACGACTTCCTTCAACAAGCACGGCTGCATGTTGTCTTGAGATAACCTCGTAATGCAAAGACATCCTCCGCTTTACTAAAACAAATTCGTTGGTACGCAACACATGCCGCTCAGCTTGGATACGGTCGGAGGGTCCGTTTGAAGCAGATAAATTGGAGACCTGCGTATATTATGTAGTAAACTAAAAAACGATTTGCGATAGACAAATGTGGCGTATGTGTTTCAATGACGAGCATTTTATTGCACACTCGCAGACATACAGACACTCGCCTTAGATAAAGGCAATGTCATTACACGCCTCATTCTTCGATATCCCTCGTAATGTGATAAACTGTGCAAGTAAATCTAGTAAACGCAAGAAAAACACACACGATCGAGTGCTTATCGATGGATTCTGGAGTTAAAAATGGAAAGCGTACAAAAAACAAGAATTTGCATTTTTTGTTTTTCTTTCTTCTTCAGGCCAGCCACTCTGTTACCATTATTATTCTTGGAAACTTCACAATTTAAGACTCCATGACCACCTCTGAAGTCTCCGGCTTCCTTTTCTTCTTGAAGTACATCCTGAAATGCAACGCAGAAACAAGACTGTACTGAAGTGCGTTAACTTATACCGCAATACCTTCGTACTGAGAATAATTCGTTGCACCGTTGTGCATGAAATTCGTAATGTCGGCAGCGCAACCGCACTGCTTTGTGTCAAGTAACGCACAATGACAACATCTTTATTGGCTTTCGAGAGATACCGTTGCAAGGTATCACAATGACGAAGTAAAAATGCCATGATTATATATTCCACTTCCCTTGTGCAGCCATTCTTCAGCCCTTCCCGTGCATTGATATCCAACTAAATAACGTTGGTACTTTTATTCTCAACTCCCTACCTTCTAACCTCTTGAGCAACGCGCGTTTGTCACGGTACAAGTACAAACATGCTTCTTGCCAGAGTTGCTCCTTCTTTCAGTCTACTAAAGACTAGTGCTACCTCCACGCTTTGCAACAGTGGAGACGTAGCAGAGCTCGTCGTGAAAACGGTATATTACACGGAACTTACTTTTGTGGACGAACCTCGTAATGGCTACATGCCCAGCTGTATTCCTTACTTTATATTAGCGTTATGAGCGCTCCCAATGACGCATATCTCAGCCGCCATGAATTCGGGCGGTAAGCAGTGGTTCCTTACGCGAAACAAGCGATGGGCATTAGGATCCACGCAATCGAGAGCAGGCTCAGAAACACGGACGCGTAGAAGGTCAGCACAGTTGGTATCGCTTTGCGCAGCTCCATGGCCCCCAACCAGGCCAGAGGCAGCGTCAGGGCCACGTTCAGGGAGAACACCGCGCCGTACACCAGCAGACGCCGCGGTGCGTGAGGCTGGGCGGCCTCCTGTTCGAGTGAGTGAGAAGCAGGGCACGCATGAAGTCACGCACGTGTAGAAACACCAATAGCACATAGCTGCTTTAGAGCGAAGATCTTAGGGCCCGTTCCTGCAGCAAGAGTCGGTGCCGGGCTCATTGTAGCCCGAGACACATTGCACAATTTTGGGTGTGATCCGTCGTATGACCATTCACATCGGCAGCATAACTGTGTGCGCGTTGTGCCGAGTAACACAGGCGCTTTGATATACGAGCTGCAAGCGATCGTGTCACAAGCGCCACCGGTGTCGGATTCGATGGCCAAGCGAGCTATGCCTGCCGGCTCCTAGCAGTCGGTGGCTGCCAACGGAGCCGACACTGCAAACGCGGCCTCGCGGTAAAACGTCTGCGGTGTTGGCAAGACGTGTTTATGTTGTCAGCGTTTGTTTCAAAAAAGAGAGCACTGCAAATACGCTTGCGTTCACTTTCTGTTCGAAGTTACGCAGCATTCCGAGCTTCCACGCAGGGGCGCCGGTTCTGGGCGGAGCTACGCGCCGTTCCTCATTCGTACCATGTATCCTGAATCGTCGCATGCGGCAAGTCGGTTGCGATGCGCCGTATGACGGATCGCACGTAAAATCGTACGTAAAATCGTAACGTTGGAGCACACCTAAACATGAAAGCGAATGCGGAGAGCAGTGCGGGTTCGGAATACGCGAGGAGGAATGTGGACACAAGGGTTCAGAGGGGGAGAGTGGTAAGAGCGTGCAATCTGCGGGGAAATAAAGCGCTGGCGTGGGCTTCGGACCCACTGCGCATGCGCTACTTCGCCTCAGGTGCCCCTGCTTGAGAATTATCTCCGCGCGAGCCACGCGTTCCCTTGTTCACGCTTTCTTTCTGAACAGTGAGCGACGCAAGGGCTGAGAATGCTTGGTCTACCGCTACTGGTAAACGGGTCGCCTGAGCAGAGGCTCAGCATGGCCGCCAGTGAGCACCTTGTCCTTCAGAATAAAATTATTTCCGATAATATATCGCGAATTCAAAACACCTAAGTAGCTGCGTTCGAAATTCGTATTATGGAGTATCGTAATCGTCGGAGCATTTTTCTGGTAGCAAGAGCATCGAGTGTCACTCTTGTTTCTTGTGCAGCACTTCCGCTTCACCTCCTCAGACAGGGAGGAAATTCAATATAAATCAGCAAAATTTAGAAAAAAGGCAGTAAATTCAAAATGCACAGGTTTCATTACAAATATTACATCCGATCATAAGTTTAGTTACAAGTCAAGTTACTGAAGTTTCAGGAATAATTAGAAATAATTAGAAATCAATGAGACGACCAGGGATGAAATTCAAAATAAATGTGCAAAATATAAAAAAAAGATAGTAAAGATAGATAAGAACATAAAATAGTTGGAACTTGAGTTACTGAAATGTTTGGAATAATTAGAATTAGAAATCACTGAGACAATCGGGGACGAAATTCTAAAAAAAACAGAAGGAAATAGTACAGTACAAACTTCATGGGTTTCATTATTGATGTAATATCAAAGCGTAAGTTCAGTTACAAGTTGAGCTACTGATGTCTCTGGAATAACTTGAATTAATTAAAAGTTGCTGATTACCACACATCAAAGCACAGAATCGTAGATTTTAGAGACCTGCCACGGGAATCAGACTTTGGCGAAATTCCTGGAAACCCAGAAGTAAAAAACGAGAGCAATGGCGTCACTAATGAGGTAGCACACAAAAAGGTGGCGTGATATCCAACCTGCTAATTAAAGCAGAGCAGTTGCCTCCGACTTCCGTTCGTGCGTTGCGTTCGCCGAAGGTTAACCTAAAGAACACCAACGCCGAGCTGCCAGTGCCACTAAGAGGCATCTAAGTCAATGATTAGTGTCGCTTATCGAATTTTTATGTTGTTCCTTCACAAAATTACATTATTATTGCAGCTACAGCTAATAATTAGGCATAATGAATATTTGTATGGTATGGTAATATACTAACGAATGATACATTGATAATGTGCATATTACAGAGTAGCGAACATTCTTTTTCTTTCTTTAAATTTCTCCTACTGGTAATTAAGCATGGCTTGTTGACGTTTGCATATGAAAATACACATATTTTACGAAAGAAAACAAGCACGCCGAAGAAGAAGCGCCGTGTCATCGTAAGTTACGCCACAGGGGGTCATTGAAAAACAGGGCGAATGGTATGAGGAACAAGGTAAGAAACGATGCGCGCAGTTCGTTTCGTAAATCTTGTCCTATCTACCATTCTTGTTTTGCTGCCAAACCATAGCTATATCCGTCTAAAACATTACAAACTAACCCGATTTTCCCAGAAAGTCAGTAAAGAAAGCCTACCTACGCTTGTCCATCGCATTGGAGGGTGCAACTGCAAACTGCTTACCGGTGCGCTCGGCACACAAGGGGCGGGAAGGACCAGCTTCAGGTAGGAAGAGCGTCGCTTCCACTCGACCGAGGTCTTCAAGAACTCGCTGCGGTCAAAAGGCAAACATTTTTAGTGGTCATGCTAATCATTCCTGCATGGTCCGCCTCAAGCGTAACACTTCAGCTTTGCCGATCAAGTATCTAATTCGAACTGTCTTGCTAAGCCAAAGCTGGCAGTGGTAACCCCCATTCACCAGGGCGCGTTGCGAGACTATGACTGTTTGCTAAAGTTATTAGGCGTTGTAAAGCAGAAAAATGGAAGAATGCAAAAAACATAGCGGACAGAGTTCAAAGTGCTGTTCTGTTTTCACCTCAAGAGAGCGCTCTGCACTGTCTTACCAGATATCGTTTCTACCCACCTGGTCAGTCGGAGCCGTATGCATCCTTGGAGTTACTCGGAAATCAGTAACTGCACGGAAAAGGCAAGTAATTGGCGCAGTAACTTCATTACAATATCGTTGCCCCTTTTCCTATAAACTCGAATTTACTTGAATCATGTCAGCGTAGTGAGGTGGAAATATTCTTCAAAAAGAAAAGTCAATATTAACTTCCTGCAAGCTTTACATTACACTTCTATATGGGAAGGTGGAGGGTGATCGTCATAAAATTCGAGTTTTGCGTTTCTACTTCTCAAAATGCCCATATATACCAATATAATCGGTATCAAATTATTCGTTCAATTTACCTGAGTAAGCATGCGGCACTGCGAAGTGCGGTCCGCGATGCAAGCCTCCTCTAACCAAGGCGGCGTAAAATGAAGCTTCTCCATAGCACCTGATAAGAGCGATGTTTCGCCCCTACTGCGGAGGTAGTAACTGTGCGACTGATCGCGGTTGTCAGAAACGCCAATCCGAATCAGCTGACGGGAAGAGGGAACTGCAATGGGAGCTTCACTTTATGTCACATAGGAGTCGGACGGAGAACCGAGCTTCTCCGTGCCACGTGCGTAATCAGGAAAAGGCAGCGACTAACCTGACGGTAGCGACTAATCTGAGGAAAGCAACGGGGCAAGTGGCCAACTTGGAGGGGTCCCTCAGCGGAAGTCGACAGCGTCGTGCGAGTGCTGTTCGCCTCCGAACAGCGCTGTTAAAAATTTCTCAAATGTGAGCAATGCAGAGCTCCAGCGTCTATATATCGAGTAGAGCCGAAACGGAAAATAATACAAGTAAGCAGTTGTGTTTGCGACCTGCCTTATACATGAAGTCCACTAATGAGCTATGGCAACTTGCTTATCGCGCTTAAAAATCAGCCATGTAATGCAGGCAACGTAGCCTCCAACGCAAAACGACCACCTTCACTGCAGTTTCCCTTGATCTCGGAAAAAAACTATTGAATATTGGTAGAATGTCACTTACGCACGGCTTCCTTTCAACCATAGAGTCCTTATTTGACATTCGAGATCATTGCCTTTTACTTAGCATTGCAGTATTCAGTCTGTAAATGGGCTAGCTGATGAATGATTCGAAAACACGATTTGAAAGTAGGCCGTGCGATTACAATTTTTTCTTTTGTCCCTTGGTGGCACGTGGTTTGTGGATCAAATTAACCTTTCAGCCGGTAGCCAAACGGTTTTTATGATCTTGTTAAAGGAACGATATACACACAGACATAACGAAAGGCGACGGCATTCGAGTCTGTGCGTATTTCGCGCATTTAACCAAGGTAAATAGTTGCCGACTAGTCCAACAAGACGTTCTCTTGAAGGGCCTCTCTCCAGGCACCACAGGAAATTTCGTTTCTACGCTGAAAGCTATTATGTGTGCTTTAGGGAGCGTTCTGCCGCAATTTTTTTTTTCAAATCGGCTCGGTAATAGCCGAGATAGAAACATTTCAGTGCCGCGAACCCATGACTTCAGGAGGCGAGCCCCACTGCATAGCGAGACACTCTCTCCACTCGCCCCGTGTGCCTCCGCAACCAAAATTCCTTCCCTCCGTTCTCCCATACCAGACCTCACGGAATGCGTGCCGCATACGTCACGGGCCCCGCCTTCATTTATTGTTCTCTCGATTTCTTTTTCGGCGCTGAACACGAGCTGTTGTGATTGTCTTGTCTCGCTCAGCGCACGATTTTGCGCGCTGTGCACAAAGTTGGGTTCGCGCTGTGCACGAACGGGTGGATGTCTGATTTTCCCTTCATTAAGGACACGTGACTAGAGCTATAATTCAGTGCTACACTATTACAGAGGCAGAACAAGCGTATAACAGAGCATGATCATGGCGCTAGAACACGGTAGAAAATGGCATAGTTGCAGTACATGCACACGTGACTGCACTACTGTGCGAACAAGCAGACGAAGTGGAAGCAAATCTATCTTGCTTCGGTGGGAAGTAAATAAAAAAGAACACGCAGACAGTTCGCTTGTGTGTATTTTATTTCTCTAAACTTCAATTCCTCAACTCAAGTAACCGATCACACAAATAAGAGATGGTGCTTTGAATAATTCTCGAAGTCACGTGTCACCCCGAGCGCCCTGACCTTGTGGACGTACGTAGGCGCAGGGACGCGAGTATGTCACCGTCCGGCTTGGAGCGCAGCGGCCGCGAGGAGAAGGGAAAACGGCGTTCGGATTGAAACTTAAGGCCTTCCCGCGGCGCGTAGCCATATAATTCTTTGCAAACAGGATCGTTGGCGGGCACTGTATATTCTGCGCTTGTCAGCTCAAGATGGCCAGACCTGGTGAGGGGCCCTTTAATGTCATTATGCGTCTGGCGTGGACAGTAGATTTCTGCTGGCTGGACTACGAGTCGGAAATTCCGCTTTAAAAATAAAGGTCGCAGAATATCAATCTCAGACCTTCACACTGCCGATGCGAAAACTTTGTGTTCTCGTCATATCATAAAGCAGCACACACCTTATCACAACGAATTTTTCATGCAGCTGTGCGACACCCGTCGGACGCCATAGGAGACGACGCAGTTGTCTCCGCCCTGCACGGCATTGGAGGACGGTGGACGGTGGCATATGCGCCTCCGAGGGAATGTCGGGTATCGCAAACAAATGGCACAGAAAGCCAGCTTGCCTCTTTCAAACCCTACAACACTGGTTGCGTCAAAGGCGCACTGCATTCTTCGTCAACATGAATAATAAAAGTTTCGCCTTCACTTTGTGCTCACATTGAACAGACACAAACAAATGTTCCAGCACTCCTGTGCATTTACGGAAAGCTTCGCTCTATGTGGATTCCAACAAGGCACGTTGAATCTGCTGCAATTTTACACCGAATCTGTATGTGGCTGGCCTATTGGTCCATCCGTCCATCCGTCTGTCGTCTGTACGCCGAAAACTGCTCCGGCGCCACCCCATGCGCATGCGGAAAAAAAAAAGAAGAGAAAGAGACGCGCGCTTTGCTGCGCCAGTAGTGACGTCGTTGCAAGGGTCACACGTGTTTCCGGAAGCACTGTGAGGTAGCTATGTTTGAGATGGGATGACCCTATTGGAGTGATCAAGTACGTAGCTCCCGTTATCTATAATCACCTTCTCGTGGCGAAGTTTAAAAGCTTGCCCTAGGGATTTGTCATGGCCTACAAGGTTTCTGCGGGCAATGCGGCAATAGTATGTTAGTGCTAGTGCCCGCTCTCAAAAGTGGGGGTGGGGGGGTGGAGGTAATGACATATTTGTCCTACTTATGAAAATAGGCACTGTCACTTTCAGCTGCACGCTGGAAAGGCCATTAAACTACAACTGAAGCTACATTTTCTGTCTTAGTACTGCGACCGCAAAAGTAATGCTTTTCTTTAGTAAGCACATCCCTGCTTGGACAACGACGGTTGTCGTTTGTGCCCTCTCGGGACGCTGTGTAGCGGACGACGCGAGGGATTCGCCATACACACTAGCGTTGCGGTGAAATCCTGGCGCTGGGCAGTTCCCGCCCTAACATACTCTCAGCTTGCGCAAGTTGGGTCATGTCCACTTTTTTGGGACCGCTAAATCCGTATTCTATCGGCTTCTTATGGTTAACCTCAGGGTGAGGTCCGGATGAAGTACTGTAACCAGCCGCGCCCGACGACAGTTGTGCCTTACAGACTAGATTTGTTGGATTATCAAATGCTGCAACTGTTTAATATCTGTCCGTTGCAGCGTTGTAGTCTCAGTATGTTATCGCCATCAGAAATCTAATCAATTCTCTTACAGGTATAACGGTCGAATTTCATTGTGTAATCACGACTCATCGTAGATATGCTCGTGAAAATGACTTTAATCTAACTCGCAGAACCATTTAAATACCAATAGAACACTGACTTGAGTTTTTTTTCTAAAACTCGTGTCACTTCTGACTGACTATTTCATTTTCAGGCTGTTTCTATATAAACAAGGGCTACCCTGTTACTTGTTTCCCGGTGGGAGGAAAGACGGCAGATATCTCGTATTTTGACAAAATCAGGGCCACTTTTTGGTAATGTGTACCGAAAATGTGCACTGCGTAGGTTGCTTATGTACTCTGAAAACAGTAAATGACTGGTCGCTCTATCCCAATTTTTATGCGTTAAACACGGCATTTGGTTGTTTCCCCCCGGTATCCACGATAGTATACGCGGGGCACCGCGGTGTTTAATATTTATTCGACGTACGCAACAAAGTTCCGAGTGACGAGTTATATATGTTTATTGCCTGTAGGTTCATTACAGCCTTTGTGGAAAGTTATTCATTGAAGTGTTCCACGGTGTCATACTGCGGCTAAACTAGAAGTTTCCTAAACTGCGAAAAGCACGCCCGAGATACGCGCGTGAAATTTCGTGAAAATGGGCAAAACTTAAGCGCACAGCGTTGAGAAATGTTCACTTTCTTGCTGTAAATTCATTTGTCACAGAGAATTATACAAAACCCTTGTTTTTAAAGCGAAGCTTTCTTTGCAGCAGAAGCTTGATGTGGGTGAGTTGGCTTCTCCTGTCCTGTCGTATACATGTTCTTTTAGTCCGCGTCTTAGTAGCGCTCATTTTTTTTCTTCAAACTTTCTTTGCCTCTTCCTTCGACTTCGTCATTGCTGCTACAGCTGCTGCTGCCGCGCACACCGCGTCGGGCGGTGCTTCAGAGCGTAGGCGCGAATAAGAGAGGAAAGGGTATACTAGAAAATCGTTTGCACCCCACCGCGTCGAATGTGCACAGTACCCTCTGGAGCTCCCTAGCCGTCGCCACCTTAGCCCCTCGACAGCTGTAATTATCCGTGACTCCCTTCTAAAGCAGGACAGAAACTGCAGCGCTTCCCTTTCTACTAGCCCGCCAGGCCAGAGGGGACGCAGATAGAACTGCTGAGAGAAGGAGAGGGAGGAGAAGAGGCATTTTCTATACAAGAGAGAGGGGAGAGGTGACCCGAGGGGACAAGGAAACCTTAGAGCAGCACGATTCCCAGTATTGACTCAGGCACAGCGAATTTACATTTAGTCACGCTTTCCTTGCACCTTGTGGGCAAAAGAGAAAGATTGGCGAAACGAAAAAGAAAAGGCAGGGGACGATTTGGCATGCATTAATGGCATTCCAAGGTTCATTTCTTTTTGGTGAACTTCCACTGACCAACCCGTTTTTTCTTTCTTTTTTTCGCAAGAGACACCACGTGTACGGAATCCAGATAGGAGTGTATTAATTAACACCAAGTACTGTTGTTTCAGTGGCACGTGCAGATATGGTGATACTGGCAAAATAATACATTCCTTTGCTACTCATGACAACAGAGTTACAAAATACAACGTACAGTCGCAATGAAAAGTTTGGGGACGACGGCACCAGCAAAACGACGGCACCAGCAAAAGATAAAATATATTCAAATGCAGCTCCGCGACCTGGTATTGGTTTAATACGTTGGATTGGTCAAACATGCACGCTCTTGATTTCTGCCAAAACGACCACGCTGAGGAAAAAAAATTAAAGAATCACGGCACCGTTGATCGTTGTTCCTTAAACTTTTGGTCGCGACTGCATATCTACCAGCAGGCCGAAATTACGCACCAGTACGGTGCACACAACCACGCAACTCTACGTCCTGAATGTGATGCATATAGATGATGCAATGGTGCACAACTGCATCGTAAT
Source organism: Dermacentor albipictus (assembly GCF_038994185.2). Classification (NCBI taxonomy): domain Eukaryota; kingdom Metazoa; phylum Arthropoda; class Arachnida; order Ixodida; family Ixodidae; genus Dermacentor; species Dermacentor albipictus. The sequence goes on from NC_091822.1 coordinate 99,509,803, forward strand.
GGCAATCATAATTGCCCGGCCATCTTTCCAAACCCCACCGATCCGGCACATACTCATGATTTGTTTCCTTTTTTTTTGGGGGGGGGGGGGCACGGGCCCAACACAAAGTAACTCTTCTATGCAATAGAAGGCGGCGGCAGGGGGGAGGGGGGGGTAGTACAATTGTGAATAATGCCCACAGTTCGCCGTAAAGACGCGTAAACGCGCAAAAGAGAAATAAGGTGTATCTCACAGGTACGCCTCTGAGATACACCTCTCCTTTACTTGGCAAACAACGAATCACATCAAATGGACTCGCGCAGGAAAGATGCGCATGAAGAACACTGCCAAGAACACGTCAAGAAGCAAAAATGTAAAGTAAAGATTTCTAGTGAATTAGTTCTGGAAGAATTATAGAAGAATATATATTTTCGGAACAATCCCAGTTCTTTGGGGTGTCTCGTTTACTGCTCTTCCAAGGGTCAAAACCGACTCGTATTGTTATTCAGGAAGTTGCATAACGGTGCATGGCCGCCATTCCCGTTGCAAAAGTGTAATTCAAAGCACACGGAATCATTCTCCACTTCGGGTGGCCGTTTTCTCTACTTCCTTATTAAACAAAAAGATGTTCATCCGTAAATACTTTCACAAAGAACGATTAAATTCGTTAATGACCGCTTTCCGTTCCTGTTTGGCTGTTGCGTCGGCTCTCTCTTAGTAGATCACTTAATTTATCAATTCCTTGCAACTCTTGTTTACAGTTGCCAATTTGACACGAAAAGTGCCGTACAATTATAAAAAAAACCACACGAGGTAAGGAGGAATGTTCATATTGCTTAATAATAATATATAATATTTGGGGCTTTACGTGCCAAAACCACTTTCTGATTATGAGGCACGCCGTAGTGGAGCACTCCGGAAATTTTGACCACCTGGGGTTCTTTAGCGTGCACCTAAATCTAAGCACACGGGTCTTTTCGCATTTCGCCCCCATCGAAATTCGGCCGCCGTGGCCCGGATTCGATCCCGCGACCTCGTGCTCAGCAGCCCAACACCATAGCCACTGAGCAACCACGGCGGGTCATATTGCTTATGAGTTTAACGGTTATTGCAGTGTGTGATGACGGACACTCTTTCGATTGATTATATTATGGGCCTAATCTAACCCATATCACGTGCATATGGTTCCGAGGATCTGGCAGCGTTGCGGTGAGCCATCACTCGAGCAAATAGTGAAGCAAAAGGAAAAGTGAAATGGAAATGGCATTTTCTCCGGTCGCAGCTCGTTTCCCGAGCATACAGCCCAGCTTACTATGAACTGAACCTCTTTCCTGGTCCCTGGGTGAGTCAGAACGAAGGAGGTTGAGCTAACAAAGCACCGCGATGCATGTGATCATTACAAAAGATGGTGACAACTGAACGCACCTCGATTTAATCGTGCAGGCAGCGAATCGATGATAAAATTGGGCTTCGCCCCCTAGGACATGCCGATAACTACCACCATCCAAAAGGAGTAAAAAAGGCAGCAAAATGTTGACCACCGAATAGCTGTCAAGATTCAAGATTGATTTGGCGGCGCTAACGTGTGTGAGGAGTGGTGGCGAGAAGGGGTCCCCCTCGGTTCGTACCTACCACCCATATGTATGTATGTATGTATGTATGTATGTATGTATGTGTACACATACAATAGTTGCACTTGAAACCCTTCGTGGTCGGCGCCTATGGCGCACATCGCCAATGCTAAACAGTTACTATAAGCAAATAACATTCTGAGTGTAGTGGTCCTAGCCACATTGCGTTTCAAATTTTTAAACAATCAAATCTTGATGTTCATTGCCAAGCAATCACTAATGGATACCAACTCAGCACAGTTACCGCTTCATCTTAGCAAAAGTTCACACCAACTAGGGCAAACAGTGTCCACTTCATGGCCATCTTACTATGCAGTTCATTACCATTCGCATATAAACTCCAGGAAGTTCACAGATTTAATGAAGAATGGATAATTTTTTTGCTATGCGATAGATGTGTCACAATGTACTGTTTAAATCGTTTTCTTGTATCTGCTGCTGTGTACTACACACGTATTTGAAAATTGTTTTTGCTTTCTTTTTTTCTTTTTCTATAAAAGGTTTTCTATTATAACAAAGTTACCATCCATACGTTCATGTGTATCAACTTGTTTTTCCATGTTTTCATCTGATTACCATATATTTTGTAATTGTATTTTTTTACATATCACTGTTACTGTCCCCGTAAATTTCTATGTTTTCCAGGTACAGCAGGTCACAATTCAGTCTTTGATTATGTGACCTCCTGTAAACCTTTACCGGTATAGTGTATTGTGAAATAATAAAATTCATTGATTGATTCATCTACGCGGGTGCTACCACTTCCGATCTGTTTAGATATGTATTTGTTTTATCACCTGCACTTGCACCTACACGCTAAACGGGTCTGTGGACCTCGTCAGGCTCATGTGGCGGCTAATATAGCGGAGGTTTGTATGGCTATTTCCTGTAGTTTCCTTGTGGAGTGTCTTTGTCCGCATGGGCACGTTGCACGTGCTAGGCGGCGTCCTGTCTTTCCGACCCCTAGCGCCATCTGACGAATAGTTGCGCGAATGCGGTAGGATTGCTCACGGCGTCAGCAGCCCGCGCTGCGTGTTTGGCGCCCTGTCAAACGGTAGCGATGGCGCGAAACAGCGTGCCGATATTAATTTTAACCGGGTTTCGGGGATTACAAGATCTCCACAGCTTTTTTCGTGAAAAGAATTTAGAGAGAGGAAGTCGTCTATTTGAAGTGGGGCACGTCTACGACGTGAGGGAAGTGTTGAACTCGCACTCATTAGAAGTGACTGCTAGGTGTATTCCGCAAACGAAAAATAACGCACCAGCGAGATGCGTGAAGCTCAGCGTAAGTTACTTCGTTATCTACGGTGTGGACACATGAAATTATAGGCGACAATAATTCTTGAAGATCGGTGACAGCAGACAAATCCTAGCGGAGAGCTGCGATTGCCGTGCTGGCATCGCAGGGAAGTGCAAGGACGGCGCAGTAGCTTCCCTGTACATACAGGACGGCAAATACGAATCGAAAACATCTCATCCAAGAAAGTGGGGCGTACGAACATCTCGCAAGACCTACCCGAGGTATTCTAACGTTGCTCTCCCCAAACACAAAAAAGGGGAGGAGCTTACCAGTTGTGTTAGACTACGCTGGGAAAATATTTTCGGCCAAGTTACTGGAAGTGCGATACTTTTATGTTGCGATCTTCCAGTGCGTGCAAAGGAGGTTCCAATAAACCTCGCCGTCAAAAATTTTTGTGATCTCAACTGCCCCTTAGTTGATATGCTGGGCGCAGAAGGGTGTATGCCAGCTCAAACAGACGCAACCCCTCCTCAAATCTCTCAGCAAGCCCTAGCGCTCTTTGAATGGGAGAGGATTGGGAACGAGTTCCACTGCTTTACTGCGGTACAGTGTGGGAACAAACTACTTTGTTTGCTGCATATCCTGGTACCTGCATATCCTGCAGGTGTCCCGTTGCTGCCATCATTGCTTTAAAAGCAAGGAATTCAGCATTAACACGCTTGGCAAAACACTGGAACATAAAAACAGCTTATGCCGTCGGACGAGCGCTATCCAGTGTTGACGCCGTTCTGCTTCACACGGTCGACTTGGAAACCTGTAAAACTCTCTTCCTCGTGAGTTGGTGTACGTGCTGTTGCAGCCCACTACGTAACAGCTTGTGTTGCACTTCGCCATTGCTCAGAAAAGGCAACAGCTACGCGCGAAACAGTGCGCATACAGGCTTTCCGAACGCAAGCGGGCCGGTCATATCCTGCCGGTGCCGCGCTCGCTGCCGCGAGCGGCGCCCTTGTAGGCGCTGGAACTACGTTCGTAACCTGCCTATGCACTTTATGCATCCGTGAATGCTAACCGGCAAAGTAGTGGTAGTGAGCGCACCTCTGTTCAGAATAATAATGCAATCACCATCAACGGGTTCATACCTATTTCGGGTTCATACCTATTTCAGAAGCACACATACCTCTTAATGGAATAGGACATTATATTGAACGGCTTCTTTGATATCAAATTTGTTATGTTCTTGCTGCCCCATTCTTGGTCAACACTCCTAAATGGTTACGTGCCACTGCAACACAAGGAGTGTGGAATATTGAAATTAATTTAGATGTGTCTTGTACTTCTCAGTGAACACACCTGTTCTCACGATTCTTTCAACAACAGGCATCAAGCAATGTATTTGTCCCTGTAACACTGATATGTCAACATCAAGCATTGTACATCCGCCTGATTTGGTGTATTACTGTCAGTGCAGTTAGTGACTGGAAACTTGCTGTCGACTGTACAAGCTGCGACACTTAGTCTACGCTACAGAACAAGCTATAGAACAAAAAATTGTTGGTGCATGCATTTCAAGTGCAAAATAAAGATGTCTAGAGGGACAGCATGCGCGTATCTGAGGAAGAAAGCTGCTATTGCCACATACAAGCAGGAGGACCGCATTTTACAAAGCAATCTTGATTGACACACAATGCATGCCACATGGAAGTCACCTGCCATGTGGAATGTGCCTCTCTTACATATCACTTTCACCAAAAACACTCAAACAGGCTATTCCTCTTCAGTCTTGATCTACACTGCAGGCATGAACGAGTTTTGCACAAGCAGCAATCACAATGTCGCACTAAAACTTTCAGAAAACGGAAACCGAGAAACAGCACAAGAAATGTATGCTAGGCCCAGTGTTAGGACACCCTGTGGCATCTCATCACGAGTGGTGAAATGCCCACATTTTATAAGACCGTATGATTTTTCAATATTACATTTTGTTCTCATGCTAACTGCATGAGTTGGCGTTACTATTTAATAAGTAGCCTACGCATTTTAAAGGGCCCTCACCAGGCCACATGGCAAATTTCGGTTATATGTTGGAAGTTGTTACGTGCCCTCCAGCGAACGTACAACGTAGGCCCGTAGAATTGTGCGAAAGTGCACACGAGTGGCGGCAGCGCGTCCCTACGGCGTCCACGAAAGGCGTCTAATACGGCATCTTCTACGGCGTCCATCATTCGCGTGGCCAACGTCGTAGTAGACGCCGCGGTTGTCTCAACTCTACGGAGTGTCGGGAGAGAAGGACATCGAGGCACCCTAGCAGCCACCGAAGAAGAACGCCCCTCTTCTCTCGCCTGACCACCCTGCCTCGCGTGCCACGGGAGAGGGCACGCATCCGGGACGCGTCCCTCGCTCGCGTGCGGGCCGCTCTTGATCCCCCTAGGCTCCACCCACCCTCGCCGCGTCGCTATGTTGCCCGATGCTATTTTTATACTCTGCTTTCACTCTCTCCTAGCCAGATCGGCGAAGCTGCCGACGCAATGACGGCCAGCTAGGTTTCACCGCGACATCACGGACAATACCTCGGGCATTGTAGCGTGTGTGAAAGACTGTGGCGCAAATTTAATGAAACTGAGTGTGCATAGCATTTGCAAAACCAATCCAAACAGACCTTTAGCTCGAGATGACTAGGTTTACAATACTTGAATCTCAGCCAGTTTTTTTATCTTGCGCGAGCATCTGCGTTAACCTACTTCAGAGCAATAGCTCTGCGAAGCGCTGCCCATGAGATAGAGTATACTCCACTGAAGGCTAGTTCTTTTTTTTTTATAGCGAAACGTCACCCGCGTCGGAGCACCGAAAGATCTGTATGACCACGCCGTCGGTGCAAACACGCAGCCGGACGCCTCCGTCGGTGTTACATCACAACAAATGTTTCCGCGCTGTAACTATAGACCGCGTTTACTAGATCACAGGGCCTCCGTTTGATTTGCAGTAAACATTTACCACCAATCTGTTTATGTCTAGGTTCTGGCGGATCTCGTCTCTGTAGACATAGACAAACAATTCTTCAGACGTGGGCCGACCCCGCACATAGTGCGATGCGGGCCGACCCGCGGCGGAGGGGAAGCTGGCGTTAAGCACTCCTCATATGTGGACCGTTCCCGAAGATAGTACAATACCGAGAAGACCCGGTATTAGACCAACTGGGGTTCTTTAACTTGAACCTAAATCTAAGCCCACGGGTGTTTTCGCATTTTGCCCCTACCGAAATTTGGCCATCGTGACCGGAATTCGATCCCGCGACCTCGTGTTTAGTAGCCCAACACCGTAGCCACTAAGCAATCACGGCGGATTAACGGGACGGTAGACGTCATGCTAACGTTACCTAATATTTCAATGGGCACTGCCTAACACTCAAGGCTTCGCGTCGATCGCATATCGTGCACCATCGAGGTGCAAGGCCTACAACGCCTCTGGCGCCGCTACTCTTCATACCAGCGTTGGCAGACGCCTGGCATATGCCCGGAGCTGATCGTCCTGCAGAGCAGGAGTTACATTGCGTGTTTCTTCGAGCCAGCATGTAGCACCAGCTTATAGTTAGAACCCTGTCGGAAGAGTTCAAGCGCAGTGATAAACCTTTCTATTGTTTTCGTTGTTTCTAACGTTATTTCCACTTCCATTTTACCGAATATGATTCTTTCCAAAACTTCGGCATACTGCTGGCAAGAGTCTAATCATCGCAAGGGGTACCGTTCTCAGAAGCGGCGAGAAAATAATGAAAATCAAATCGAGAACACAGAGTACTAGAGGTAAACTAGCAAAAGTCTGCTATCTGCTGTCGAGCATTTATCATTCTGATTTGGATTCGGTTGTTGTTCTGTGCTGCTCCATCCCATGGGATGGAGCAGAACGACAAGTTATTTTGCTAGGTGAGTTCGTTCATCTTGCAAATCGTGCACCTTATTTGCCAGATGAACTAGCTCACCTATAACGAGATATCTTTATTGAACTCAGATCCTTATAATCATTCATTTTCTTTATAACATCTGGTGGCTTAACGTGCTGAAACTGAAGACCCGGGAACGGCAAGGAATCCTTCTTGTCATATGGATGAGTACGTTCAAGAGTAGGGGTGAAAGATAAAGGACCCATTTTACATTGTTTACGTCTTGAAACAAGTCGTTAGTTATTGCCCGTATAAAAATTTCTAGCAACATTCTTTTAGACTGTCGTTAGACTGTTGTTACTATAACCTACCAACAGTCAATTCAAATCCTACCAGCTGTCTTTATACATCCTAACAATGCTCTAGTAACACCCTAGAAACAATTGGCCACCAACTCCCAATAGAAATGTGTTCATAGCATGTCTTTAGGCTTCCTACCAATTTAATATGAACGTTTGTCTTTATACACCCTAGTAACATTCCTTCAAAAGAAGAATGTTCATATATTTCGTGCCAACTTCCTACCAACAACCTATTAACATTCTTCCAATTGAAGAATGTGTGTAAACGTTCTGCCAACTTCGTAAGAAAACCTTATTAACAGGCTTTCTTTATACACCATAATAACATTCTTCCAATAGAAGAATGTTTGTAAACGTTCTGCCAACTTCCTACCAATCGCCTATAAACATTTGTCTTTATACACCCTGGTAACATCCTATCAAGAATTGGCCACCCTACTTCAATTGAAGCCCGTTCATAGATGGTCTGTAAACATTCTACTAACCGTCAACCAACACTACATTTTAGGCTCTGTAGTAACACTCTGGCAATATTTTGCTTACATATGCTTATGTACTTGCTACGGACGTCTTACTATTCCCCTATTAAAGGGGTTGGGACACAAAATTTTGAGGATATAAAAAGCATGTTGCAGGCTGCTTCCGTATGCAAGGACACCCAGAACGAGGTATTGGATGCTGCAAACATTTCAAAATCATTTTAATTCAGCTAGCGTTTAACCAATCGCTAGCGCGGCAGTTACTACGTCACAGAGGAAGAGCGAAAATATTGACGTCATAGCACACTAGCAAAAACATGTGACGTATGATGAGTAGCGATGAAATGCCGATTACGGAGCCTGTTGAGCCGAGCGACCGAGCACAACCTCCACTATGACCGAGGTACAGGCATATATAAATCCTTTCTTAATGCAAAGAAGGGATAAGGCGTGCAGACACGGACACAAGAGGAGAGAAGTGGACAACACGAACGCCGCACGGCGGCCCGCGAACGGCAAACTGCGTGCGGCGAGTTGCCGTTCGGATGGGCCTTCACACGTTTGAGTGGCCTTTACACTAGCCGGCCGACTCCGAAAGGGACCAGGATATTCGGCGTTCGTGTTATCCGCTTCTCTCCTCGCATAGTCGCATAGTTCGGCAGCTCGGAGCGGTCTCTCGCTGGCTTGGCCTCCAATACACTTCGACGTGACCCGGCGCGCGCGGTGGTTGCCCTACGTCACGCCACGTCGGCTACACTGTGCCAGGCATATGTCGGTCCACCTACAGTACAACGCCGCGCAGCTGCCGCAGCTGGAGTAGCGCATGCGCAGAACAACGCGCCGCACCGTGCGCGCCTGTCGGGGAACATCCAAACAAATCTTTTCGCGCGCTTTCTCTGTCCGTAGCGATTGCCACTGCGGACCGGACTGTTGCTCGGTGATGGCGCGGACGCAGACACACTCAGCAAGACGAAACATTATTCTCGCTTTGTTGGTGCGTCGTCTGCGTCGCAAGAGGAACAGGTCTCTGTACATAAGGGATATGTTTGACAAGCGTCCAGAGTGTGGAGAGAACCACCACCTAGTACAGGAGCTGCGGAACAGTGATCCTGAATACCATTTCAAGTATTTCAGGTAAATGACAACGTTGCTCCTTTCGGAATGATGCAGCTCCAGCTCGGTTAAATATATTATGCGTAACTTTCATGCATTTGTCACACGCAGGATGACAAAGGCACCGTTTGACAAGCTGCTGAGCCTTCTTTACCGCAGGCTTGTTCATCCTCCAACTCACAGGAGACCCATCTCACCGGCAGAAAGGCTCGCGGTCACGTTGAGGTAAAATATATGTTGATCATATTTCCTAGAATTTAGCCAATGCGGCGTCGAGCCGACGTGCATCCATGTGTACTGGAGCTTTAGAAAATAACTTTTTTGGTAACATGTCGCAACAATTCGTTCCCAAAAATATGCTTTCTTTTTTGTTCGTGTTCCCAACTTTTCGTAACTTCAGAAATACGGAACCCACGTATTCACCTCCCTGAACTTCACCATGCATAAGATTAAAGAAAATACTGGCTCGTGTTAAGTTTTCTTTCTTTTTTAGGTGATCGCTTATATTTCCGAAAATTAGAGAGTTTTAGTATAGCGCAAAACCCTTGCGTTAGCGTTAGCGTGCGACGCAACGCTAACGCAAAGAAAGACTGCACTGCGCGGCACAAGGTAGTGTTTTAGAATAGCGGAAGGGAGAAAAGCGTTAACGTTAACGCAAACAAATACAGCGCCATCTAGATGTAAAGACACAAAGTACTGGAAAGCCAAATCCACACGAAATGTCGAGCTTATCCAATGCCGAATCCGCAAGTGTGTCCCTAAGTCAAGCTTATCGAAAGCCACAGTCGCTGCGTTAATTACGCATGTAGGTGTTTGGTTTGAGCGTTGTTTTGTCGAGAGTCGTGAAACATACCGATTAATCTTGGCATGCTGCGATCGAGTGTTCTGTGGGACCCATATTACGTGTCCTTTTTAAGTTGGGATGACATAGACGCCCTCATGCTTCGGGAATGAGAGCGACCGCGCAGGTTCTACGTGTCCTCAAGATCCACTCAACGTCGAAGCTGTACCGGAGGGGACGTTTCGCCGGCAATTTGTCTTCCAGAAAGCGGATTTCCCACTTCTTTCCACTTTTTTTGCAACGGACGCCCACCTTGACGTCCATCCGAATGGGTTCAAGGCGAAAACCTCCTTCACGAGGTTCATATCGTCGTCGTTGGTAAAACGCACACGCATTGTGACCACAGCACCGACCACACTACTGTGTTTTGCCGCGGAAAACATGACATGCATCGGCTCCACATGCGGCTTTACACCAAGCGAACGAGCGAAATACACTTGGGCGCCATCTCGAGGCGGATACAGCAAACACATTTAGCAAACCCATAGAGTTGTTCTACTAACTCTATGAGGAAACCCTCTCGTTAAGCCTGCTGCACCGCTAATCGAGAACGTATATCGTGAACAACGCCCATTTGTCACCTGTGCACCACTGCCGAAGCATCATCACACAAATCTAAGGCGAACACGAGCATTAGTGGGGAAGGATAGAGCCTAGCAGTGCAGGCAGACGACTCGATAAATCCGAAGCGGGCTGCTCTCACTTCGACTGGCGCCGCCATCTTGCCGTACGTAAGGCTCCCCTTGCGTGCGTTAGCGTTCAACGCTAAATCCTGAAAATAGCGTACGTACGTAAGAGCTCCAGCAGCGTTTACGTATAGCGCATGCGCAGTGTGGTGCACGCAACGCTAACGCTAACGCTAACTCTTTGCGTTTGCTGCTTTACGCTATACTAAAACTCTCTATTTTCGCCGCGTATAATAATAGTGCTTGCTAGGTTATGCTTATACTGAGTCACCGACGAGCCATTCTTGCTACTATTCGTGGCCCTATGGTGTCAGTAAAACGCGATGCAGGCATTAACGAATAGAATTATGCTGATAACAATTTGGTTCAGTGTAAACATAGATGTCGAAATATTGGAACCAATTTTACGGACTGCTCTTTTAACATCTTTGCAGATTTTTGGCCACAGGAGGGTCCATGGAGGACACTGCATTGAGCTACCGAATGCATGCATCTACTGTGGCTAGCGTACTGAAGGAGACATTACCAGCGATCTGGGACTGCTTGAGGCCCCTGGTACTCGCACGCCCAAGCACACAGAGGTGGCGCGACATAGCAGAGGAATACTATGACAAATGGGATTTTCCAAACACAATAGGGAGCATTGACGGCAAGCATTTTGCGTTCAAATGTCCTAACAAGAGCGGCTCAGACTTCTACAATTACAAGGGTTTCTATTCACTAACTATGCTGGCTATAGCAGACGCCAACTATAGATTTATAATGGTGGACATCGGAGCCCAAGGCCAATATTCAGACGCCTCTTTTTTTAAGAGGAGTCCCCTCCAGGCAGTATTTGAAGAGGGTGCTCTGGGGCTGCCTTCAAATATTTCGAAGTGGCCACCTTGTTTGGTTGGCGATGCAGCCTTCCCTTTGCGGACTTACCTGATGCGGCCCTACCCTGGGAGGAAGCTGGATGATAGGAAAAAGGTCTTCAATTACCGCTTGTCGAGGGCACGCAGGTGCATTGAAAATGCTTTCGGCATTCTAGTCTCCCGTTGGCGGGTGTTTCTTGGAACGGTGGAAGGTGCACCAGAGCTCCTCAACAACATGATTCAGGCTGCCGTGTTTGCACAATTTTCTTATGGCAGACGCTGCCTACTGCCCTGATGAGTACAGCGACACGCTGTGCGGCGAGGCGGTGTACGACGGAGAATGGCGCCGCACTGTCACTGAAATTGCCACAAAGACAATGCCGTCAAACAACTGTTCTATTTCAGCTACCATGGCAATGAGGGACGAATTAGCAGACTATTTTATGTCTGCAGAAGGCTCATTGCCGTGGCAGCTGAAAGTTGTCAGGTGATGCTAAAATATCCTGTAAATATGCATTCATAGTTTGTACCCTTAATGTTCTCTTTATTCCTAGCAGAACACAGCCCGTTCGAGTGCTGTGTTTTGTAAGACTGTATTATATGTAATATTTTTTTTTATTTTTGCCGCATTTCTCTTAAGTTTAGCACTCCCTTACAAGCTGATTTTTTGTAGCTTATTGATTGCTGCTTGTTTATGTATTTGAACTACGTGCACATTTCGCTGGTTTTATACGCATGCAATCCACCACTTCTTATATTACCGAGAATTGTATTTTTCATTCTTTTTCTGAGTAATGTTATTTTTTCTTCATTCAGTTGTATTTGTAACACTCTTCTTCAAGCGCGTTATTACTGCAAGCATTTTTGGCTCTCGTGTTTTTCTGTGGTGCACCCCTTATTAATGTACCTTGAAATAAACAAATAAAGCGTTTACTTTTTTTTCGTCTTTGAACTAATCAATCCCCCTCCCCTACGTTGGCCTGCGAGTATCGTCCCCTGATGTCCTCCTCTTTTCACCTGCAAGCTGCGAGAATGTTTCCATGAAACCACGGCTCACTACTGGCTGCCCTGCCAGTACTGAGAAAACTGTCTCGCATGCAGGTGTGTGCCGGTTCGCTTGAAATCCAAACACCATAATTGGGAACCGATGGCGATCGCACATAAAGCCGGCCAAGTGGTATTAAAGCTACCGCCGTTTTCACCGGCATTCTCAGAAGGCGCACGCGGATACCAAACATCAAACCGGCTGGGCAGTGTCGTGTCGCCCAATTTCCGTGACCGAGAATGTCTACGGGACACTTGGGAAGCGCCCCTAACTTTCCATTTCACGCTCGTCTACTCTTTTGCTCCGAGCGAGCGTGCAGATCTAGTGCCTTTTCTACGGCGAAGCCATCAATCCGTTTTCTCTGCACGCGTGGCTGTTTCCCGCGTCCCCTATTCGCGGAACCCACATGCGTGCTTCGTTTCCGGTTATTGGCCGATACAGCAGGTGCGAACTCGTCCTGCACGTTGCTGTAGTCGCCTGAACTGGGCCACAGCAAAGTCAAGTCCCTAATCTCAAACCGACTCCTCCTTTCGTAGGATGTGCCAGCAATGTACGCCAGTAAGTGCAAATGAATGAGCAACAAGCTGTTATTTTGTTATGTATAAGCACGCTGTAGCCAATTTTTGAACCGCGAGGCATTTGCGTGTCTTTTTATATCAAGCGTACATTGCAGTGGTCTGTGAGAACATTGTTTAAAAACAGTCACTGCATGCATAGATAACACAGAGAGCCCCACGTAGAAAAAATGGTCTTTAATGATAAGGTTCAAATGAAGTGCACAAAAACCAAGAGCAGTTACAGTTACGTATGTAATAACATGATATATTTGTGTGCAACACAAAGATAAAAATGCAGCACGTGTAAACAAAAATGCAGATATTCAGATATTCACACACACACACGTGTGTGCGTGTTATCTCAACTGCCAGCCTGTGTGCTCCGTTTCCTTGTTCTGGTATGTTGCATTGGAACAATCTGAACAAACCTCTGAAATGTGTCGGAAAAACACCTGAGAATAACATATCCATCGTCCCAGTGGAATTGAGCGTTTTGTTTGATGCTGCATGCAAATTGTTATCTATGTAATAGACTGATGTTGAACATTTCTACTACTGTATACGGTGCTCAATATACCTTGCGCGTGGCAAAAATGAAACTTTCTATAAGGTTCACAATGACATTAAAATAGGTAAGAATATATGTCACATATTGTAAAATATTCCCACATTAGAAAGACCGACAAGAAATGCAAAACAAGTGCACTTTCTGAAGCATGTCATGCTGAAAATTGTTGCACCTCAGGGCGATCCCTCCGTTAGCAACCAGTTTGTTGCATTTGCAGGTGATCCCACTGCTAGCGACCTGACTCTCGAAGCTCCACCGACATTACTTATTGGGTAGCGTGGCGTTGTCGGCGAACTGCAGGCATCCCGTAGACCATGGCGACCGAGCAAGGGCGAGACGACGTTTTGCTAGTGCGAAACTTGCACTGTTTATTCAAAGGTAGATGAAAGAAAATAAGAAGAGAATGAAGTACGAAGTCTATCACAAGTACATTTCGGAGCCACTTAAATAGGCTCTCTTACAATCGCGTGGGCGGGATCTTGCTTTCGTCGATGACACGTGCGGCACTACTTAGAGAAAAAATATCACAGAATTATCACAAGCAAAGTTTAATTAATGCTGATGGTTTGCACATTGTCTTCGTCCTCCATTTGTGCAATTAGTGCCATTATCTGCGCTTTGCATTTCAGTGCCACCTTACGGGGCATCTTGTCCAGGCTGAGGCCGATAGATACTCCAAATGCCTCATTTTCTGACATCTTGCTGTCAAGTCTACACAACAGCTGCTCTTCAAAGTGGTCATTTTTTTTTTACTTTCTCGTGCTTCGCTGCAGCCTCGTGTTTACCGGCTACCGACGGTCGTTCTACCAATGGTGGCGGCGTTGCTGGCATTGGCAGCTCCTGTGGGGATTCCTCGAAACTTTCAACGCCTGAGGGTGATGGCGGCGTATTAGCCATAGATGCGAAGATGGTCTCAGCGGTCTCGCCATCATCACCACAAATGGCTGGCTCCAGGCTGCATGTCGTTCTGCAGAGAAAAAGCCTACATTGTTGCAAAGAGAAGCAGGTGCACGACTGTGAACTAACTGTAAACCAAAGACATGCTTCTGTCCCCTTTACATCTGGATTTATCGCTCGCTCAGAATGCCGAAGGATTTTTTGGGCCAATAGTATCATATGTAGACTATACTACCGCTCTACTCACTTTTAAAAGAAAGCGGGTTTAAGAAGTCACGTGCTAGTCATAGACGCCGTCCACACGCAAATAACTCCATTGAGAACGGAAATCTAGTCGAAGTACACAGTGTTCATTTGATATTTCGTGCAAGGATTAAAGGGACAGTCGTATAGTACCCTGAACAGTCTGTGGAGGAAGAAATAAATGCCCGCAGGAGGAGGCAAGCACAACAAACTTGTACATCTTAAGTGAAAACACCCTCAAAATGTTAATGATGAGCACTCGGAAAACGCAAAACGAATCACGATCGCGTAAAGGGCCAAGCAAACTCCGTCTGCTTCACTGCATGGCATAATTGTCGTGAGCAACAAACCAAGTCATCAAAACATAGTCATCTAAGTGAACGCAATACTAAGCAGGTATGAATGTGATCACACAACTTCGAAAATGCATAACTTACTTCCTCGGACGGCCGCAATGTTTGTAAAAGGCCATGAACTCCGTGAATTCCTAGGCCCGCCGAGACACGTAGCCGCTGCCACTCCTTTTTGTAGCTTCAATGGCTTTCAACTCCCGGGTATAGCGGTCCCTCAGCCGCTTCCATAATTTCAGGCGCTCTTCGACTGAAACAAGGAAAACAAGACAAACAAACCGGCGCTGAGTGCATAGCATGTCCGGAGACGTATACACACACGTGCGAAGAATTTACACACCTGTCGAGAGGCCAGAGTACACGCGTATCTGCTCCCACGCGTTGTTTTTCCGCTCTGCATCCCGGTAATCCATTCTTTTCGTGTCGTAGACGCACAGGTGTTGCTGGACGGCGTCCAGAAACCTTTCAATTTCGGAGCCGCACAGGTCGGGCACGCTGTCTTGGGAAGAGGCCATCTCGTTCTGGCCCTGCCCGGCGACATAGCGAAGGAAATTTTAACAAAAGCGGACACTCCCATAAAGCCCAGCGGCCGAATTGACTGTAGCACACCAAGCGGATGTTGTTGACTCCTTCCGATTTCCGTTTTAGGCGCGCTCGTTTTGAACACCAGCAGTTGGTACACGCCGCGCCGGCTCCGCTGCTGGGCGCGGCATTCATTTTTTTTTTTTCAGTTCAGTTCAGTTTTATTCCTTAAAGGCACCCATTTCAGGGGGTGTTACATAAGGGGTGGGATTACATTTGTAGTGAGGAAAACAAACAGCAATGGTGATTTAACATTGCAGGTGATCTGTTACACGTTCTTGAAAAGCAGGTGTTGAAGCGATGGCGACGATGTCATGGGGTAGGCCGTTCCAGTCCGTGGCTGCTCGAAGAAATAACGAAGCTGAAAACGTAGTAGTACTTGATAGTGGGCGGGCAACTTGAAGGGGATGACTGGTGCGGTGAGATATGCGTGATGCGGCGGCGATATACGGTGCTTGATTGAGAGGAGAATAAAAGAATTTGTGATAAAGGGTGAGGCTAGCAATGCGACGACGAAAAGAGAGGGGTGACAGTCCGGATGTAGCTTTCAAGGATGAAACACTGACGTCATATGAGTATGAGGAATGAATGAATCGAGCAGCACAATTCTGCACAGCTTCCAATGCGGTGATTAGAACCGCATTGGAAAGTTCTGCTGAACCTTGCGTAGCATTGGCGTGGAATCGTTTCATTATTAAGTAGAAATGATTGCGATTGACCTTTACAAGACTGCGCCGAATCTGTCAGGTGCAATTTCATAAAGAAAACGAAAGACGTCTTCTGAAATGATGAAATGTTTATTTTGCTCTATATAAATGCTCGTTCCGGGCTGCTTCTGCATTCATCCAAAATTGTGGCACCAGGTAAGCAGCAGTCGTTGCCGTACGATGCTCCACCGGATGCCATCAGCTGAAAGAAAGTAAATTACAAGCATGTATCATTTCGGTATATTGACCTAACAGGAGTATTGCGTGTAGATGCGAAACGTGCGTAAGTGGTGAATGAGCGGCATTACAGATAAATTCACTTTTACGTACATTTCGCAGCAAAGACTCCTCCCAAACAATACCATAAAATCTGAACATCCGATTTTCAAGCACCTCTCCTTTACCGGGCATTATTTCCTGCACTTTAGGTGCACAAATACACGGGTGACTGCGCATTTCCAAAACAACTTGGCCTCAGTACACACAAGTGGCTACAACACAGGCTCAGCCAGACCATGTTACACGCTCGCAGAATGCCTTCTAATCGCACCTAAGTCAGACGCGTGGGTGCAAAGCCTGTTTTCAGTCGCTCAGAATACATAAATGTCATGTTCTTGAGCTCCTCCGTGTTATCTTTTACGCGTCCTGCCGGCGCATGCAACCCTCCCGTGTTATCACTCTCGGCAATTGCTCGTCGCGTTTTCGAGAAGCGTGAATACCGAAATAAGGTATATGTTGTTGCAGCGCTATAAAATGCGACACAAACTTGTCACACTAAAATTCAATACGCGCAAAACTCACTATGGCCAGCTTGCTTTTTTTGCTAACAGCTTCACAACCCCAGGCGCGGCGAGCAATCCTCAAGATATCCCAAAAAGTTACCAAATAAATTACAATACTTTTTCGGGTCAGAGAATGCGTCACGAACTTATACCAGTAAGATTCAGTACACGCGAAACTGCGGCACACAGCCGAGCTTCTTTTCGCTGCGTCAATAAGCCGGGCGCGGCAACCGTCCTTCTAAACCACCCCAAATATAACGACGTTAGTTACAATATTGTTGGGGGCTACAGAATGTGCAAAAACTTGTCTGTCTTAGGCGCTACGACGTAGTACACGCATGTAGTACACGCGCACATGCGTCACACGGCCGAGCCGGTTTTCGCTTACTGCGTCAATAAGCCGGGCGCGGTAAGCGTGCCCAAAAACTACCGAAATAAGTTATAGTAATATTGGGGCTCATAGAAAGCGTCGCAAGCATCTCCCAGGACGAGGCATTAACACCAATTAACTGCGCCAGGACGGCGGAGGTGTTTTTCGCTAACTGCACCACTCGAAGTAAGCCTAAATGTCAAACACAATTTCTCACCTTGCCGTAGTCCAGTGGTGCCGTGTCGAAATGCAGACGATACGCAAGAGAAGCATAGAGAACGCCGGGAGCCCAAAAAATGGGCTATATCTAAAACAGACGGGTCGCCGAGCACGCGAGCTTCGCACGTACGACCGGCCTCGCTCACTCCTGCGGCTTGTCTGGCGCATGACGTATGCACGCGCGTCTGGCGTGCCGCTAGCTTGTTGCTAGGCAACGCAACAAAAAGTTGCAAAATATACGTTCATTTACACGCAAAACTTTTTCACTTTTAGTGGGGAGGAATAAAAAAAAAAAGAAAACCTTGTCTGGAAGTTTATTTTACATTCTTTTTTTCTGATGCTCGCGTCAACTAACGGATGGTGTTGAAACTAGGCGTGACGTGTTTCCTGTTGCCAGTTTTTGAAGAGTGTCCCCTCTTGTTGAATTTCTTTCTCTATGCCGGCGACGAGGTAGAGAGTCTCTACCTCGACGAGAGAGGGCGCTGGGCGCTAACTTGCTCGGCGCGGTCGGCGTGAAATGCAGTCGGTCGCCTACGGCGCCAGGTGACGTCCGAGCGCGCTGGATGCTGCTAGTCGTGTCGGCGCCGGATGCCGCCGGACTGTAGGGGGTCGTGTTTTCGCCAACGTAACGTCGTCAAGAAGCGCGCGCGCCCGCGTCCCGTTACCGGCACGGAAACTCGCCGCACGCCGTTTGCCGTTCGCGGGCCCCCGTGCTACGGCGGTTTTGCTCGCGAACGGCGAGATTTCCTCGCCGTAGAGAGGACGGGCCCGGGACCCATTTGTGCGGCAGCCGTACGGCGAAGCGGCCAATCAGCGACCGAGGATGGTCACTCTGGCATTGGCGGCAGCTTCACCGCCCCTGATCGTCCGGCGCCGCCGATATCGTCGCTAGGCCTTTTCCGGTTCACTTCAAAGCTACAGCATATGGCGCTTCGGAATAAATCACCGACTCTCACAAGCCGCAATATTTTCTTACCGTTGTTGCCGCTCTTCGCAATAATTATAATATTCGCGACATGCACCTCGAATCGCCAGTTGTTGACATCTGCTGGCAGAGCACGCGTATGCGCGCGCAGACGACGCAGCATAATTTTACGTCACTATTTCTTGTGGCCCACGTGACCAGGCCATGTTACGTTTCCTTCTCTGTGACGTCATCGAATCCCCCGGAGCCCAGAAACTGAAATCGCTCGGTATAATAATGCTAATATTAAATTATTTATCGGGTATGTATTAATCCCGCTGTGTGTATCGTGCTCCCTGAAGCATGACGCAACGTTTGAATCAACAAACGCATGAACTAAAATGTTGCTGTCTCTACCCCTTTAACATTTGTGTAAAAGCATAGTGTAAAAATTTGTCAGTGTGTGTGAACATGTTGGTAAAAGGCAGTATGCAACCTAGAAGGTGCATGCAATGGAAAACAAATGCAAGTTTGCACTGAAAGAAGTTTATTCACATAAAAATATTTACACAGATTTGTGAGAGAAGTAATATAGCAATTAATAAAAATAATAAATTAATGATTATTTAGTTGATTAAGGCATGGCAGCTGTCACATAATCTCTAGAAAGCATCGATCATAATGTACTGTTTACATTTAGAGCTGGTCTCGCAGTATGTTTGCAGGATGAACCAACCCTGCACAGAAACAAGATGGTCACTGTTAACATCATGTTTAGGTTAGCGTGTCACATATATAGAACAGCTTTTTAACAAGGTTCACACAAATGCTAAAATTGTAACCGTCATTGCTGTTTACTTGCAAAAGAAATGGCAAGGATGGGGCCCATTTTGCAATGCATATCCTTTACTGCGCTGTATTTACTACGTGTTATTAAAATTAGAAAGGTGTCCAAAATGTTTTCTTAACCAGTTATCTGCATAAATAATTTGCTCACTCAAGCAGTCAATTATATGGTTTATTCATAGTGAAATTTGTAGCGCGTACAATAGACACGGACGGAGACAAGGTGGACACGCGAGCGCTTACTCACAACTGTTTATTTTTCGAAAGAGAGAACGTCACAGCGCCAGCTAGCTGCACCGAGCATGCGCAAAACATGTCATCCATTTTTATATAAGCAGATTACAGAACTTGAGCAGTATTCATGAATACAAATGCTTTGTCAGTGAGAGCAGCCAATGGCTGACTGACGTATTTTTAAGCACTCCTTGTTATACGGAACGCTTTTGTAATTTGACGTGTTCGTTTCTTTTTACTCGAAAACAAAATATCAGTGTCAGAAAAAACCGGTTCGCAATCCCAGCGGTTGCAGTGGTTAGACAAGGGCAAATGACATTCCTTCACATTCGCACTTGTCTAACCAGTGAAACCTATGTCATGGTGAACCGTGAAACTATACGCTCAATATTTTACTATCTCTCATCCTGTGCAGCCAGAGTAGGAAAGAGCAAAGAATGACTTCATAATCAGACAATATTTATCAGACATTAAGTCACTGTGGACGCTTTGAAAACGAAGTATTTGTACGCTTCTTGTTTATGGCAACTTCAAGCGAACCGCATGATGCGGGACATCTGAAAAATGTAAGAAAATTGTTCTTAAAACATTTCACGTCTTTACAGTTCACGCTATAATAACCTGCCAAAATGCGGCATAAGAAACTGAAATAAAATAACAAAAAAATAATATGTTTGTGAAAAATGACGGAAAAGAACGTACCTTTTATTATAATGTGGAGATAGGGAGAACTTCGGCGCATAGCAGTCTTGTAGAACAGCTGTTCGCTATTTGTGCAGTGTGCAGTTTAAAACGCGGACAGCGCCAATATTAAATTACTTCACACGACACTGCATCGCAGCTTGCAGCGAAGTTCCAGAAACGTTCACATCACGGACCGAAGAAAGCACCGTGGGCTTCGCAAACGCGTTGTTGGTTGGCTTGCATCGATGAATTTGCCATAACACAGCATAAGCATAAACAGTAGCGAAAACAGATAGATTGCTGCTACAATACGCGACGAAACACCTACATCGCTTCGATCGTACCATGCCGGCGTCTCAAAGGAACTGACGGCGATTGCGATGGTCTCCCTCTTTGCCTCGACTCGGACCACTGTCGAATTTGTTCGCATGCGTGGGAGGCATGTGGCATTCTTTCCATCCACCCGCTTCGCCTTGAGCGCCGCGGAATTAAATCCCCTCTTTACGCCGAAACAAGCCCCCCCCCCCCCCCTCCCCCTACCTTGCGATGGTTGACTCACACCTAGACATTTCTCGCCTCTCGGTGAAAGCTGTGGCCGGCCTTTGTGTGCGCATCCCTTTCTGGGAAATTCACTTCGAGGAATTTACCTTGTGGCCGAGGTTGAAAAAAAAAATCTTGGCAAGACAGCCGGCTCAATTTTGTTGTGCATTAGGGGCTGTATAGCTTTCTTTCGAGACAATTACTGTTCTGAAAACCGGCTTTTTTCTCCAAATGTAATAAACATAGAAAAATAAAATCATATTGGGTAAATTATGTGGTTATTCTATTGTGCCAAAGAACATCCTTTAGCACTTGTCGCTTTAAAAAATAAAACTTTGCTCCATGGCGCCCAGCGCAAAATATAGCTAAGTATATTATAGTAGTATTTGTATAGTCAAATACATGTTCAAAGCATGGCGGCTATGACGTTAGCAGTTTTCAGACGCCCGAAGAACGGCAAAGTCATGGCCTTTGATATCCTGGCTCTTGGTATCCGGAATGCCATGATAACCCCTTGTCGGAGCTCAAAACTTTGTCGCCGTGTTGTGAAGCAAGTTCACTGAATATTATGAGTGCATATTATTTCTTTTCAATCTGTTTTTACACACAGCAAGCTACCATGACCTTAAAGCACATCAGTTGACATAGTTACTTTGCCGTCACTTTGATGCAACGTTCTATTAGTGTCCTTTAATGTGCAGAAGCTGTCGATAGGAGGGAGGGACTAAAGCGTGCGAATAGGGACCCGTACAAAACTTCATTTTTTATACAGTAAGGGTAATTTCATTCATTTTTCACAGAAAGGTGGTATACTTGCACAGAGTTCAGCTTGTCTTTCTATTCGACCTGTGCGCCTCTCAGTTCAATACTCGCTCTCACTCAGCAGCAGCTGCATTTTGCAGCCTTTTGCACATTTGAGCGGTAACGTTCCAGCGCCGTGTTACCCTGAGTTTCGGCTCTTTTTTTATTTTTATCAGATATCGTGACGCTATTATGCTGACACGGTCCAGCTTAGGGCGTACTAATTATATCGCGGAGTGCACTGACCTGATTATCTCGTTGCAAAGCTAGTTGCTGGCATTGCAATAGCAGTGCGTGCTAATGGCAAATTTACGCTCGAATTTTCACATTTCGCAGACGGGTAGATACATTTCGGTTTGCACTGCATGTGCAAGCCCAGTGTATACCAAAATTTGTGAGCCAGTGTGCGAAATGTGCAGTTTTCTGCACGACCGCACGCGTCACGGCTCAAGGGTAAATCGGCCTTTAATTAACTAGCCCCAATGCAGGGATAAAGCTGTGCAACTGGTTCGCGGCCTGCACAGTACTCCGCTGTCACAACGGTCAGGTGGTATAGCGCAAGCAGAGTTTCTCGGAGTGTGCTGACGTTACCGCACGCTCGCGTAGTCCAGTAGTACCTTTAAAAAGATTTGTGCTAACAGTTTACGAACATATTTCTTTAAACATTTTAGTAGCACTCCGTGTAAGAGTTGTCGGACGATCCCACCGCTGTAAACCAGATGTAGGAGTCGTCGGACGATCTCGCCGCTGCCACCATTTGAAGGAGTTGAAGGTCGTAGAGAGGAACTCGGTGAACATGATTTATTTGCAGTATTTACAGTTGAAACATGAGGTACATCGACATTCTAGCGTGACTCCCATATGGAGCCCGCAAGACTAACATACAGCAAACAGCTTACGAGCACACAGCTCACGAGTACATCTCAAGCACGACAACGAGCACTCCGCTCCCGACGACGAGCACACACTAGAAGCCGACAATCACTGCTTATATCCTCTCCGCTCGACGTCATAGTTCGACGTCATTGAAGATGACCCGCCCTTTTGGAGGAGGCGGGCTCACATACACGTGTTGCACAGGTTTCAGTGCCGCACACACACACAGGTGTAAAAGTCCGGAGCCGACGTCAGAGGCGCTTCGTAGAACTCTGCTCCGTCCCGGGTGGCACGTCGGGTAGCACATTCTTGAGCTGACCCCGCGCCACGTGGCTGCCGGTTAGTGCGCCCCGTCTGGTTGGATTGGAACACGTGCAGCGGGCTGAAATAGCTGGCACGTTGTCACCCCGTACGGCCATTCCTAACATCCGTCAAATATTCGCTACCGACTTGGATTGCGACTATGAGTTAAAAAAAGAGCTTGATTCCTGTGTATGTCATATATCTGCATTAATGTTAGAAAAATTTATCAAAAACTCTCAAGTTACTTCCCATTCTAAATATTTTTCGGCAAACAGTGCGAGCTGTGGACGTACTGAGGATACATGGCCTTCAGAAAAAAAAAAACTTTGACGATGTATAGGAAAACATTCTTTACACTTAAGGAACGAGTCTTTTGACACAGTACTAAAGTTGTTATGCACACAATAGCTAGAAAAAGACATGTTGATGGGGCATTTAAGATATTCTATGTGCAAAAGTAAGAAGGAAGTCTTTTAACGGCGTATTTAAAATATTCCTTATACAAAAGTAAGAAGGAAGTCTGTTAACGGTCTATTTAAACAATTGTTTACGCAAAAGTAAGAAGGAAGTGTTTTAACGGTGCATTTAAAATATTCTTTATACAAACTAAGAAGGAAGTTTTAACGGTGTATTTAGGATATTCGTTATGCAAAAGTAAGAAGGAAATCTGTTAACGGTCAATTTAAAATATTGTTTATGCAAAAGTAAGAAGGAAGACTTTTAACGGTGCAATTGAAATATTCTTTATACAAATTAAGAAGGAAGTCTTTTAACGGTGTATTTAAGATATTCGTTATACAAAAGTAAGAAGGAAGTTTTTTAACAGTGTATGAACGAATGGTAATAGAATGTAAATGTAAATAGACTGTCAATAAAGTAAATAGAAAGTCAATAGAAGTTCTAAATAATGTTAATAGGCATTTTTGTAAGGGTGTGGTCAAAGCTCACACATGTCTGCAGACGTCAGGAGTCCTGAGCACTGCTCTTTCTGCGCCAAAGGTCCGCATTTAAAACGTTCTTCTTCCCTAGTTCCTTATAGAAGGGAAATCGATGACCTCGTTTCGGCTATTCAGAGGTGTAAGATAGTTCGCAGGACTCCGCCTCCGATATCCAACCTTCAAATCAATGACGAGGCAATCCGGAACCAAATATCGTTCGCGCTCTTTCCACGAGACAGTTCACGCTCGCTACTCGGTCGCTTCTAAGAGAGCAGCTTGTTTGTCCATCACGGTTGTTGTCGGTCACTGCTGTCCGGGCGGTGCCGCTGCCTCGGGGGGAAACAGCCAAAGAATGCGCACTGCAGATTTGGGGCGCTACGTTACCTAAATTTAAGTACTAGCTTGCTTTTACATTTCGCCGTATTGACAATGCAGCTGATCAAGCGAAATTGCGATGTAGCTAATGCAGTGACGAGGCCTCACGCGAGTCCAGTCACGGTTAAATTAAGTCGAGCATTTTCGGCACAGACAATACGCATGCATCTCTCCGGCATATTGTGTCATCGCGTGCCCGTAGTCTCTGAAATGACATCAAATTTCCACGTTGACCTCTCTAGTTCATGAAGACTGACAGTACTGCGCTACTAGCAAAAAAAAATTAAGAATTTACCGGGTATCAGTGGAGGACCCTGGATTAAGCATAGATTTTGACTACCTGGCGTTATTTAGTGTGCACGTTAATGAAAATATACGACGGTTTTCGCATTTCGCCCTCATTGAAAGGTGGCTGCTGCAGCATGAACCAGTAGCCAAAAAGAGAATATTGGATCATATCTTTGCGGAGAACTTGATACGCTAAGTGGCTCGTAGGTACTATTAGATTTGTCGGACGATCCTACCGCTGTCATGCAGATGTAGGACTCGTCGGACTACCTCCCGCTGCCACCATTTGAAGGAGTCGAAGGTCGTAGAGATGAATTCAGTGAACAGGATTTATTTACATATTTACATATTTTAAGACAAGACATACATCGGCAGTCTAGCGCGACTCCCATATGGAGCCCGCAAGATTAACATTCAGCAAACAGCATTCGAGCACACAGCTCACTACTACATTTTGAGCATAAGAACGAGCACTCAGCTCCCAATGACGAGCACGACACGAGCACGCTCTAGCAGCCGGCAAATGCTGCTTATAAGCTCTCCGCTTGACGTCGTAGTTCGACGTCATCGTTCGGCGTGGACGGAGTCCGAGTGGTCGGGAATATTCGTCCAATCATTGTAAACTTGCCGCCGCCCCGCAGTACGGCCCACACACACCAAGGCACACAAGTTCGAGTGCCCACACACAAAGGCTCCGGAGTCGACGGCCGAGGGCTTCGTAGAACTGTGCTCCGTCTCGGGTGGCACGACGGAGTACCACATTCCTGAGCTGACCGCGCGCCACGTGGCTGCCGGTCATCCGCAGTTCTCGGAAGGGCGCCTCGTCTGGTGGGCTTGGAACACATGCAGCGGGCTGAGAGCTGGCACGTTGCCACCCCGTACGGCCATTCCTAACAGTACAGGCGCCGTAAATAGTTGGCGTAAGGTGACTGTCAGCCGGTGACATGCAGCTTCCCCACGAGTGGGGCATTCGAATAAACTTTATTTCTTATGCTACAGAAAATCTTTTTTTTTACAGTGCCACCTCTTAACATTATTTGTAATGCCACGTTTTGTAAGTTATCCACAAGGGAAATGCGTGTTGACATGCCAGACGGAAAAAACAAATCCAGAATACCCCACACCGTTGGATTCGACATCGTTTACAAAAAAACAAGCTGCTGGTCTTTTTTCCAAACTCACTATACAATTCCTACACAGCGCGCATGTTACTTCATTAAACTAGGTTACCTCGGCAGCAGCGCCACCTTTCGAAAGCGCCCGTGCCGTATTCGTGTGGCATGTGTGACTCTCAGGCCCGCTCGTGTGCGGCTCTTCCCCCTCTCCGGACGCCTGCATTCTCCAGCTTATCTTTGGCTAGCGTTTGTGTAGATGTGTGTGCGTGTGTCACTTGGGAGGAGGGGGGCAGTCGTGCGTATGTATTACACATAAAGGCGAAAGCCTTATATGGCTCATGGGTCGAAAGATTCGATGACGGTTCAGCATTATGGCAGAAAAATTTAAGCGCACGCAACACTAAGCCATCAATGTTTTATTAAAAAAAGAGCTCGATTATCTCATTTCGCGGTGAACGGACACCCTTCTAAATTATCAGTGTGGCATTTTGATGTACATTTTCCATTGTACTTCAATATTCTAGTTTTGCACATACATTAGTTATGACAAATTAGTCTATATGCGAGCTAAAGCATGCCTATCTATGAAATATATTTACATGTGTGTTTTTGTTTTCCGGCTGCCAGCAGTAGTGGCAAGAATCATGTCAAGCGGCTACTTAGCAGCTTTCTGTTCTTGATCTCTCGTTCTTGTGTCATGATACCGTAATAAGATCCAAATAAATTGATTGATTGAGATAAGAAAGTCACTGGTTCTTGATGGCGGGCCTACCAAAACACGTGGCTTTTTCTTCCCTATACCGAGTGGGCGAAAAGTTGCAGGAGAATGCTGCACAACGTCTCTCCTTTCGTTTTCAATGACGCCCCCCCCACCCCATCCGCCTTCGTCTTAACTCAAAGGCATGCATTCCCCTGCCCTCTTTAGGTTTCCGCGAAGTCTACATTCTCAGCATTCTCACCCACTCCGTGGAATGTCACCAAGGCTAACAGATGTGTTTTCTTGGAGACTGGCTGAATCTCAAAAAAAAAAGAAAAGACCACTGCTTTTGTGCGCCACTGACACTTCGGTGAAGCTTCTATTCAGAAGGGGTCACGTGGAGGGAAATCATAGGCAGACAATAAGACCCTTTCCCGGAACATCACCCTAGTTCACTGATCCCGTCCCTCTGGATGCGATTCGCTTACCCTGCCCCACAGAGGGTGAGCGGTGCTTCCACTAACGACTGAAGAAACATAACCCTTTCCCCTATACAAACCCCTTCCCTCACTCGCAGTCGAGTACACGTGATGCGAGTTGGTTCAGTCATTGGTGTCATAGCCGTCCATACGAACGCCGAGATCATGGCCGAGAAGATTTTGTCTGCTTCGGTCGGGAAACTGGGCAAGTGCGACAAGGACACTCAAGACCTCCGACGTCGGTTTCTTGTGACTGCTACGGCTCAAAAGGCGCACGATGCCGTTCCCAGCAGGCGAAAGGCCGCTGTTAATCAACAACACGGAGAGGCGCTGAAGCTTGTTATGCCCGCGCTGAAGTTTGTGGATGGTGCCACGGTCGAGGATGTATGGCCGCAGGAAGGTGCGCGTCGCCTACGCGGAAACAACTCACCACCATGCAGTGCACTCCAGAGAGGTGCGCTTCCAGATCGGGCGGACCCGTTGCGAAGCCCGAAGGATATGGTTCAGCTACCGTTTGGAATGCGCGAAGGTGAGTGATGCATTGTTTCTTGATAAGGGTCAGAGCTTTGACACTGTCGCTGTGTGCTTTTCGTCGACTCGGCGTGGACCGAGGCTTTCTGCGCTATTAACTTAGAGAAACGGGTGTCTGAACAACACTTGTGCATGCTGTTGTAACCAATATTGGATGCTATTACGACTGAACACTTGTAGTGATAATTATTGTTTCCCACGCGCAACTTATCTGCATAAGCACCTTGTATTTCACGCTGTAATGTATGCTACTTAATGATCCAGAGGTCATATGCATTAAGTACCTTATATTCAATTTACGTAAGAATAAGGTAAATGTCATTTATTACGCTCATTTGGTTGAGCAGTGCAAAGCGCGGCTGGACAAGAGACCTTGAAGAGTCTTGGCTCGAGAAAGATGTCCCCCACCATGCTCATCCTCGTAATCAACGTCTTGCCTATTCTTTTTTCTACACCCATTCCTTTTCCCCCAACGCCTAGTAGCAGGTCAAAACATTGGTTCAGGCTGAACTCATTAGGTCTCCTCGATTTGGCTGCACTTTTTGCACTAGTTCAGAAAAGTGTCGTGCCAGTGTAGCGCCAGTTCTTGAAGTGCGAGTGTAGCGCCACACTAGCGCTTTCGGTGCAGCGGTCGAATCAAGGACGAAAGTGCAGGAACGTTCAGGCCTTCGTCTGCTGCGACTGGGCGGCTGTGGCTGTTCTTTTGTTGGTGTGTGCCGCAAGCGTAAACGTGTGCGCGATGGCCTTTTTTGTCCTCTGGGAAGAATTTATGTATTAGTACCTGGAAATTAGTTCAACTTCGGCATAATTATTCAGAAAGCTTGACCAAGCGCAGTTTCCACACCTTTCTGAATCATATATGGTACAACGTTTCAAACGACGGACCGATGTGGTTTCGCGTAAACTTAACGTTGAGATAGCGGTAAGCTCGGGAAAATTAATACAAGCGACTGTGACCTGTGGGAAAATCCCGGCCTTCAGTGCACTTAGCAGCAGCTGAACCCGGAAAGCGCCCTTAACAAGGTGCTGCGTACACATCCTGAAGAAAACTGGCGTCCGTGCTGCGTTACCAATAACAGGCGCCGTCAATGCCGTCTACCAACACCCGCATGGCCACGGAACCGCATGTGTCGTCTGCTACCAAGAGCCTTGCACTACGTGCACGAGAAAAGAACTTGCGGAGAGTCTAGTGCCAAAGTGTACATGAACTCGTGCAGCACGACGTCAAATCGAGTGCCGAAGTGCAGGTGGCGCTAGCTGCACTGGCAAATCGAGTGCTTGAGTGCTGTACCCCCTGAACTAGTGCAGGAAGTGCAGCCAAATCGAGGAGACCTTTTATTTCTCTCATAATAAACATGTATTTTTAACAATAGGACTACAATCAATGCTTATTTTACCCCAAGAGATATGCGCGATTCGCGCATACCGGAGGCACTTCATAAGCGTTGCTTGTTTGGGAAACAGGTTCGAGCTTGTTTCGGAGAAAGAAGATTGTGCCACGCGCAAATCTAGCGATGAAAAGGCAGTGATATGTTCTTTTTGGGAGGAGTGAATTATATTTGTACGTGCCGGGAATGTATGGCATCTTCAAAAGCGCCTGCAAGAGGGGTGCTGTGGGTGAGGACAGCTAGGAAGAGCGATTTGGGGCATTTTCAACGGCGTCTATTAGCATGATTCACTCCAGGCAAGGGCAGGACATATCACGTGTCCATGAAGGCTCTCTGTCAGGACAGGCGATTGCGTCGGCTTGAAATTGGAATAGAGCGACATTCCAGAAATCTGAAGGGCGCCTACAATCATTTAACGACCAGCGGCCCCCTTGTCAGCGAAGCACCACGGGCCCGCACAAAAGCCCCCCACGGGTTCACGCAGGTTTGGGCGCGTGCCAAGGTCAATGCACCAAATCATGACGGGCTGATGAATACAATTCCGCTGCTCGTATCAATATGGCGCGTCTAGGAAGGTTTCTGAAGTGTGCACATACTTTGCCTCCGCCACTCCTTACTCCTCAGAAGCGTGAGCCGATATCCTACACACATGTCGTCAATCGTGCATCTGCGCCCATGAGACTTTATGGCAAAAGAGATAGAGAGATGAAATATTTATTGCACAAATCTTTTTCAGTTCTTTAGCAAGAAATGTTATACACACTATGTCCCTGACGGTGTCTGTGCGCGAGAACATTTTTTAAATCGAGGTTTCTTTTCCCTTTTGCTTCGAATTTCTCAGTGCTGCTGTAGTCTGGCACACGACGTTGGGAATTCTTCATAGCGTGTGTATACATGACAGTAGCATGGCAGAGAAGCAAGGCGACGTTTGGAAACACGTTTGGAGCTTTCCAAGGGGTCCCATGTGCACAATACCCTCTGGAGCTGCCTCTGCGTCGCCACATTAGGCTCTTGACAGCTGTAATTATCCGTGACCTCCCACTCAAAGCATTGCAGAAACTTCAGAGATTACCTTTTTGATAACGTGCAAGACCAGAGGGAGAAGGAGCACAGAATAGGTAGATCCGACACAGTCGCGAAACAAGGGATAAACAGCCGTGCTGCTCTTCGCTCTCACTGCCCATATGCAAGAAAGGGGGGGGGGGAGGAGGTGACGCGGGAAGGTTAGGAAACGCTACTACTATAGACAGGACAGTGTTTGCGGGCCCATTCCATAAAATTTAAGTTCACGGTACCGCACGACTCTGCTATTTCTGAAAAATGAAAAACCAACTGTGTCAAGCGGACCACTTACGCAGGACGTGCAACAGCTGAGCTGCATTAGAGCACACTGTTGGGTCTAGGTGACACTACGGAACCGGTCACACCCCAAGTCAACACTTCTGTCCCCGCGCGATTGCTTCGCAGGCATTGCATTGCTAGAGGCTACGGCTTTGGTACCGACTGCGGCATCCGCATTTGAACGGGGGCGAAAGAAAAAACACTCGTTCCTTTAGACTTGCGGACAGGTTAAGTAGCGCCACGGTGTGAAAACTGATTCGTATGGAGTGCAGCAACGTCTCAAGCAAACAGCACAGAAACCTTCGCCTACGTCGATTGCCAGTGCATGGGATTCGAATATTTTTCTCAGGCGAAATCTTCCTTTGCGAACTATTGCAGAAGTGTAAAGCACGGTGCGTTAGGAAAGGAAGCAAGGCACAAAGGTTAACCAGTCAAGTATCCGGCTAGCTAGGCCAAGAGAAAGAATGGAGACAGAAAGGAATGCGGTGAATGTGAGCACGTGCCTGGACAGCACTGGTCCATGTGTAGTCAAAACAAGGGCAATTTCAAAAGAGCAGGGGTCGTTAAATCGCGGTAACATGTATATATGCACTAAATAGGTTCTGTGATTTTGTGTGAAGCATTCTAATGCATTGAGTGAGATACGTATTCAGGTGGCGATCCCACTTCAGCGCCGCGGACTCCGCATTTTATTCATTGTTTGCGCAAGTACTGTGCTTTCTGCGTTCTGTAGACGGATGGTAAATATACTGCATTACAATGCTTTCTCTCTGCGCTTCCTAATGGCATCTTGCATTATCGACTAGCCTGAAGCGTTGTCAAACGGCAATCAGAACAGTGTGAGGAACAAACGACGTTCTTGCTGCACTGGCTTCTGTTGTACTGCATTTCCGGCAAAAATGTCCAACATAACAAAATGAAGTTTGCTGTGCCTTTAACTGAAATGTTATACACGTTTTCTATGAAAAGAGAATATGTGTAATTATTTAGAAAATTATGCTGGCCCTAATTATGATGGGTAAAACGATAAACCTTTATGAATAAATATATTTCTTCCTTTTGAACACAGAAGAGCAATGTTCAGTGGTTTTCTGGGTTACTTTGCACTTATCATCTATGCGAAGTAGTTTTTTGTTCTAATCAACACGTCGTGAGTTATTGCTTCGAATTGACATTTGATGGTTTTACTTGGCCCCACTTTGGCGAAGGAGAGGCGATACTATTCAACCTGAAATTCTGAAATTTTCGATAATCAAGCAGCAAGCCCTTTTCTGCGATTCTAAGACAACATTGCTGTATGCTGGTTGAGGAATCTAAACGGGGGCAGTGATTTTAGCTAACTTTTCTCCTGGCCGGGTTGTCGCAAATTTACATTCTTTTTCATGTGCATGCAAACTCACAACACATTCTGTACAATATTGGAGCCACACAATGGGTTCTAATTATTAGCACTCAGGAGTTTTACCAAGCAGTGCTCGAAACAAAAAAATTCCAATGAATATCACAGGCGTTCTTGCTGGTCGGGCCATATCTGTAATAAAATATCAGGCTGCTTCACAGCAGTTCCAACATTTATCAATTGTGACGCCACTGAAAATTGCAAAGCGGGCCAACCGTGGATGGACTCCTCCAGATTGGAGTGTTTGGCTAAGCCTAGTCGCCACGCCTAACCCACATTCCTTCAAGCATGCATACCTGCAACCATGGCTTCAACGCGGTCCTGATGCAGCTCACTCATTTGTGGCTGCTGGAAAGAAAGCACCTTGCACGGTATATCATGAGTGCATGCCCGCTAGCCAGGAGGTTAAGGTATTGTGGGACTGTGCCCAGAACAATTGCAGATAAAGGAGTATTCCAGAAATTTCCTGCGGGCTCATTTTTGTTCACAGGCGACAGTGGAACCGTTTTCGAAGTGCACACAAATGTTTCCTTCGCCTCCTCATAGTTCCGAGACTCGTATGACAATTTCTGGAAACTTACTTTCCCAACGTGGTGACTGCGATCTGTTTGGCACAGTGGCACAGTACTGTGTTTGCCCTAATCTTACGTGCCATTGGTTGAATGATAGCATTAGCAGTAACCAATGAGCGAGCTTGTATTTCCCCAGCTGGAGCTAAATATGCGCATTGCTGCATGTCCTGTACCATACCAAAGCGTGCGCAACGTACCGAATCTCCCGACGCGCAGTGAAGATTTAAAGCACCTGATTTCCCAGGTGCAAAACCTGCAGGCACCTTCAAAGCGACATTAAAAATTAAAGGCACCGCAAATAGTTATACACAAGAAGGAAAAACTAGCTTTACGTGTACAAGTTCGGATGTGATTTATATGCTTGAATGTTCCTTATGTCAGAAACAATATATCGGTGAAACGGGGGCAATCAACAAACGTCAGATTTAATGGACATCGCGCGGACACAGCTAGAAAGCTTCCCAAGGCCGTCGCTGAGGACTTCAACCAACCGGGTCACGATTTTCATGAACTTGAACTCCCCATTTTATAGTCAAATTTCTGTTCTGAACAAGAAAGAAATGTGGATAATCATACCTTATCTATACGTTCAAGACACTGCAAGCAATAGACATACACGTTTCAAAGGGATCTTTAGAATCAATTCGCTCTGCGAAATTTAAAGCCATAGACAATAGCATTAAGTTTGGTTGCGTAGTTGGTTTGCTTGCTTTTAATGCGAAACTTTCGTTGCCTCTTCGACTTTGCCACTGCTGTTGCTGCTTGGTTGGTTGCTACAATGCTTGGTTGCTCCTGACGTGCCGTTTTGATATGTGGACATGCCACAACGCAGAAATAATTTTGTACCGCAAGTCAATTTTCTCGCTTTGGTACTTTTAGTATCTGCTACAAAACCGAAGCGGAAAGAAAATATTGAATGAGGATCACGTGTATCATTCCACTCGTAAGACAGAGGACGTCGGAAGGCTGAGTTGCTGGCGGCTAATATTGGCGAATGACAATATAATGCGCTCTTTTGCGTGGTGCTTTAACTTGACAGTAGGTATCAGCCATTACTTTCACAAAAAAATAAAACAACGCGGTATGGTTAGCTCCTAAAGAATTATAAATTTCTTCGGACTATTCTCGAGACTATGAAGGCTCGTGAACGGTGCCCTCGAACAATTCTCATCCTTCAACGCAATCATGCCAGGCACCGTTGCGATAAAATGCTGTTCATGCTGTTACTGCGGGCAAAAAACACGCGTGTGAAGCCACATGGCGATCCTGCCACTACGCTCTCATTCATAGTAACGTACCTTGTACTAAAGCTAGCACCTATCTTGTATTTGACATGTTATCAAAAAAGAAGTAAAAGGTATTTAGGTATGCATTGAAGCGGTGAAGTAGAGCCACATTAACTACCAGCTTTAACTTCACTGTACAGGACTACACGCAGTTTTGTAACCAGTGCTAGAATGGAAGAAAGTCGAGTTCCGCAAAACCAGCTTCATCAGAATAGGCTGAACACAATCGTACACCAACAAAAAGCACCATGCATGTACTGGGACTGAAACGGCGTGTTGCTCTCCTTTTATGTATGCAAGTAATGTTCCATGCGTTTCGCGCAAAAGTGAAGTATTGGAGGGTAACATATCATAAGTTCACTGCAGTCAGCGCGTTTCATTGCTCACAACGAAACGCCGCCGTGTACATTTCACTGCGCGCGCCGAACGCCCATCCGCACTAAAATCCGCACTAACGCGGCGACGGTGCTGCCACATATAGCCCGATCTGGCGGCCAATACGCTTTTTACACTTTCGCCATACGCTCCTCATAGATAGCGTCGCTTTTCATCCGCCGTTGAGCTCCACGTTCGGTCTTTCATCCTTCGCTGTGCTCGTTCGCTCGGTTACCCCGAGGGAAGCCGACGCTCAACGCAGGAACGGGTGCCCGAGAGCTGCGCTATGAAATGTTTCAGACGCGTTGTAGTGGCGCGTACCACCACGCGATGTTGCTATTGGCGCTGAAGTTGCCGATGACCCTCTATTCCGTAACGGTTAATGCATTCACGAACAAGCTAAAACTTCTAATAGCGACCGACAATGACGACTGGGGTGCGCTAGACTTCTTCTGAATATACAGTTTCAACAAAACGTTTGTTTCGTTCCGCTCAGCCTGCGAGCGGGGGCGCAAGTGCGCATGCGCCGAACGCTCAGTCGCGAGTGCGTGAGTGGACGGTCTCCTCCGTTCCGCTAGAGGGCTCGCCGAGCAGAGCACGACCAGCGAAAAAAATATGCATGTCCCAGGCGCTGTGGGAATAGATGTAAGCGAAGCTCTGTCTCCTGTTTGCGTTCATTGGCATTATTGGGCGATGATATATTGATGGCATACGACAGTCGTGACGGGATGTGAAATGTTACCTTGCCCGCTCTGCTCCACGCTTTGTGCGAGCCTTCGTCAGGGCGAAACTAAGTGCACGCTTCGGCGCCTTTTTGGGTTGTACCGTTGTAGCTCACAAAACTTCCTCCTCTCTCGAATTGTGAAACGTGAAGTGACACAGTGACTAGAAGCAGACAGGACGAGCGCTATCAAGATCATGTTACCGTACGAACTCGCCCAACTTTCTAGCATTTTGCCTCCTCTCGCTCTCTCTGTAATCCCTCGCTAACATTCCCCCATCTCCTCCTTCTACTGTCGTTGATGTTGCCGCTGAGCACGGAGACAAGCGCGGCAGCTCCTGCACAGCATTTGAGAGGAGTCACGCGTACTTCACATGGCCACGTCTCGACCAGGTCCCGATGCGACCGGCGTTAGTCGCGTGCTTTTCAACTACGCCCTGACGTGGCTGGCATTAGCGGCATGGCGGATAGCAGCAGCAGCAGCAGCAGTGGTAAAGTTGAAGGAGATGGCAAAGAAAGCTTCGGTTTATAACGAAATGGCTGCAGCCACTGCCGCGGTAGAGTGGCTGGCTTAGCCACAGGATGGTGGATCTGAACGGGACAGGCTATCCACCTTCGACTGAGTGCCTAATGAAACGAGATGAGGGTAAAAACTCGGCACCAAAAGCAAGGTTCGGAATACGACCATTTGTTGACGAATACAAAAGTGGCACATCAAGTGTTCGACTCGGGCAGACTTGCAGCCTTCGTGTGGCAATGCACCCCCCCCCCCCCCCACGTAAGAAAGAAACGACGAAATAAACCCCAACAATAATCGTTTGAAAGATTGCAACATTAAAAAATTTAGCTGCTTCGCATTTATCAAGTTCAATATGTTGTATACTTTTGGCTGTAGTCTCATCTTCTACGACCAGGCGACACAGCGTGTGACTGCGCGGCCGCCCAACACGTGAGCGCTCAGCTAACACAGATTATTATCCCGTTCAACCGCTGGCGTGCGGTTGTACGAGAGCGGAACAGGGGCAGAGAACGTTCAGCTAAAACTGTCTAATGTCCCGAGCATATAGATTGTGACGAAGGGGCCGACCATGCGCGCTCCTGGTGGATAGCCTGGTTTGAACGACCTCCGTACGGTGGGCTCTGACAGCGAAGCTCTTTATGTGGACCCTGTGCTGTCCTTGTCGGACTTCGCTAAATCTATCATCATCAGCAACGGCTCGAGTGACGTCGTCTTCCACAGCTGGCCCGTTGGCGCCGCTATAGGCGCAACCGCGCGAACGTGCTCGTGCCACTGCTCTCTTGTTCGTCGCCGTCTTCCACAGCTGACTCCGTTGCCGCTCGTCATTCCAACGTAGAATTTCACTTCTTTTCCATTGTCGTAATGGGCAGGCCGCATTTGCGGGGGTATGAGCCCTTTATTCTCGTACGTGACGGCCAGATTTAATTTTGATGAATCGCAAGCGGCAATGCCGGGCGGATGCTGCTAACCACGCCACCAAGCAAACTGGGACATCGAACAGAACGATGGACTGCGGGCATACCGTCATTGAAGTCTTTCTCTCCGTGGCAGCCGAACGCGTGTGTAACCTCATTTAGAAACAGAATGACGTAACCAATATTTGAGAAATACTTTAATGAACCATAGTGATTTACGCGGTGATAAACGCTGGGGCCGCACGTTTCAGCTTCGCTGCTTAACCATCTGTATGGAGTGTTCGGGCTGATAATTTTTTTGCTATGCTAGTAATAAACGGCCAAAAAATGAAGAAAAGAAACGATACGCTCCGTAACTGTAATTTGCAACATTTCCGCATGATATTTGAGAACATACGTCAACTGATATAGGACTTATTTGATATGCCAGCGAAACAATATGCCTCCGATATTTCATATATTTTGGGCTGTTCTTTTCCTGTGCCGACAAAAGCTTTTTTAACAGTACTTGTTGCCCAAGTAGTTTATTCATCTTATTCCGCGAAGCTAAGACGCAACCAAGGGCAGAGAGAAGCTTTAGGACTGGAAAGAGCGTCACTTGACATAAGTTTATTGAAAGCAGACAGGATCTTATGGTTTTGATCAAAGCTTTTTTCCACCCTTGTTTGCGCCTTCGTGGAAAACGCTTTCCTAAAGTTATTGGAGACAACGTAACCTATCGTTAGCAGGAGTGCTACTTGTGCCGTCGATGCCTTTTTTACCATCGATATGTAACGATTAATGATTGATTATTCGTAGAGCCGATTGAAGGTCGTCACTTTGACCAAATATTTATCCTTCTTTTCCGCTCTCGTCTGATCTCTTACATGTCAATTTCTTTTCTTGTGTCTTGCAGCTGTCAACGTCGCAGCTCCCAGTTCCACCGAGGGCGCATCCAGCGACCCAGCTCACGTTGACGATGAGCTTCGGCCACCGTTAGCAGTTAAGCGTCTGAGGTCAATGGAGCCCGGAGAAGAACCTTGCGAAGCTCAGTGCGCCCCTTTGGACGTTGCCGAAAGTTTTCAAGATATCCAAGATATGGACCTTTCTTAGAGTGTCGGTGGCATTGTTACAATTCTGGGATGTATGTATTTCACTCGGTGTAGTCAAATATGTCGATATTTCACCAACTGGGCTCTCTGATGTGGCTCTATCATTTATTGGTTTATCATGTTCAAACTAAATTGCTTTGAGTACGTTATGAAGGTACCTATGTGACACCGTGTCTTCCTTTTTTTTTTACTGAAATGTTTTAAAGAATTGTATTGCGCCTTTTTGTATTCTCCTTCTTATTTGTACTTTTTTATTGCGCGTGTAGCTTCGGCTATTCGATCTCCCCGTGATACGTTGTCATACGCTTGTAGTCATTTTCCGCATCCGCAACTGTTGGAAAGATGTCGGCCGATCCCGGCGGCAGCGCAGAGCCAAGAGCAGTGGGTCGTAGCTCTGTAAGGCAGACGTTTCAAGCACTCAGCTAAGTGCACATTAATTGGAATCACGCATACAGATGAAGCAGGAAACAAGCATCTGGACCACACAATTAATGATTAGGCACTGCTGATATCAATGGGAAGCACCCACTGCTCCCGCCATACGTTTCCCGGTAACGATTGTTGTTGCACAACATGTCGCTAAGACGCCAGCTTGCGACGTGGCGAGCGACATCCCTAGTCTTTCGAATATACATGAACTGGCCTAGTCACTAATTTCAATGTTGCTGCGGCTCCACTATGGGCGGTGGTGTGCTGTCAAAATACCGGTTACTCGCATTACTCTAAAAAACTCTCACTCTATAGCACTAAAGCATTCCATAACCCGCCCACCCTTCAGTCCTAGTTAAGTACAAAGACCATGCGCATATTCACACTCCCGTCCGGCCCGCGGTGGATTAACGCAATTACACGTGCTCATGTTGTACGAGGAAAACGCTCAGTGGTGAGACCCACAGACACTGCTCTCATATTTTGTTTTAGTCCTAGTCTCAAATTCATTTACCGTGCAATGTGTTGGTTTGCCGGTGCGCTGAAAAATGAGAGCCAATACTAAGTTCCGTTGGTGTGATTGCGTGGTTAAAAGTAGTTTCCACCCGCTAAAATTTACCTACCCCTCTGCATGACCTTTCTTCTCTGGCTTGTAGACAACATCTAGCTTTCGAAAAAGTCATTTATATCGAAGAAAGAGCGATAAAAACGATGACTTGTAGTAAACTCAAACGTTTACAGAAGCAGCCATGGCCAATACCTTCTCGAAGCATACCCTGTGGTCGACAACCTAAAGAGTGAAAAGGATATTTTAGTTTGACATGCTTCCAAACCAAAAAAAAATTATATCTAAACTAACACATTACTTTGTTGCGACTTTGTTCTGCGACAGCTAGTGGACTTGTCTAGCCGTTAATAATGCACCTCGTCTTTCGTACAGCGACAGACCAAAGTGAGCCACCAGAAGAAAAAGTGACTCAGTAAGGGAAAAGTTGACAGTATAAAACATTAGGTGATTATCTAGCTTTGTATATGATTGTCTGTCGTGATTGCTTTGTTTCGCATGTCTAGCTAAAACAAGAAAACCTTTCTATGCACTGTTTTAATCAACTGTTTTCTCGTGCGGGTATTTTAATTCCATCTTCGAGTTTACACTGTTATTCATTGGGAATGTGCATAGTTTTATTTATGCAAAGGTGTTTACGTAATAATATCTCTGCATTTATTGTATTGGGGCTGTAATGGTCTCTTAAAGATGTATTCTGGACTGTCACATGCTGAATAAACTTTTTGTGGCCAATTTGACTGTCTGCGCACTTCTTATCAATAACTGAGAATTGCGTGCAAACACTAAGTTACACTGTATGTTCCTCTTAAAGGTATGATAAGCACTGTAAGCTAGATTTTTTAGACAACTTCCTAATTTTTACGTATATAAGTAACACTTTGTAAATATTTGGCGTCCCTCTCTCATTACAAGAAGAAGAAGAAGAAACTTTATTAATGAATGGTCCGGCAGTTTTTTGTTCTGCAGGCCTCAGGTGGCGGCTCGAAATCCTTGGACTCGGGCGGCATTACAAACTTTTTGGCAATAAAATTGGTTACAAGAAAAAAATGTGCATGCGTCTAGAATATGATAGTGACTGACTGCCTCGCTTCTACAGGAAAACTCAAGTTGAGAATATTATTTTAAGTGTATAGAAACTCGCTTTATTGCCCATACATCAAGTGAATCCTGTGGAGTCATTTGAATTTCACTATCGAAATAAATACATCTAGATTGAAAAGAGACGCAATCAGCGCTTAATTAAATGCTCAAAAACCCAGCGCAAGCGGGTTTTACAAAAATATTACAGTTTCGCCATAAGGGCGAAGCAATAAATGCCGTAGCAGCATGTTAGCATACTACAG
Source organism: Dermacentor albipictus (assembly GCF_038994185.2). NCBI lineage: Eukaryota > Metazoa > Arthropoda > Arachnida > Ixodida > Ixodidae > Dermacentor > Dermacentor albipictus. Next base: position 99,548,740 of record NC_091822.1, read on the forward strand.
GAAGTCTGGGACTCGTAGCATGTAAATACGAGCTGGCTGTGCTAGGTGACCTGTCTTAAGGCGAAATCTTTTATTGGCTCATGCTCGCCGCCACGGCGGCGTCCGTTCGCAGAATATGTCACACTCCGCTAGAGGGTACTTGTGATGTCATAGGAGTGGCGGGCGTAATGCGCATGCGCCCAGTATGTGGCGCCACCCTCGCGCTCCGAAAGGGCGACACACCTCGCTAGCCTAGGCAGTCGAATGTCTCCGAAGCGCGGTCCCGTTTCTCCAGCAACCAAGCACGTTCGCGCTGCTGACTGCAAGCCGCGGCAGGCTCAGCGCCAAGATTCGAGTGGAAAGGAACAGCTTCTTCCAGAGGCCCTAACACAAGAAGGTTGAAAGCCAATTAACGGATGCGACTGAAGCGACGTCAACCGGTCTCCTGGGACGAAGGCTAAAGAGGCAGAACGAATTCGGAACAAGCTCCACCAACAACAGCAACAGCAACAAGGTACTTCAAGTGGGGACTGCCAGCTTCCATATGCTTCCAACACCAGAAGATTGAAGATTAACTAAAGAAAGCGTCTAAAGCGACTCAACACGTCGGCCCGAACGAGTGCTAAAGAGGGAGAACGCAAGCGACAATAATGGTTGGCATCAGAACCGCAACCAAATACATCATCGGAAAGAGAGAGTTACCCGTTTCAAAACGCCCCTGTGATACAACTACACTCTCTCCGAGACTGCAGTTTGCTGCAGCGACCATCTATAGTCACAGACATTCACACAAGGAGAGAGCGAATAAGCTGAGAAAGAAGTCGTTGGCTCTGTGCGTAGCTTTAACCGATGGCGGAGGAGGAGGAAAGACTACATCGGTCGGGATGGAGGAAAAAGATGGCGTCAGCCAGCAGACGAAGCGATTCTTTTCGGTGTCAATAATAGTAATTTCTTTGTACGAGCGCCGTTATGCGACTGTGTTCCCATTGCGAAGGCATCTGACCACGTCGATGAACGCTCTAGGTGATCTCAGTGATGTGCGATTCCGAGTATGTGACCGGAAATTGTAAGAAGCCAGTGCAACTTCGACAGCTCGTGGGAGTGCGACCGCAGGGCGAGAATCGTCATTGGTGTGCCTCCACGTGCGCTGGATCGTCGGGCCCTGGAATGTGTGATTTACAGCCATGAACCAGTGTGGATTCGGTAGCCTGATTTTTGCTTACCATACTACTAAATGTTTAATTTCTGCCATTGCAGTATTATGAGCCAGCAGACAACGAATCTCGGTGATTAAACGTCCGAACATGTAGCACTAACGCGCACGCGCGAATAGACGTTTTGGCGTGTGAACTGCCTATAACTGCAGGCGTAGTTCCGTTTCGGTTTTCTCAAGTTGCATTATTGCTGCCGACATTTCTTGCTCGTGTAGCCAAGTGTCCTTTCGCTGAAATTCCATGCATGGAATTTCACAAGATCATGCGTTTTATCGCGCCACTAATAATAGCGTGTAGCGTTCTAACCATGAAATCTTCCGTTTTTTTTTGTATTCCCTTCATGGACTTTGTGAAATGCATCCACTCCCTTTCGTAGTTCAAGTTTATCGAACGACGATTTTATTTTGAACAGTTTTCTGGTGTTTTACGCACTTTTCGGTGTAAATTGTGGATTTGCTTTGGTTTCTGGCTTTCCTGTTCAATGTGTCAAATGGAATTCAACACCTAGTTTAGCTCGAAGCTTGTTTGACGCAAAAATAACCATTTAACTCTGATGACGCAGCAGCAGAGAAAAAGTGTCGGTTTGCGCTAGAATCAGAATTTGCCACAATATCTTTCTGAGATGAGCAGTACACTCATTACATGTAGAAGGTGCGAAGGTCCATGCCACTGGGAAACAGGCACCTTTAACCACGTCTACTCTTCTAAACACCAAGGACACTACAATATGGCCTTCCCTGCCATCTCAGAGTACAGAAGTGCAGCCGGAACGCCAGCGTGACCATGAACCTTCATCGTCGGATAGGCAAATCAAGGCAATGCTTGCACAGTTGATCCGTTCCTTGCGAATGCTGCTCATCGGAGTTAAGACACCCGTTGCAAAGGCTGCGGTGCAAATTCTCGACGCACTAGAACCAGTGCTTGCTGCTGTATAAAGGCTAGTAAACGCCATGGCATCATCAACTTCAAGGTTGTCACTACAGGAAAGGATAAGCGCTTCCGTAATATTCCAGTGGAACGCACGAGGTCTACGGGGTCGCCTGGGAGATTTTAAAGAAAGAGTGCTCAAGCATCGGTTTCCAGTTATCGTAATATGCGAGCCGAATATTACATCGCCATTTAGACTCTCTGGCTATGAACCATTCGCGTCTGGGACAAGTGGAAATATTAGCAAAGTTTTACTATGTGTGCGATGTGACCTCACGTATTCGCTAAACCAAGTTCCGGTGCATAACAGCAACGAGTACGTCTCTATAACACTGAAGCTAAAGCGCCGGATAATCTCGATCATCGGTGGCTATATTTCTCCCAGGGGAAGATTTGACTCTGGACACCTGAAACTTCTTCTTGACTCTTGCCAAGGACCTCATATTATTGTAGGCGATTTTTATGCGCACCGCCATCTTTGGGGTAGTAGCATCACAAACCTTCGAGGAAGACAACTTCTTAACTTCACAAGCAGCAATAATCTTGAGATCCTGAACGATGGCTCACCAAAATTTCTTCGTGGCACGACGTACAGCAGCTGTCTCGATTTAGCTATCGCTTCACGATGCCTTTCGTCTTCTGCTGCCTGGTGCACAGATGCTGAAACGTATGGCAGTGGTCACCTACCTACTTATGTACAACTGAGGTGGTTTACTAGACTTCCAAGTTCTCATACGCGACGCACTGACTGGGATGCGTTTCAGAACAAGCTAGAAGAATCTTGCAACTGTGTAATTTCACGGAAAGAGATTGAAGAGTGCATTAGAGCAGCAATGCACGCAATAACACGCATCATCGAAACTTCAAATTCAAGAACATCCGTTGACGTTATATATGAAGAGCTGCGTGCAGTCCGACGTCGCGCCGAGAGGAAATACAGGTGAACTAAATTGATATCAGACTTGAGGACGTCACCCCGTGTGCAAAAGAAAATTCAGAGATACTTAGACAAGCTCGACAGGCAACGTTGGAGGTCATTTTGAACCAGCCTGGACCCAAGAAAACCGTTGACCACAATATGGCATGTTGTACGAGCACTACCATCTCCTCCACAACAGCTACGTCCCTTCCGAGCTTTGGCTATCATCCAGACGCGCAGTGAGAAGGAAATCGCGGAAGATTTCTGCATACACCTCTCTGGATCTACAACATCGGTAGCTTCAGTGCTCAGGTGTGCTCCTCCAACAATGGACGATCGCCTCGACCTCCCATTCACGCTGCAAGAGCTACGTGCAGCGATTTCCTCCTCAAGACACTCAAGTGCGCCTGGTCCTGATGACATTACCTATTCTACCTTGCGCCAACTAGGCCCTCGAGCGACTGAAGAGCTTCTGGCTATATGCAATCTCTCGTGGTCCTCGGGAACTGTGCCTGCACATTGGAAGACAAGCAAAATTGTGGCATTATTGAAACCAGGCAAGACACCCCATGCTACGCTTTCCTACAGACCTGTGGCGCTTGCCAGTTGCATAGGTAAAACCATGGAAAGCATGGTTTTGACGCGCCTGGAGTGGTTTTTGGAGAAGCGTAATATATATCCAGACGCAATGACAGGCTTCCGAAAGGGTAGGTCGTCAATCGACAGCGTCATTGACCTAGTAACAACTGTTGAACATCAGAAACGTCGCCGTCGATTACCGGCTGCTGTCTTTCTAGATATCAAGGGTGCTTTTGACAACGTTCTCCATGATGCAATTTTAAATGCCCTAGAAGAATGTGGCGTCGGGGGACGTATGCGTCAATGGATAGCCAGCTATCTTCAAGAGAGAACGATATTCATGAGAACTCCAGACGGGCAAACAAGGAACCACCTCGTCTATCATGGAGTGCCTCAAGGAGGTGTGTTGAGCCCAACCTTATTTAATATCCTTCTCATCGGACTGGTCAAAGAACACGCAGGCGCAGTCTCGGTCTCTGTGTATGCAGACGACATATGTATATGGACCACGAGCTTAACGCGCTTACAAGTGCAAACGAAGCTGCAGCGCGCGGTGTCAATAACGTCGACATACCTAAACAGTCGCGGACTGCAGCTCTCACCGGAAAAAAGTGCAACCATGGCATTTACACGAAAGTCAATGTCCTGCTACCCCGTTATGATTGATGGGAAGATTATACCTTCAGTAACCGACTACAAGTTTCTCGGAGTCATCATCGACCGTGACTTATCTTGGTCGAAGCACCTCTCAGGATTAAGAAAAAAGCTAGACAGCTTTACTCAGATCTGGAAAATCATGGGGGCCATCCAAGTCATCTCTTCTGCAGCTCGACCAGGCACTTTTTGTTGGCTACTTCCGCTACAGTGCGCCTGTACTTTCTCGGGTTAGTACAACTGCTGTACGCACACTTGAAAGTGCTCAGGCACGCGCACTGAGAAGTTGCCTAGGACTACCACGATGTGCGTCTACTTGGGGCAGTATTGCAGAGGCACGTGCGTGCCCAGCTCGAGTTTATCTGCAACATGAGCCATTGCGAGTGCATCTAAGGGTACTGACTAGACACAGGAACCATCCACTCACGAACGTCACAAGCGTACGGCCTGTGTCCGCTTACTCAGAAGCCGTGTTGTCGCAGCAAGACTTATTGCCGTCGGACTTCGTATCGTATGACATACCCGAAGTTCCACTCTGGACGATGGCAAAGCCAACGGTGAGGCTCTCAATCCCTGGAATAACGAAGAAGTCGAAGATGCCGCTTGCTGGCCTCAAGCATTTCGCGCTATCATACATTGCTTACATGTATGGATATTACGAACATATTTTTACAGATGGTTCGGTGACACAGACCTCTTCCGCGGCGGCCTACACTGTGTCAGGAATGGGGATCGCACAACGGTTCAAGATAGGACACAGGACGTCGTCTACAGCAGCTGAGTTGACCGGAGTTCGAGAAGCAGTTCGCTGCATACTGCAACAAAGTCCCGAGAAGTGGACAGTGTTCTACGACTCAAAACCAGCACTGCAACTCATCAGCAATTATATATGAGTGACAGAACCGCATATAGTCCCCTGGTTTATGAAATCATGTATCTGCTTGCTGAGGCGTCTCATTCCGGACATACCATCGTGCTGCAGTGGATTCCTGGCCATTGTGGAATAGCTGGAAACGAACAGGCTGACGCAGAAGCAAAACAGGCCCACACTGACGGCACTATTATAAAAATTCATTTTTCCCGGTATGACATTACCGCCTTGCTCCATACCTCCCTTAAAACTTCTACGGCGCAACATTGGGACAACCCCGAACATCGACAAGAGCGCCTCCATAGACTTGACGCTGGATTACAATTCCGGCATCCACTTCGGTTGCGGAGAAGCCAGGAAACGCTCATTCATAGATTACGGCTGGGTGTGGCATACACCAACCGATACCTTCACAAGATTGGACAAACACGGGACCCTGAATGTAGCGTCTGTCACACTCTCGAGACAATAGCTCACGTACTTTGCGTGTGCCCGCAATATGCGGCCGAACGAAGAAAACTCAAATCTACAGTTGACAGCTTGGACTCCCGCCCCTTTTCAGAAGAAAAGCTTTTGGGCGCGTGGAGGAGTGTTGACTGTGCCCAACGTGCCATAAAAGCACTTTTTAACTTTTTAAGTGAGACTGGTTTAGACGATCGCTTCTAGAAGCTGTGAGACGTGTAGTCAGTGCGAAATGTGTTTGCGCAAAAACTTTTTGTGGCAAGATTACTTTTTGTATGGACAAGATTACTCTTAGTGTATTGCGTCTCCAGTGCGAATCCGCATATTGGACAACGTGTATATAGTATCTCATTGTACCATATCATAATCATCCGCCACCTACCTTTCCCTGTATTTCCCACTTCCCCATTCCCCAGTGAGGAGTAGCAGGCTAGAGAGACGCTCTCCAGGCCGACCTCTCCTCCTTTCTCTCCATTAAAATATACTCCTCCTCCTCCTCAATGGCGAGATATCTCACGTCAAGCTAGCAGTTTCAAGTTTTATTGCAGACAGACAAATCTGTGGATTTCTGTATTTTCGTCGTTTCATAATGCTGTCAGAAAGCAATGCTGCTTTGCTAAAAACTATGAAAGAACAAAAAAAAACATGGCAACTTTCACATCTTGGTAAATGTCTAGTGATTGCTATGTAGCGTTGATGTGCGGCATTGAGATACCCACTAGCCCCAAAACAGGCCTTAATAAGACATTTCTTATCAGTATTTATTTCTCGCCTTATCAAATTTCTGCTATTTCTTTTCGTTTTCACCTAACTGATTATTTTTTTTCTATAATGGAATAAAGCGAGAGACATCGACATTAATAACAACGCAACCAAAAAAAGCAGAAGCGCCGGCTCTCCAGTACAACTGTACAGTGCAGCACAGCACCGGTAAGTGAAAAACTGGCCCAGAATGGCTGTTCATTGCACTACGAAAAGATTAAATGCGTATAATGAATCACGAGCTTGCATTTGGGGAACAAAAAAAAATCGCAGGGTACTTTACCCTGAAAGTATGGACGACGTTCCAGCCCAGTGAAGGAAATGTTTACCAAAAACTCATGCACTGTGATTGCAGGCAACGCCTCCTATAGACGAGCGCACGCCAAGTTTCGCCCGAGACGCCAGCGCTCGTTTCTCCCCTGGCGGCACGGTTTCCAATCCCCCGGGGGTTTGCTTCCGCCGGTTCCCTTCGCTCGCGCTGAGCCAGAGGAGGCCAGGCTGAGCGCGCGCTGCACGCGAGAAGGCTTTCTCGCGCGCGCTGGACGCGAGAAGGTGTAGGTTTCCGTCGCCGCTTCCCTTCGCGGTCGCGCCCGCGTTCAGTTCGCGCTGCGCGCGAAACGTCTCTTGTTTGCGACGGCGCCTCTTCGGATGACCGGAAATTATTATTGTGTTGTTAACTGTCACGACAGCAATGTAAACATGAAAATGTTGATGCCACCAGTGAAATTATACCGATTCACAAGAAAATGGTACGAAAGAAGCAGACGACAGACATGGATTACTGCGGTGCGCCGAGCGAAGTAAACATCTGGCAAACGAAGCGAGATCGTTTATTGATCACTCCTGAGTGTATGACGGTTTCTATATGTAACCCACGTGAAATTAATAATTACTCGGTACATAATCCTTTTATTCATATAAAAACTTTAAGTTAAACGAGCGCTTGTCCTGTCTTCTTTCTCGTGTTTCGTTTGTGTGTGCGCTGTCTAAGAATGGAAACCACGTCTGTTGTATGCGCTAGCAGTGGCCGAAGTTCACGCGTGCCGAGAAATTGAATATGTGCATGATGCATTGAACATGACCGGAGTTCATTCCCGCTTCACCACCGCACCGATCGATCGGGTTACTGGACGATACACACCCGCGTCTTGGTCGCGCCGGCATTGCTGAAGCAGGAATGATTAATAATACTTTCAACTTCCGTCTCTTGAGTACTGTTAAAAAATGACCAAGCTGTCTACATTGCTGCCTCTATTCCATATTGTAGGGGACGTACTAGTTAAAGTTGTGTGCGCATGTCGTACTTGTGCTATGCAGCGATATATCTTGTTTATTTCCGCACAGTGTCGATAGAAGTCCGTTGTCGCCATCAGAGACAACACGGATTTGTAGCAAACATAATGTGAGAAACTGCAAAAATGACTTTAGCTCGTAGGTGCCGTATGTATGTGCCGCATCGTATGTGCTGACGATTTTTCCGGCGGCACATACGATGTCGTTTCCAATTACCTGCTCTGCGTCCCTTACATGGTTAAGCAGACGCTGCCGTTTCGCCGCATTGCAGCCATAAAAATAATTGTCAAGCGTACCGATCTTCTTAAAGGCAAATATAGCGTGTGCAGTTTGTTTCACACTAAGGGGAAAACTCGGAACGTATTGCGTCGCGATGCGGCAAGCAATGGAGTCGTGCGGCGGCAGCAGCTCGAGCAGGCGCACACGCTTGAGGGGCAGTGCCGTGATCTGCGTCGTCTGCTACGGCGGCGCGCGCTGGCCGCATTTTCGGGAAGCGTGGTACTGTCAGGGGCAATGCACCGATTTCATCGGTACTGCGGGAACTGAGCTGATATTCTTTACTAAACGTTGTGCGTCGCCACACTCTGATCCTTCATTGGCGATAATGGAGTTCCACAAACTTCTTTTGACAACATGGTTCATTTGTTCTTTCGAAAGGCCGGAGTACTGAGCGTGTGCACGTATATTTCTTCACTGTGTGTGCTACCGTAATGAGCAGCGACAAAACGCACCAAGATGTGCGCGCAACGTGCTCAGTCTTTGTTTGACTCGAAAGGAAAACAAAGCACTAAACAATGGGAGTCGAACACGGTGAAACAAACGGACACGATTAAATGAACGTTGTAGGTTCAGACAATGAGCTGGAAGTGATTTTTCTCGATAATCTTTCGCTACACCAGACAGACCCTGCCCGCCGGTGGGGAATTGGACACGTCACGCTCGGAACTTCAGTTAGTATCTCGTCATGTCCCCAGCGGCAGCGATGACAGCGCTCATCCTGGAAGGCAGTGAAGTGTAGAATGACTTGATCAGGGATGTGTTCATTCGCTGCACGTCTCAGTCACTGACGATGGTGGATCGAAGCCTATCCTCGGGCGACTGATAGAGGGGATGTTGCGCCAGCGATACTTTCAACGAGCCCCAGACATTTTAAATGATGTTGGCGCCCGGGGATTGAGGCGGCCGCTCCAAGAGAGTGACTGCGCGCTCTTCTAGCAGTTCTTGCACAGCACGAGCAGTGTGGATCGGCGTCCTATCGCGTTAGAATAGTTAGTCGCCTTCCAGAAACGGGCCGTCAAGAATGTATGGAATCAGTACGTCGTCTATGACTGCCATGCAGCGATAAACTTACATTCGAGGCGTATCAGTGGGCGTCGCGCAACGCTTAGCAAAGAATACCGGCTCCTTTCACGCAGTAACGATGTGATCAGCGCCCTGCACCTGACAGTAGAACGTTTCTCGACAATGCGGCCAGCGTGCGTCGCCGTAGCAGACGACGCCGTTCAAGATCCCGCCCCTCGAGCATCTGCGCGAGCTGCTGCCGCCGCTTGACTCAAGCGCTCGCCGCATCGCGATGCAATGCGCTTCGAGTTTTCCCCTAAATGTGAGAGAGACTGTACACCGCCCTTCGAAAGAAATGTCCACGCGCACACACCGCGCGCGGCGCGAAACGTGCCAAACACGCGCAGTGCAGGAGGCAATCAAGGCGGCGCGAACGAGAGATGGGAGAGGGGCACCACCGGCTAATAGAATTTTGCTCCGCATGCGGCGCTCTCAACGCCGGCGCAGCAGCGCCGCTCTCGGTGCCGTTCTTGTCTATACGCGGCGTGCACGCCGATGGCCGCGCCACTGGTGGCGGCCTTGCGCAGGACGCATGGGAGAGGAGCGAGCCGCGCGCCGTAGCACGCCGTAGTTTGTTGCGTCGCTGATAGTGCTTCTCCGCCTTATTTGTGTTTTCAGAGCAAAATAGGCAACACCCTTCGCATGTGTGGGATGGCCAAAGCTTCCGAAGAATGTCGAAGAAAAATTGTTGCAGGGTGGGGGGCTCAAATACCGGCGAAAACGTGCCGGCGATACGGTTCCAATTATTCCCCGCAAAGCCTCATCAGCAGGAGCAACGGTGGCAATGGATCGTCGCTTCGGCGAGAAATTTCTTGTTCTCATCCTTTCCTTTGTCGCTTCGGTGTTTTTTTTCTTTTTTATTATTATTTTTTACTCGATTGTAGTTAGACGCGTAAGCGACGAAGTTCGTCTGCAGTGCAACATGCGGTTTAAAGGCATTTCGCTAAAGTTCGGAATGCCGTTTGCCGCTTATATTGTTTTCCGCTTCTTTACCGCGTTGGGCTAGCTAGGCAGCACAACTGCACGAGCGCATTGTATTGTATGTTAAAGCTACAGAAGTTTGCAAGAACTGAAATTGTTAGTTTTATGTGGCTCGGTAAATCCTCGCACCAGCTGTCACGCACTTCATGTTTTCACATCGATTTTATGCGTGGCTTCGCACATGTTTAACTGTTGCTAGTTGCTTCATGCATAACTCTTGATTCTATTAAGCTGCGAGGTTTTCACCCTGCCTCGTTTGTAAAGGGTATAAATCACGCTGTGTCTTATCGGAATGACACCAAGCAAGTGCTTCTTTAACAGCTTTATTCATTTCGCCCGAGGGCATCTTAAATATTGTGGTTTTTTGGGAAATGTGTTTAGAAAATAGGTAGCTCAGGGCGAGAATTGCTAATAGTTGCTGCATATGGTATTTTTTTTACATTTTTCGCTGATCCATTTTTCGCTGAATAGTTCGCGTCACGTTTGGTAAGTCATCACACCTTGATGCTTTCTGAGCAGACTTAACACGCCGAGTGATTTGTTTGTTTCAGAACGTAGTCGCTTCTTGCAAGTGAATTTTGTACTCAACTGAATTATTTCTTGTTATGCTTACGCCGCATAGGACTAAATCCGGCCTTGCCGCCAGCGCTGGATCTAATTTGACTGGCGCTGCTCTGCCTTTAAATATATCATGTGGCACCTCTCTCTAGTAACATTTAAAAAAACTACTGCAAAGTTAGTCAGACTATAGCTTTGTACGTTTCCAAGCAGCTCCCTTAGGGAATTTAAAATTGCAAAAACTGCAGCGCGAACGGCAGTTCATCGGCGGTACAGCGCTAACACGCGCTTTTATTAACCCGTGCGTTTGGTGGCTTCGTTGACTATATAGTGTACGCGTTTCTATCAACAAATTCGCAATTATTCTTCTTCAGGCGACTTTCACTACGGCAGAAAAATCACAACGGCATATGCAGACATCGCACCGTGCGGATTTGTTATCTAAGTCTGCACTAACGACGGGTGCTTATTACTGAGGTACAGAAGCAGCATTACGGCAAGGGTAGAATTTAAAAAAGAAAACACGGTCGAGACATCGCATTAGTCAACAAAATTTGTCGGCAAGTTTGTCGGCAAGAGCTCCACTTCATGTAAATGGTCTTCATGGCGTTTGTCTGCGGGACGCACCTGGCGCGTATGTGGACAATGTTGCCCCAAACACCGCTAACATCATGTTCATACCGGCCCCCACAGAGGTAAGCGTCTTCCCTACAGCTGTCACCGCAGAAGAAGCAGTCTGGCGCCCGAATAAAGGACAAATCGCAGCCGCGAACTTCAGTCACCCTTGCTGCAAAGCGTTGTCGTCTGCTACTGCTCCCACGCGTATTGTTGGAAGCGCCCGCTAGGTGGCTATCAGTGGCGCCTCTATAGGCGGTGCACGCGGCCTATAGCTATATGCCTGGAACGTCGCTCTCTTTTCCATAGGGAGCTCTCTGCCGAGTTTTGCGACTATGCGCCGCAGGACGGCGCGCGCCACCGTACCGGTCCCCATGGCAACCACTGCCGCCGCCGCCGAAAGCTCACGACGCGCCAGCCACTTGGCTGCCGACGTCGCTCCCGGCTGGCTCCCGGTAGCCGCGCCACCGGCGTGTTTACAAGGGCTGGCCGCAAGAGGCGCTCGCCACCGTACCAAAAGGAGGAGAGTACAGGCGAGGGAAGGGCAGCGCGTTTGCGGCTCACGTTCCAGGCATTGTACATTCTAGGAGGCGTTGTTGCAGGGTGCGCTGGGGCATTATCGTTGTGGAGAGTGCAGCATCCATATTTCTAGGAGTTTCGCCGCACACGTCCCACCGGATTTCTCAGATCCTTCAGGAATACCAAGGGGAAAGCTACCTTCGCAGCTTGACATTCAGGTGCAGACTCATGGTGACCTATTCCATGGCCTACAAAAGAACACGATCAACATACTTTTATTCTTTCTTGACTTCCCGCCCGTTTTTCCTTCTATACTGTTTTTTTGGGGGGGGGGAGGTTGTGTTGCTGATCTTTCTTTTCAATCTGTGCTCTGCGACTTGGTTTCAGTATTTAATTTGTAAATTTACGTTTCGACGCCTATGACGGCCTCCTGCCAAAATTTATCGCTCGCACTCCAGTCACTCTTACATTCTTTTCGTGTCAACCACTGCTCAGGAGCCAGCAGTTTCGGCACCACCTTGGTGGAAAAATGTTTCATCTGCAACATTTCAGTCAAAACCGATCAATATAGGTCTTATGCAGTATTTTATAACTTTCTGAAATATTCTTGCCCAGTTTCACAAGAACGTTTGTATTGATCCTTTCCTCCCTCCGTTCTTGAACCTCCATTTCGACAGACTGAAGGTTGGTTGCTCAAAATGTGCTGGTACAAAATTCTGCCTTGTACAGCTGTCTCGCCCATACTGGAAATCAACCGCATCCTTTGGAGCGGATAGAAAGACACCACTGCATCCTCTCCCTCTTCTTTGCTGACTGCATCAACCTTTGAGATAAACCTCGTATATATGCATGCTCGTACTGTATTGGTTTGAGAAAGCGTATCTGCAAAAAATAATAAGGTCAATCCGGCCACCAAGATTCGGGATCATACACGATCAGTTTGGAAAAGTGAAATTGAAGCCAAGGTGCCGCAACTCCTGACTGCATTCCGCCAGAGCCAGTCCCGTCTTGGGACTGCTTTTCTTCACAATATTTATCAATGTAGCTCTCAGAATGTATCGCAGGCTTGCCAATAAAGAAAACATGCAAGGGCATTTGGTGTGCTAAGTACAGTGAAGGCGTACCACGGTGACAGCTCGGATTTGTAGTCAAAATCATGACATTTCGAACTTATGGGAGGGAGAGTTGAAACTGCTTGCCGGTTAGTTTCCTTAGTTTTTTACCTCTTCTGCCCTTACACTCGCTGCCGCTGTTGCAATCAACCGCATTTCTCTCGTGTTTCACTCTCTCTCTCTTTCTTGTTTACTAACGGCATGAAATTTTCAGACAGGCCTCATACATCGGTCCGCATCACCTAAATTTAGAAATAAACTATTTCACTCAAATAAGTTTGAAGGTGTGGTTGGAAAAAAGTTGTTTTCTAAAGATTTTAATTATCCTCAATTCCAAACCGCTATGAACATGTACGAACCGGTTCAAGCCAGTACATTTTGCTTCAGAGCTGAGCCAGAACCGAGCTGGTAAATATCCATGGAAGCCCGAACCCGAGTGCTTTTCAGTTTGACACCCTCAGCAAAGGTGTATATCAAGAGGGGTGAGAGCTGGTGAGTATGAGCGAGCCTGAGCACCAACGAGTGTGATCGACTACACATCCTGCGAGACTATTGGCGAGTGAGTGTGAGCATCGATTCATGCAACTGCATGGCTCTACACCAGCATACAAAGGGCGTTCTTTCGCGTAATATCAGGCTCGTAGGCAATTCAGTTTTTTTTAGTGGCTAATGTCATAGTACGGGCTGACGCACTGAACCTCGCTTACTTTCAGACTTTCATTCCAGTTTCGTTAGATGAGCTCTGTCCTGCCGAAAATCATATTACAGGCTGCTGAATACCGGTACGTCCACAGTGGCATTGCTGGTGCAACCACATGATGATGTGGTTGCACCATCAGTCAATTAGAGCACGCAGACCTATTATTGCAATGAACATACTCCACCTATTGGTCGGTTTCAGGGCGCCAGTAGCAACAGTCTTTAGCCGTATGCTACATTTTTTTTCCATTTCTGCAAAATCAGTGACACAACAGGCTCTCAAGCATTACGTTTGAATAAAAGCGTCGTAAAATGCGACTACCAGTGCTGCGCTAAATTTGCCACGCATATGGTTGTTGTAACAACAGTAACGACTTCCCTCAACAAGCACGGTTGCGTGTTGTCTTGAGATAACCTCGTAATGCAAAGACATCCTCCGCTTTACTAAAACAAATTCTTTGGTATGCAACACATGGCGCTCAGCTAGGACACGGTCGGAAGGTCCGTTTAAAGTAGATAAATTGGAAACCTGCGTATATTATGTAGTAAACTAAAAAACGATTTGCGATTGACAAATGTGACGTATGCGTTTCAACGACGAGCATTTTATTGCACACTCACAGACATACAGACACTCGCCTTAGATAAAGGCAATGTCATCACACGCCTCATTCTTCGATATCCCTCGTAATGTGTTAAACTGTGCAAGTAAATCTAGTAAACGCTTGAAAAACACACACGATCGAGTGCTTATCGATGGAATCTTGAGGTAAAAATGGAAAGCGTACAAAAAACAAGAATTTGCATCTCTTTTCTTTCTTCTTCAGGCCGGCCCCTCTGTTACCATTATTAATCTTGTAAACTTCACAATTTAAGACTCCATGACCACCTCTGAAGTCTCTGGCTTCCTTTTCTTCTTGAAATACATCCTGAAATGCAACGCAGAAACAAGACTGTACTGAAGTGCGTTAACTTATACCGCAAAACCTTCGCACTGAGAGTAATTCGTTGCACCATTGTGCATGAAATTCGTAATCTCGGCAGACCAACTTTTTCTCGACTATGAATGGTAATGCAATCCTGAAGTATTTCCGCTTAGACAACGCCCACCGCTGCAGTGTCTTACGCAAGTGGATGAACATACAACTCTGAACAACGGTCACACGACCTGAATGAGACAGGATGAGATCTTCACGTTCGGTGTGTTTTATAGCGCTGTAAATATGGCAGAATTCTTAAACTAGACAGCCAAGTTTCGTTCCTTGCATAGGAGCAGTTAGTTCAATGAGCGTCTAATAGAAAAAGAACAGCAGATATTCGAACTTTTATTTGCACAATGGACAAAAGACGTGTCTCAAACCACAAATGTGTGCATCCATTGCGAATATTTTCATCGCAGAATTATCACTTAGGCATCATGAGCGCTCAGTATTGTCAAAATAAAATTTTTGTGGCATTTCGTGCCGACTGCTCGCTTATCTGATGTACGTGTGCTGCGACATTGTAAGTCCACACGGCTTCGTGTCAAGCAACGCGCAATGACAATATCTCTATATTGGTTTTCCAGAGATACAGTTGCAAGGTATCACAATGACGAAGTAAAAATACCATGATTATACATTCCTCTTCCCTTGTGCAGTCATTCTTCAGCCCTTCCCGTGCATTCATCTCCAACTAAATAACGTTGGTACTTTTATTCTCAACTCCCTGCCTCTAACCTCGCGCGCAACGCGGGTTCGTATACAAGCACAAACGTTCTGCCTGCCAGAGTTGCTGCTTCTTTCAGTCTATATACTAAAGACTCGTGCTACCTCCACACTTTGCAACAGTGGAGACGTAGCAGAGCTCGTCGTGAAAAGGGTATATTATAGGGAACTTACTTTCTCGATGAACCTCGTAATGCTTACATGCCCAGCTGTATTCCTTACTTTATATTAGCGTGATGAGCGCTCCCAATGACGCATATCTCAGCCGTCATGGATTCGGGCGGTAAGCAGTGGTTCCTTACGCGAAGCAAGCGATGGGCATTAGGATCCACGCAATCGAGAGCAGGCTCAGAAACACGGACGCGTAGAAGGTCAGCACAGTTGGTATCGCTTTGCGCAGCTCCATGGCCCCCAACCAGGCCAAAGGCAGCGTCAGGGCCACGTTCAGGGAGAACACCGCGCCATACACCAGCAGACGCCGCGGTGCGTGAGGCTGGGCGGCCTCCTGTTCGAGCGAGTGAGAAGCAGGGCACGCATGAGGTCGCGCACGTGCAGAAACGCCTATAGCACGTAACTGTTTGAGAGCGAAGATCTCAGGGCCCATTCCTGCAGCAAGCGTCGGCCTAAGCGTATCCCGATACACACTGTGCAATTTCGGATGTGATCCGTCGTAGGACCATTCACATCGGCAGCCGCACTCCACAGGTATTAAAGTACAACTCCGGCGTTTTTTTTAACCACGTTAGGATATTGTCGTTTTCAAATGGCATTGACAGTCCTGTCACTGGCAGGGGATTCAATTTGCTTATAAATTCATCAATAATTTTAAATAAGCAACAAACGAGATACCGAAACAGGTAGCTGCTTCGTGTGACGTCAAGATGAGTCACTTACGTCGCATCCTACACTGCCTTAATGTAAACATACAGAACGCATGCTAAAAAGCAAAACCCATGGAGCACACACTGTGCAATACACACTGTACAACACACTGTGCATACACACTGTGCAATTTCGGGTGTGATCCGTCGTAGGACCATTCACATCGGCAGCCGCACTCCACAGGTATTAAAGTACAACTCCGGCGTTTTTTTTTTTATAACCACGTTAGGATATTGTCGTTTTCAAATGGCATTGACAGTCCTGTCACTGGCAGGGGATTCAATTTGCTTTTAAATTCATCAATAATTTTAAATAAGCAACAAACGAGATACCGAAACAGGTAGCTGCTTCGTGTGACGTCAAGATTAGTCACTGACGTCGCATCCTACACTGCCTTAATGTAAACATACAGAACGCATGCTAAAAAGCAAAACCAACGCCAAAGGAAACGAAGCTCATAATGTCTCCTGACGACACAGGGAGCTTTTAGAGAGTTTCCGAACTAGACAGCGGCAGTTTAAACCGCGATTTCAGTGACAGTGGTGGTGTAGTCTCTAACGTCACAAACACAGAGTGGCCAGCAGAAAATCATGAGTCGGGAACGCAACCAATCTTCAAAATTCATTTATAGGAATAATAAATTACTTGCAGATATATAGTTTGGCACTGATAATCAGAGTTCAAAAGAGAAGATGCATTCAAAATTTATTAAGATCAGTGGACATCGAAAAATCGCCGGAGTTGCCTGCAACAGAATATGCCGCAAGCGGTACCTAATCGCACGCCGCGCATACGACAAAATTGCTGAATATTGCCGCGCAACTGCCGCGTTGGTAGGAAGACCGCAACCAATGACAGCGCCGGTAGCATGAACGTCATGGCCACGTGGAAGACCCAGCGAGGCGGGGCTGGCGAGCGGGCGCCTCGCCGCTCCGACCATGCCTGTGCTTAACTTTGTTTTTCTCCCTGGGCGAAACGCTGGCCTCTTTCGCCTTTGACGGCGGCTTATAAACCGGGTACAATTGTTTCTTACACAAAATAACTTATTGGATAAAGTGACCTTATTGAATAAAGTGAATAAGAAAACGTTGTGTGAAACAGTAAATCAATTGCGTGATTTCTACTCGGAAGCAGTCAGCTCAGACGTGCTGCAATCGTCTCTATACGAAGCGGTTAGCCAGACTGGCGTGTTTACTCATCGTTACTAACGGTGTCGGGAAAAGTGATTGCTTTTTAACTTAAGTGGAACAGAAATGTTCCGAAATATTCAGACATTGATTGTTCTGACGAACTTCGGCGCCTTATTACAAGCTGCGGACGCATCGCAAGGGCCGCCGAGCTAGGCATGCACAGTCTCCCAGCGATCGCAAGCTCGTCTGGCATGCTCGTTCGCTTCCGTCGGCGTCGATGAAATAAAATGTACTGGAATTTAAGCGCGGTATAAGTGTGTGCGTGTTGTGCCGAGTAACACAGGCGCTTCGATATACGAGCTGCAAGCGATCGCGTCACAAGCGCCACAGGTGTCGGAGGTGTCGGATTCGATGGCCGAGCGAGCTACCCTTATGAAAATGGATTTAGAGTTCCTTTAGAACTCCTAATGAGTTCCTATGGAGTCAAAAGGGACTCTATAGGAACTAGCGATCTATAGAGTCGTCTGCATAGAATCTCTATCAGAAGTCTATAGAAACCTTTCTATAGAAACAAGTCATTTCACACACAATAGATGTTCTATAGAGGGTGTATTGACGTCCTATGTACTGAATTCTATAAAGTAATTTTTATAGAATGTCTTTAAAACTTCTAACGCGACCTGTCTATAGAATGGCTCTCCATTCGTTCTCTATAAATGTTCTATAGAGATTGTATTGATATCATATGTACTAAATTCTGTAAATTATGTCTATAGAAAGTTTTTAACACTTCTAATGCGGCTTGTCTATAGACTGACTCTCCATTCACGCTCTATAAGCAGTCTATAGCGGGTTTATTGTCATCATATGTACAATGTTCTATAAAATAATGTCTATAGAAAGTTTTTAACACTTCTAATGCGACTTGTCTATAGACTGACTCTCCATTCACCCTCCATAAATGTTCTATAGAGGTCGTATTGACATTTTATGTACCAAATTCTATAGAAAAAATTTTATAGAACGTTTTCTGAAACGTTCTATAGAGGTCGTATTAACATATTATGTGCCAAATCCTACAGAAAAATGTTAATAGAACCTTTTCAGAACTTCTAATGCGGCCTGTCTATAGAATGGCTCTACATCCTCCATAAAAGTTCTATAGAGGCCGTGTTGACATCTTATGTACCAAATTCTATAGAAAAATTTATAGAACGTTTTCAGAACTTCTAATGCGGCGTGTCTCTAGACTGGCTCTCCATTCCCGTTCTAAAAGTGTGCCATCATATGGCATACGTACTGAGTTCTGTAAAGGAACGTTTATAGGAAATTAAACAAGCTAAAGTGCGGCCTGTCTAAGAACGGCTCTATATTTTCACTCTATAAACAGTACCCAGTATCCAGTGCATCGCCGGATTATGGGTCCAGTGCCGCGCGCTGGATGCATGGGGCGCTGGGCAAGCGCGGCGTACTGGGAGGCGCTGGTTACTGGTGCGAAAAACAGCTCTAGCGCGTTAAATACGCGGTGCCTGGACACCGTATGTATTTTTTTTTGAATACAGAAAGCAACAGATAGCGTTTTAGTACAATATAAATCGAAAAAATGAACATGTAAAAACAGAAGTGCTCTGACCAGGATTCGATCGTCGTACCTGCAGATCCCCAGCCCGGCTCATTACCGCTACGCCACGCCAGCATACGGACATGGGCGGATAATTTAGCTTATCAAAATCGAGAAGCAGTTTTAGTTTCACAGAGAGAAGTCTTGCACAGACGTGGTAGATGCGCTATCGGCCAGCAACTAAAACTCACGCCTGTACCACAAAGAAAAATTTGCTCTCCGTATTCAATAGTGTGCTCGGAAGTGCCATAACATCGACTGCGATTGGTATTTTATGCTATCTTCGGCTGGTCGTTTCTGAGCGCTCTGGAGCGCTCTCGCGAGCGGCGTTGTCTTCGGCTGGTTGAAAGAGGGTTCGCGCCCTGCGTTCGGCTGGTTCTTCTCGATTGCTCTGCTCTATCTTGGAGCGCTCTGAGGCGCTCCGAGCGCTGTCGTCGGAGCAGTCATCGAAATTGAAACGTCATCGCAGCGCCGCGTCGCTGCTGTTGGCGACGGCCCACCGTAACCTTGGCAACCTAGGCCACTGCATGTTGGCGTCTCGACGAACGCTCTTCCCGCCGGCACGTCCGCCGGTTTTTCCGGCAGCGCCGGGAGCTTTGGATAGGCGAATCATCGGACGTTGGCAGTAGTCACGTGGCTTCGCATTAGCAATTTCTTCCTCCGAGAGCGAATCGCACGTTTGGCTTGCGCGCTTGTCCCCTACCTCTGAGCTCGGGAAACGACCGATCTACCCGACTCTGCTTCGGGGCATACAGGCGACCAGTCGAAGATACCATCAGCTTCGAAAAAAGTACTAAATGAACCACCGACCCGGGACGCTGCATGAATGGGCTGTTACTGCCGATTTCGATAGCCGTTTCTTGTTCTTCACGCGAGGGGTATGCAATGTTTTCTTAGTTCAGTGATGCCTTTCAGTCTACACGTCTGTCTAGCCATATATATCCGTCAGAAAAACGCAGGCTAGTGCTGGGAGCCTTCGGCGACAGCACATATACCTGCGTTTATGATGCGTCACATCGGCGCTCCTCACTTCTTTTGCTGGCACTGTAGACATGAAAAAATTGTTTATTTAAAAGCACCGATGCGAAATCTGAAATATAAAGTAATTTATCCTTTTTAGACTTCTTGATTCTTGAGGTTAGACGCGCCGATAGCGTGCAGACGGACTCGGCGGATACGCTATGCCTAAGCTTCGATGGGGACTGATCTCGGCGCGGGTAGCTGGCGAAAGCTAAAATGCGTGTATTTGAGCCTCAGAACTCTTTTTAGTACAATAGGGAAAGTGGAGCGCACGAATCGCCTCAGCCTTGTTATCAGTGCGATAATATCAAGCAGCGGTAGGCTTCGAACTCGGGGTCCGTTCGAGCGCGCCTGAACGACTTCTGGATTTCATGTCCACTCCACAACACTGCGACAATGGCGATAACTCCCAGTCATACGTTACGTGCGAACTACTAAAAAAGCGGCGTCCTCTGCGTTTGCGTGGTTTCGTTAAAGAATTTAGCTGTCCGCCCTGTCAAAAGGCAAAATGCAAAAAACGAAAGTGATTTTCAGTGTCACATCTGCAGGAATAAACAAGGCAGCTCACGCACCTTTATTACATGCTGCGACACGAAATAGTTCTATGACCCTAAGATATAGCGTTATTTAGGACAAGAGACTAGTATCAAGCCATGAAATTGTATAAAGCATTTAATATTCAGCAGCGCTCGTCCTTGCGTGCTGGAGCCAGCGCGGCACAAACACAACCAGCGCCGTTTCCAATGCGAGCGTCTCTTCCAGTGTGACCCAGCTCTTATCCAGCGTTCTCACTGGTCTCGAGTGAGTCCCAGCGAGCGCCAGCGTACCCAGTGCGATCCAGTGCTTAAAAAAAAGAAAGAAAAAGAAGAAAGAAAAACGCGCTGGTTTCACACTGGAAGGCATTGGAAGACGCTGGTTCTTGCAATCGGCATTTCGGAGGTTTTTTACTATCAAGTAAGAGCATCGTTAAAAAGACACTCATTGACCAAGGCAAACATCACACTAATCGAAATTAGGAAAACCAAAGAAATATAACGGAAGCGCGCATTGTGGTTTATATCGCATATGCAGGTAAATCACAAAGATGTATACCAAGAAGCAAAACTGCGCCTTAGCAATCGCGTTATATCTATTTGCTGGCATGCTGTGACTGCAGCACTTGGGGCGGAAACAGGTCGAACGCCGCCGCACATTTCTGGCACATACCACTCAAATGCGACAAATGCACGCTGCAGAAACGATTTTTTTTTTCAAGGAATCTTGAAAAGTCACAGACCACATGAGCGCGATCCGCGCATGATAAGCGCATCGCCACGAAAGCAAGATAGGGAACACATAAGCGTAACCTGTGCCTCACGGGTAAAATTAAACATCATCGTATATACGTTGCTGTGCGACGGACACAAGCGCACGGAAACATCACACACTGCGCACGTGTACCTCCGAGGTTGTGTCGACAATTTCTGGGCTACATTTAAACGACAGCAGGAAGTTATTTCAATGAGAAACGAAGTGAGGGCACAGGCACTGCAGGTAACGGCTGCGCATAAAGTCAGTTAGGGTTTTAAGGCCAGTGACCGAGGTTGAAATCGTTAAAATCACACCGCAGCGATAGCTTACACAGGGTAAATTGTGGAGATCTTGAAGGCCATGCTTTTTGCTGACTACATGTGGCATAAGCGATTCAAAAGCAAGAATACTGCATGTAATTTATTTCTGCCCTAAACTATAGCACACAATATGAGCATGTCAATGTTTCTTCTTGTCTAGCAACATATGTATGTAGTTCGGCTCAAAGGCCGGCTCAAAACGGCACAAAACCTGCTGTAGTGGGTATTATTGTAGGAATCACGGAGGCCACAGCAGCCGCACTATTATACAGACGGCGTTGGCGGCGCCGGTATTTTCGTATTCAACGCGACAGGTAGAATACGAAGATACGGCGTGTTGTTATTTTTCCGTCTTCAACGATTGTTGTGCGAGCTGCGTCGATGTGTTTGTTTGATCGTGTGTTATTAGGTTTGCTGTAATGAAATGAGACGTAGTTCGCGAGCACGAAAGTGCCAGAAGATGGCTTGAGTCTCGCTGTAAGCACGCCGTATGCGTGGCGCGCCAGCTAAATGTGGATCAACGATTTTCATGCCATGGAGTGCGTTCCCTTTGTCTCCGCTTGTGTTCGTGGAAAGTTTGGTGGACGGCGCAAAGAAGTAATGCGTATTATTAGCGCGCCTCAGCTCGTCCACTACCCACTGGCTTGTTTACTGCAAGTAACATCGCAGACGCATCACTGGAAACTTGGAGAGTGCCTTTCGACCTCGTCGTACTGTTGAAACGGTAAGCAATCGTGCTCGCCAACTACACGTGCGTTCATCCGTGTTGTGTGTGCTTCCCGTGTGTGTATAGAGTGCCTTGCGAACGTAGCAAGTGGAACACCCACGACAACAGTGAACCCTGTGCTGATACTTGCTACGCGCTGGTTGTAAGAATTGTGTACGCAACTCTATTGCCACAGTGCGGAATTGATAATCCTGATAAGCGTTTGCTTCCCCTGAGAAAAGTTTCGGAAATCGTGTTCGCCTTGTGCAGTTGTGCGTGAGCTCCCGCCTGTCTGCTAAAGTTGCATAGTAACGACCCGTCTACCTCTTCATCGATCCTTTCTTCAATGACGTTTCCTCACTTATAAATGCTTCGACGTTGTGCACAATCTCTGCTTACGAGGTTTTTGGCTAACGAACAGTTCTAAGAAAAAAATGTAAGCCAATCACAGCTTGCCACTAGTACAGCTTTATTTCCAAGGCAAGATGTGTTTACATAACTGACTTAACTAAGCATAAAAGGGGAACGTTGCCTATACTAAGTAATGGAAAAAAAAAACATTAAGTTTAGATTGTAATCTGCTGCTGCGGTGCGTCCAAAACTTTATTTGATGTAGAGGTCCGCATTGTCATGACATTCGATGATTTCAAGCATTTGCTCTCTTTCCACATTAGTGCAGACATTATTTTCGTGACTCTTTTAGGTGCTGATTGCATGTTTTCACGATATCACAGCTTTATTGTGCCACTGCTATAAGCTAACATAGAATTGATTTTGTAGTGGCGAGGCCGTGACCCACAACATAAACTACAAGATCGAGGAGCCCCAAGAAATGCAGACCCTGTGGATATATGACTGCAGCAGCATGGCATGTGATCTGGATGGTCATGACAGGTGTGTATGAAATGTATGAATAAAGGAAATTAAGACATCCACCCGTTCGTAGCGGCTGAAATGAAATGTATGTGTTCCAAAAAGGGGGCTTGGTGTCATTCATGGTGAAGTTTGTCAACACATTACTTAATGCAGCATACTAAAGAGACTAAATATTTATGCAACCTTATTGAACTTGCTACCTATTAGTGTGCATAGCCATTATGCCCACATGATTGTGTTCTGTATAAAACTATACCCAACCATTCCTGATGTTTAGTATTTCTTTTGCGTAAGTTGCTTGCCTGCAAGTTACAAATATTTTTTGCTTTGTACATAGTGTATTTATGACTTTTTATTGGGGTTTTATACTTTGAAAACTATTTCCTATGCAGTACCCCTATTTGCATAATTTTTTTTCTGTTTGTGCGACAATCTCGTGCAGTTTTCTGTGCGTGTAGGAATTCGAAGGGTAGTGGACTAAATATGTCACAGGTCTAAGCACGTAGTGTGCACATCTTTGTTTATCATTGATATCTTTACAGTTACTTCTCTGTTCCCATAGTAACAGCCACTGCAAAATACACATTTGGTGAGCTTTAATTTCTTGAAAATTAATATGAAGGTCAGTATTTACTAAGCTGCATTTACTTCTGTAGTACATAGGCACAGACTGATATGGATACCTTGTGACCTACACAGGATGCCTTTTTTGTTTGTTGCATTAAATATGGGGGCTCACCCACACCTCTTACTATATATGTGGTATGCCTCATCGATTTCACTTGTCAGTTTTTACGGTGGATGAAAACAGATGAACGATTGTAATCCAACATGAAGCCCCGTTGTGGAAATGTACGGCCAAGTTGGATGACCATACTGGTCTTTTAAATGAAATATGGTGAGCCCTTATACACATGAGAAGATACCGGCCAGTTTGCCCTATGTACGCTTGACCACATGTGAAAGGGATACAGTGCACTCACTGCCTGTGACACACGACAAATTTGGTGGTATCTTTCACCGAGCAAGCCTCCCTTGCCTGCTTGCCTTTCTCAATTCTCTTGCACACTGCTGTGCATATGGCACCCTGACAAGAAAGGCTTGCTTAGATACCACTAAATTTGTCTTGTCTGTCAGGGGTAGTGTAGTCTATTCTTGTGATATGTGTATATTTGGTCAAATGTACATGCAACAGATTGGCCGGTGCCTCAACACGTACCTAAGACAGCACCATAATTCACTCCCCGGATCAGTATGTTCGTCCCACTTGACCATGCACCGATGGGACTGGGGATGCGTGCCAGATTTAGACTGTTCATCTGTTTTGTTCAGCTGCGGCAACCAATTGACCAACAACATCGCTGAGGAATGCCACATAAAAAGACTGGGTCACAATCTGTTTACTGAATTGTCCGCAACCTTCGTAGTAACAAATTTGTTTGTTGCAACTAGTTTTAGGCACGTTATTTCTTGTTAAATTTTCTGCTTGACCTATAGAGCAGTTATGCAATCAGTTTTCAAAGTTACTTGATTAGTATAATTTTTGTTTTCTGTTTTTCACATGCCAGGTTGCAAGAAGGACCCTTTTTAATTAAAACTGAATTAACTTTTCAATTGCAATTGGGCAGTCTTATTGCGTTTAGGATACATATCAGTGTACATACCCGTACTAGATTAGAAACTAATTGTTTCAATAACTCAAAAAGCACGAATATACTGTGTCCATTGTATCTGACAGTGACATCGCGACTGTGTTGCAAATACCACAAATTGGCAGTTATCCATCATAGTTTGCGAAAACAACTTAAAACATTATTGTTCCCCATACAACGCATACTTAGATGCATCATCATGATTGCCCAAGCTCCACGTGAGAAACTTATTATTCGCATATTAAGCATAGTACATACCAACTATGGCTAATAGCGGATGGAATATTAATTTTGTCTACCGCTCAGCAATAGAAGCCAGTAGGTCATTCCCTTCTTTTCAAAAAAAATTTTTTCTATGCATAGTGTGACATCTGTATGGGTGTATGGCTGTATAGCTCATGGGTGTTCCTGCTTGCTTATGTTATAAATGGGAATGTGTTGTCATTGCAAGATGAGATTAATGTGTGACTAGGCTGTTGTCGTTCGGAGATGCTTTTTGTCATCAGCAATGATATTCTACTGCCAGGCACATTGGCCCAGTGCTGATGTCACCGAATCTTGAGAAAGTAAAAATATTCTCAAAAGTGATTCTCAAAAGAACTGCCACTGTTTGGCAGAGTGGTGGGGAGGTGGGGCGTTCTGCCACCTTTCTGTTATAATTTTTTTCTGAAATACTGAAATGAAACTTAGCATAATGCTATAACTATATAGATATTTGTGGCATGTTTGTGCCTGCTAATACATTATGACTGAATGTTCATTACACCTTTTGAAAATTAATTTCAATTTTATTTTCCAGGCTCCACCGTCGCCGTTACTAGACGGACCAAATGAGGCCAAAAACTAGCCTTTCCTCGCTCCATTCCTGGGAAGTGAAATAGCAGGTGATCATGTAAGAATGAACTTGCAACCATGTGGGCAGTAGCCAAAGCTCCCTACAGTTCATGCTGGTGGTGGAATGATAAGGCAAACCGCAATATTTATTTGTTTACTTATTCACTTAATATTTATTTATTCATATCTCATGAATACTTTGCAGTTTTTTTAGCAAGGAGTCGGGTAAAATAAAGAAATATTGTTGCATCAAAGTAAACGTTATTTGAAAAAGCATAATTCACGTAGCTCGAATGCATGGAAACTGTAAATTTTGAAGAAACAGAGCAGTAAGGTTAACAAATCTTATATAACAAAAAATGAGATCACATTTCTGTTGGACCTAATACCATAATTTAATCTGTCAAATTAGAGATACCATATGCTGCTCTAATATACAATCACTAATTTATGAGTAGATGCGCGAAACTCTCAAACGTTGCAACAATTTCATGTAAGCTGTAAATTCATATATACAGTTTGTTGACTTTAGACATAGCAGATGGAGTCTGCAGAACTATGATATCTCTTTCCGGCACAGAGACGGGGATTAGTAAGCTTCGTGGTGTTATTTTTCTTAAACCTGCCAAATAGTTCTTCCTGCAACAGGTAGAATTCTCAAATGCCGCAAACTTAATTCAAATTAATGCTGTGGTTGTCTCAAAAGTATTTCTGTATTTTGGATGTATTTGAGTAGGAAAATTTACAGAATTAACGAACTTGTGCTAGCTCTTTTTTTTATTTACAGTTGCAAACTAAGTCCTATTCCTTCAAGTTTTGCTATTTTCAGCAAATTTTAATAAAAATTGATGGTGTTAATGTAAAAACTATAATTTAAACATTTTTAAATGTATCAAACCTCATCAAATTTGGTTGCATAGTTGCCGAGAAAAACGATTTTACTGTTCATGTGCATTACATAGGAGCTCCTGAGCTAAATCTCTTTTTTAGTCATTGCGTGTG
Organism: Dermacentor albipictus; assembly: GCF_038994185.2. Taxonomy (NCBI): domain Eukaryota; kingdom Metazoa; phylum Arthropoda; class Arachnida; order Ixodida; family Ixodidae; genus Dermacentor; species Dermacentor albipictus. The sequence goes on from NC_091822.1 coordinate 99,575,264, forward strand.
TCGGTCTGGTTTGTATTTCTCACCCTAATTAGAATATTGGCTCTGATCTCAAAATTGTTTCCCTTACAACGAAATACAAGCTTTTAAACTTTTTACGATATATGCTGTAATGCTCTATGATAACCCCAGTTTGCCACATTTTTGCAGGGCCTACCAATGCTAATTTTACACATAAACATAGACTAAAATGCTGTGTTGTTTCGGTATATGGTGTACTTATCTGTGAAAGCCATTATTTGCCACATTTATGCAGCGACTGCAAGTGTTATTTTTGCTCAGACTAAAATGCTGTGTCGTTTCGTCAGGCTGACACAACATTGCAGTGCACATTCATATCAGTCTATTTTCAGGCTTTAGTATCCAAACGTTCAATGTGCACTGCTGGAACAGGCACTCCTTTTGCAGTTTTAATGGTATGGTTTCTTGTCCTAGTCAAGCCTGTTATTGCCAGGTGTCAACTGTAATCAAGTCTGCCACTGATTCTTTTACCTCATGTTTCGTGTGTTTGCACCACCAGCTTGACCTGAGAAGCATGTTGGCAGCTACAGTTTGTGTGTTGCAAGTTCTAGTCTGAAGTGTGTATGTCACATAAATGAAGCATGTATCTAGTCTGAAGTGCAATAAACATTTCAAACTGAATACTTCGTGGTTGTAGCACCAATTATTTTGCCACTGCATTTACTGTAGTCCTTATTGCCTACAGTAGAACTGTGGTAAATTGCAAGTACTTTACACACATCGGCCTAGCTTTTATAGGCATTTGCTTGTAGGGACTCTAAAGCAACTGCATAGAAATATTCTATAGAATTTTTGTCTTTAGCATCTCTAAAGCAACTCGATAGAAATATTCTATAGAAATTCGTCTTTAGCATCTCTAAAGCAACTCGATAGAAATGTTCTATAGAAATTTGTCTTTAGCATCTCTAAAGGAACTCGATAGAAATATTCTATAGAAATTTGTCTTTAGCATCTCTAAAGCAACTCGATAGAAATATTCTATAGAAATTTGTCTTTAGCATCTCTAAAGTAACTCGATAGAAATGTTCTATAGAAATGTGTCTTTAGAGTTCCTATAAGAATGCGGTGGCCAAATAACTTTTGAAACTCTATAGGAAAATTCTATAGGCAATCAAAATAAACACAATAGAGTTCTATAGAGAAAGTTCAAAAGACTTTCTAAAAAAACACATTAAAAATTTTTGTAAGGGTATGCCTGCCGGCTCCTAGCCATCGGCGGCTGATAACGGAGCCCGCACTGCGAACGCGGCCTTGCGGTAACGTGTGTACGGTGTTGACATAGACGTGTTTATGTTGTCATCGTTAGTTTCAAAAAAGAGAGCATGCAAATACGCTTGCGTTCACTTTCTGTTCGAACTTACGCAGCATTCCAGCTTCTACGCAGAGGCGCCGGTTCTCGGCGAAGCTATACGCGCCGCTCCTCATTCGTACCATGTGTCCCGAATCGTCGCATGCGGCTAGTTAAAGTGCCTCAACAGAGAGACCTTAGGCTAGTCGGTTGCGATGCGCCGTACGACGGATCGCCCTTAAAATCGCAGCATGTGTCGGCGCTTAAGAGAGAAAACGAGCGAACGCGGAGAGCATCGCGGGTTCGGAATACGTGAGGAGGAATGCGGATGATGATATATGATCTAAGGAAAGGAAGGACGCTTGATAGGAATGCGGACACAAGGGTTCAGAAGAGAAAGCGGAAAGTGTGGGCGGTCTACGGGGAAATAAAGCGCTGGCGTGGGCTTCGGACTCACTGCGCATGCGCTACTTCACCTCAGGCGCCGCCGCTTGAGAATGCTCTCTGCGAGAGCCACGCGTTCCCTTGTTCACGCTTTCTTTCTGAACAGTGAGCGACGCAAGCGGTGGGAATGCTTGGTCTACCGCTGCTGGTAAACGGGTTGCCTCAGCAGAGGCTAAGCGCCGCCGCCGAAAGCACCTTGTCCTTCACAATCAAATTATTTCCCTTAATATATCGCGAATTCAAAACACCTAAACTGCTGCGCTCGAAATTAGCATTACGGAGTATTGTTAGAGAGGTTTAGTATAGCGTAAAATCCTTGCGTTAGCGTTAGCGTGCGACGCAACGCTAACGCAAAGAAAGACTGCACTGCGCGGCACAAGGCAGTGTTTTAGAATAGCGGAACGGAGAAAAGCGTTAACGTTAACGCAAACAAATACAGCGCCATCTAGATGTAAAAACACAAAGTACTGGAAAGCCAAATCCACACGAAATGTCGAGCTTATCCAATGCCGAATGCGCAAGTGTGTCCCTAAGTCAAGCTTATCGAAAGCCACAGTTGCTGCGTTAATTACGCATGTAGGTGTTTGGTTTGAGCGTTGTTTTGTCGAGAGTCGCGAAACACACCGATTATTCTTGGCATGCCGCGATCGAGTGTTCTGTGGGACCCATATTGCGTGTCCTATTTAAGTTGGGATGACATAGACGCCCTCATGCTTCGGGAACGAGAGCGACCGCGCAGGTTCTACGTGTCCTCAAGAGCCGCTCAACATCGAAGCTATTCCGGAGGGGACGTTTCGCCGGCAATTTCGCTTCCAGAAAGCGGATTTCCCACTTCTTTCTAATTTTTTTTTTCTGCGACGGACGCTCACCTTGACGTCCGTCCGAATGGCTTCAAGGCGAAAACCTCCTTCACGAGGTTTATATCGTCGTCGTTGGTAAAACGCACACGCATTGTGACGACAGCACCGACCACACTGTTGTGTTTTGCCGCGGAAAGCGTGACATGCATCAGCTTAACATGCGGCTATACAACAAGCGAACGAGCGAAATACACTTGGGCGCCATCTCGAGGCGGATACAGCAAACATGAGCAAACATTAGCAAACCCTCTCGTTAAGCCTACTGCGCCGCTAATCGAGAACGTATATCGTAAACAACGCCCATTTGTCACCTGTGCGCCACTTTCGAAGCATCATCACACAAATTTAAAGCAAATACGAGCATTAGTGGGGAACGAATGAGCCGAACAGTGCAGGCCGACGACTCGATAGATCCGAAGCGGCAGCTCTCACTTCGACTGGCGCCGCCATGTTGCCGTGCGTAAGGCTCCCCTTGCGTGCGTTAGCGTTCACCGCTAAATCTCGAAAATAGCGTACGTACGTAAGAGCTCCAGCACCGTTTACGTATAGCGCATGCGCAGTGTGGTGCACGCAACGCTAACGCTAACTCTTTGCGTTTGCTGCTTTACGCTATACTAAAACTGCCTAAAATTGTAATTGTCGGATGATTTTTCTGGTGGCAAGAGCATCGAGTGACACTCTTGTTTCTTGTGCAGCGCTTCCGGTTCACTTCCTCAGAGGAGGGAGGCAATTCATTATAGATGAGCAAAATTTCGAAAAAAGCAGTACATACAAAATGCACGGGTTTCATTAGAAATATCATATCAGATCATAAGTTTAGTTACAAGTCAAGTTACTGAAGTGTCAGGAATAATTAGAAATAATTAGAAATCACTGAGACGACCACGAACGAAATTCAAAATAAATCTGCAAAATAAAAAAAGTACAGTCAAAAATTCATGGCTACATTTTACATATAATATCAGAGCATAAAATAGTTACAACTTGAGTTACTGAAATGTTTGGAATAATTAGAATTAATTAGACATCACTGAAGCAACTGGGGATGAAATTCGAAATAAAATTTATTATACCATTATTGATAAATATATAAAAGCGTACGTTCAGTTACAAGTCCAGCTACTGATGTCTCTGGAATAATTAGAATTAAGAGTTGCTGATTACCACACATCAAAGCACAAAATCGTAGATTTTAGAGACCCGCCACGTGAATCAGACTTTGGCGAAATTCCTGGAAACCCGGAAGTAAAAAGCGAGAGTAATGGCGTCACTAATGGCGTACGACACAAGAAGGTGGTATGATATTTAACCGGCTAATTAATGCAGAACAGTTGCCTCCCACTTCAGCTCGCGCGTTGCGTTCGCTTAAAGGGACACAAAAGTGAAAAGTGATTTCTTCTGCATCAGTAAATCACCGTTCTACAACACCAAAAACACCACTCTTACAACGATGAGACGTTTGGTAAGCCAGAAAAAGCGCAAGAACGAAATACGGGTGGCGACGCCTACTTAAGTTCACGCACCTGGGGGCTGTGACGTCATGGATTTTGATGGCATCTTCTAGGGCCTACTAATTATATATAGCGGTACAGATTGACTACATTGTGTTCTAAAGGAACCAAATATTAAACATGCCAAGTTTCGGGTACCTTTATTCAGCCAACGCGGCCCAAATGCGCAAACAAACTTTCGAATCCCTGACGTCACGCTGGCGTACCGGCGCTGGCGTTTCGGCGCGAAATTCAAATACTGATACTTGGACCTTCATTTTCTCGTCTAATATTCAAACTAGTTTCTTGAAATGACTGCCTGCAGGGTTCTCAAACAATGCTTTATTAGTCTAAACTGATTTATTGTTTCCCTTTAGTGTCCCTTTAAGGTTAACCTAAAGAACACCAACGCCGAGGTTCGAGTGCCACTAAGAGGCATCTAAGTCAATGATTAGGGTCGCTAATCGAATTTTTATGTTGTTTCTTCACAAAATTACATTAATATTGCATCTACAGCTAATAATATGGTATAATGAATATTTGTACGGTATGGTAATATACTAACGAACGATACATTGATAATGTGCATATTACCGAGTAGCGAACATTCTTTTTTTTTTGCTTTCTTTGAATTTCTCCTACTGGTAATTAAGCATGGCTTGTTGACGTTTGCATATGAAAATACACATGTTTCACAAAAGAAAACAAGCACGCCGAAGAAGAAGCACCGTATCATCGTAAGTTACGCCAGAGGAGTCATTGGAAAACAGGGCGAATGGTATGCGGAAGAAGGTATGAAACGATGCGCGCAGTTCGTTTCGTAAATCTTGTTCTACCTGCCATTCTTCTTTTGCTTCCAAACCATGGCTATACCCTTCCATAACATCATAAACTAACCCCATTTTTCCAGAAAGTCAGTAAAGAAAGCCTACCTACGCTTGGCCTTCCCATTGGAGGGTGCACGTGCAAACAATGCTTACCGGTGCGCTCGGCACACATGGAGCGGGAAGGACCAGCTTCAGGTAGGAAGAGCGTCGCTTCCACTCGACCGAGGTCTTCAAGAACTCGCTGCGTTCAATAGGCAAACATTTTTAGTCGTCATGCTAGTCATTCCTGCAGGGTCCGCCTCAAGCGTAACACTTCAGCTTTGCCGATCAAGTATCTAATTCGAACTGTCTTCCTAAGCCAAAGCTGGCAGTGGCAACCCCCATTCACCAGGGCGCGTTGCGGGACTATGACTGTTTGCTAAAGTTATTAGGCGTTGTAAAGCAGAAAAACGGAAGAATGCAGGAAACATAGCGGACAGAGTTCAAAGTGCTGTTCTGTTTTCACCTCAAGAGAGCGCTCTGCACTGTCTTACCAGATATCGTTTCTACCCACCTGGTCAGTCGGAGCCGTATGCATCCTTGGAGTTACTCGGAAATCAGTAACTGCACGGAAAAGGCAAGTAATTGGCGCAGTAACTTCATTACAATATCGTTGCCCCTTTTCCTATAAACTCGAATTTACTTGAATCATGTCAGCGTAGTGAGGTGGAAATATTCTTCAAAAAGAAAAGTCAATATTAACTTCCTGCAAGCTTTACATTACACTTCTATATGGGAAGGTGGAGGGTGATCGTCATAAAATTCGAGTTTTGCGTTTCTACTTCTCAAAATGCCCATATATACCAATATAATCGGTATCAAATTATTCGTTCAATTTACCTGAGTAAGCATGCGGCACTGCGAAGTGCGGTCCGCGATGCAAGCCTCCTCTAACCAAGGCGGCGTAAAATGAAGCTTCTCCATAGCACCTGATAAGAGCGATGTTTCGCCCCTACTGCGGAGGTAACTGTGCGACTGATCGCGGTTGTCCGAAACGCCAATCGGTATCAGCTGACGGGAAGAGGGAACTGCAATGGGAGCTTCAGTTTATGTGACATAGGAGTCGGACGGAGAACCGAGCTTCTCCGTGCCACGGGCGTCATCAGGAAAAGGCAGCGACTAACCTGACGCTAGCGACTAATCTGAGGAAAGCAACGGGGCAAGTGCCCAACTTCGAGGGGTCCCTCAGCGGAGGCCGACAGCGTCGTGCGAGAACAGCGAACACCGAACAGAACAGCGAATCACCGAACAGCGCTCGCACAGCGCGAAGTTGATGATGGAGAAACTATTTTCATTGAAGCTCTGACTTCAATTGAGTGCAGTATTTAGCACCATATTAGTGGATTTCTTGTGAAAAGAACCGTGAAAAAAAAAATGGACTCTGAGAAGTGCATGGCTGCAATGCTGGTCTCGGCGAGCCATGAACATGGATATTTACCTGCAATAAAATAATATGTTCAAGATGGTAAAAACTTGTGTTATGTGAGCGGAGAGGTTATGAGCTTGCTCAAACCCTGCGAAAAGCATTTAAAAGGAGTCACGCCCTGGATAGACAACCTGTTCACCCTGAAGTCCCCTCTCAAGACTGTTACAGAATGTTTAATCAAGAAGACTAAGTGCAGTGTGCAAGCGTGCCAGCGACGCGAGGATTCCATGGAAAAACATCTTGATATCAAGTTACCCAAGAGTAACGCTACGCGTTCACCTGAGCAAGATTTAACCTGCAAGAATGAGTGGGCATGAAATGAAGACATGAGCTGTAGTCAATTTGCAGTGAGTTGTAGCCCTTGGTGGTTTTGATGTCTTTTAAGGTTCCCAACTGAATAACCAAGCTCGCACATAGGCAATCGCTATCTATGGAATGCAATTTGTTTTCTCATTGTTGAGCCGCGTGGCCGCTTCATTTTAACGACATCGATGACCGGTATAGCAATTATTTTACATTATGTATGTATGAATAGAATTTATTGATAGGAAAGACAGAGAGGTCGACCTGAGCTAGTGCGCTCTAGTCTGCTACTCTGCACTGGGGAAGAGGGAAGGGTAGTGAAAGTATTGGGTTGGATGATGATGATAAGAGAAGTGTTGAGTGCTTATGTACATAAGACAGTTGCCTCGCTAGAGCCGCTCGTCGAGCTTGGTGTCCTGCAGGAACTTCGACAATACTTTTGTTGCACGCACTAAAATTGCAGTTCCTGCAGAAAACATGCTGATCACGGCTTTATAGTCGGTGACTGCATGAGAATCATGATTTAACGTTATAAAAGCCATATGAAAGGCTCCAAATAATCTGACATGTATTTATTTTTATGTACCCCATCTGCATATGTTGAGCAGGGCAAAAGAATTCACAACAAAATTCAGAATATCGATGAAAACACTTTGCTGAGCATAATACGGTCATAAAATAATTAGCAGCGTGAAATGAAAGTACGTGCAGTATACTCAAACTAAACATAAAACTCTACCAGAAATGGTTCATTTCATAGTATTAGTGTGCAATATCCTTCGGAAAAAAATATTAAATGCGTTTAAAACTCTAATGAAACAATAAAAGCGGCCCGGATGTATGGGCTTGGTCGCTATGGAGTTCAACTGCTGTCCCTAAGGACGTAGGTGTGACACAGTCGCCGCGGCCGAGTTTCGATAGAGGTGAAACACGCGGTGCTACTGCGATATTGGTGCACGTTAACAAAACCTCATCAGGACGAAATTTCTGATGTCTTCCACCACAGCTCCGTGACAGCTGATGTCACGAAATCACAAAGGACCGTGAATGTGATATTAGTTGAAATGTGCGATGTTAAAAATTTCTCAAATGTGAGCAATGCAGAGCTCCAGCGTCTATATCGAGTAGAGCTGAAACGGAAAATAATAAAAGTAAGCAGTTGTGTTTGCGACCTGCCTCATACTTGAAGTCCACTAATGAGCTATCGCAACTCGCTTATCGCGCTTAAAAATTAGCATGTAATGCAGGCAACATAGCCTCAAACGCAAAACGGCCACCTTCACTGCAGTTTCCCGTGACCTCGGAAAAAAACAATTGAACATTGGTAGAATGTCACTTACGCACGGCTTCCTTTCAACCACAGAGTCCTTATTTGACAATCGAGATCATTGCCTTTTACTTAGCGTTGCAGCATTCAGTCCGTAAATGGGCTAGCTGATGAATGATTCGAAAACATGATTTAAAAGTAGAGCGTTCGGTGACAATTTTTCTTTTGTCCCGTGGTGGCACGTGGTTTGTGGATCAAATTCACCTTTCAGCCGGTAGCCAAACGGTATTTATGATCTTGTTAAAGGAACTAGATACACACAGACATAACGAAAGGCGACGGCATTCGAGTCTGTGCGTATTTCGCGCATTTAACCAAAGTGAATAGTGACCAACTAGTCCACAAAGACGTTCTCTTAAAGGGCCCCTCACCAGTCCCCATAGCAAATTTTGTTTATATGCTGTCCTTTAAGGAGCGTTGTGCCGCAAAATTTTTCAAATCGGCTCGTTAATAGCCGAGATAGAAATATTTCAGTGCCGCGAACCCGTTATTTCAGGAGGCAAGCTCCACTGCATAGCGAGACACTCTCTACTCGCCCCGTCTGCCTCCGCAAGCAAAATTCCTTCCCTCCGTTCTCCCATACCGGACCTCGCGGATTGCGTGCCGCATACGTCACGGGCCCCGCCTTCATTTATTGTTCTCTCGATTTCTTTTTGGCGCTGAACACGAGCTGTTGTGATTGTCTTGTCTCGCGCAGCGCACGATTTTGCGCGCTGTGCACAAGGTTGGGTTCGCGCTGTGCACGAACGGGTGGATGTCTGATTTTCCCTTCATTAAGGACACGTGACTAGCGGTATAATTCAGTGCTACACTATTACTGAAACAGAACAAGTGGATAGCAGAGCATGATCATGGCGCTAGAACACGGTAGAAAATGGCATAGTTGCAATACCTGTGCACGTGACTGCACTACGGTGCGAGCAAGCAGACGAAGTGCAAGCAGATCTCTCTTGCTTGGGTGTGAAGTAAAAAAAAATGAACACGCAGACAGTCCGTTTGTGTGTCTTTTATTTCTCTAAACTTCACTTCCTCAACTCACGTAATAGATCACACAAATAAGACATGGTGCCTTGAATAATTCTCGAAGTCACGTGTCACCCCTAGCGACCTGACACTGTGGACTATAGTACGTAGGCGCAGGGACGCGAGTATGTCACCGTCCGGCTTGGAGCGCAGCGGCCTCGAGGAGAAGGGAAAACGGAGTTCGGATTGAAACTTAAGACCTTTCCGCGGCGCGTAGCGATATAATTATTTGCAAACACGATCGTTGGCGGGCATTGTATGTTCTGCGCTTGTCAGTTCAAGATGGCCAGACCTGGTGAGAGGCCCTTTAATGTCATTATGCGTCTGGCGTGGACAGTAGATTTCTGCTGCCAGGACTACCAGTCGGAAATTCCGCTTTAAAAGTAAAGGTCGCAGAATATCAATCTCAGACCTTCACACTGCCGATGCGAAAATTTAGTGTTCTCGTCATATCATAAAGCAGCACACATCTTATCACAACGAATTTTTCATGCAGCTGTGCGACGCCCGTTGGCTGCGTACGGAGTGGGCCTCATAATGTCGGACGCCGTAGGAGACGGCGCGGTTGTCTCCGCCCTGCACGGCATCGGAGGGTGCCGCGTGCATCGAAGCACTCTACACGTTGTACATGCGTTGCCCCACTTGGCACCGCGTGGACGGTGGCATCTGCGCCTCCAAGAGGATGTCGGATATCGCAAACAAATGGCACAGAAAGCCAGCTTGCTTCTTTCAAACCCTATAACACTGGCTGCGTCAAAGGCGCACTGCATTCTTCGCCAACATGAATAATAAAACTTTCGCCTTCACTTTGTACTCACATTGAACAAACACAAACAAATGTTCCAGCACTCCTGTGCATTTACGGAAAGCTTCGCTGTATATTGTTTCCAACAAGGTACGTTGAATCTGCTGCAACTTTACAGCGAATCTGTATGTGGCTAGCCTATTGGTCCGTCCGTCCATGCATCTGTCGCCTGTACGCCGAAAACTGCTCTGACGCCACCCCATGCGCATGCGGGAAAAAAACGAGAAAGAGACGCGCGATTTGCTGCGCCCGTAGTAACGCCGTTGCTCTCCATTGTAGCCGAGTGCGCGCGCAGCAGTTTCTCTTCTGCTGCGAAATGGGTAGGTCACGCGTCATACATACGCCTGAGGAGCAGGCAGCTTTCGATTAACAACGCCGCGAACAGAACCGCGAAAAAGCTCCTCTATGCCATTTCGACGCGTCAGGCGTAGCGCAAGAGCAGGCTCGTGCAGCCGAGTGCAAGCAACAACTGCGTACCGAGGATCGGGCAGCCCACCATACCGTAGTTTATTGAACCGTCAGGATTAACCCAGTGATAAACACCGGCGCCATACGTTTCAACTTCGCTGGTTAACCATCTGTACAGAATGCCTGGGTGGTGATTTGTTCTAGGTGTCGTACTGGCTGAGCATTATCGAAGATACATGTACCTTAGATACTATCTTGACTACTCTTTGGGTATCTCGTATCTGTACATGATACTGCAAATCATATTGACCGCAAAAAAGACGGGGACATAGGAAGAAAACACATAAACAGCACAGGCGGTGTTTTCTTCCTATGTCCCCGTCTTTTTTGCGGTCAATATGATTTGCAGTAAATACCAACTAGGCCAAACTGAAGTTCTTCTGTACATGATACGCCTTGCAAAATGTGTATCACTATCCTGTATTTTTTATGCATGAAGGAATGTATCGCGTACCTTAAGATAGAAGATACTGGCTATCACAACATGACCGTGCGAATCTATAAACGTCGGCTAAACTCTGCCTTGCAACTTGACACTGCTGCCCTAAGCCACCTAAATAAAACTAAAGGGAGCGACATTTTTTGATCTTGCCGCCAGAGCCCTCCAGCGAGGACAGGCGATGAGGTCTGCGCGTCCCTGTTGGTCGAGCAGAGTCACGTGGTGGCGCTCGCGCCGTCTCTACTAAAACAAACGCTAGAACGTCTGCGATTTGCCCACCTTTCTTTCTTTATTTTTTTTTTACTTACGTCGGTGCCATGATACTTGTTCGTAGCCAACACGCGACGTTTCTCACGCAAATTCTGATGCCACTGTATAGTGTGGTTGTCGAACTTTCTTTTGCGGGGTGCTTTGTTACGAAGTCGGAAGAATGCACGAATGGGCTTGCCTTGCGTCTAGTGGCTTTCACACATTTGTTGCTTCATTATACAAATTTATAAGAAATTTGTGAATGTATCAAAACACCTTAAGATGTAAATTGAAAGTGTCAATAATTGCGGTAGTATGTTGTATCAGTTCCTCAAATATTCGTTGCCCGCGTATGTTGTATCCTATCATAATAAAACTGCTAACTATCCTTGCCCAGCCCTGACTCTGGCTACGCGGGTGTTTTAGAAGAATGTGGCTTCTATTCACTGTACGTAACAAATTGTCCTGTAAAAAAAGAACAAGATGAGAAAATTTATTATATTTTCCTGCACTGCTAGACGGTAGCGTACGTTTGCGATTTGTAATAAGAGACACGAAAGAAACAACTACAGTGCGACCGATAAGTAATCCTGTATCTCGCCATTCAATAAGTTGCAGTTGTGCTCAAAAGGCGAAGCATTGGTTGCGTAAAATATTAGTACACAGCTATAAAAAGTAAGAATGGAAGATTTTCCGGCCATATAAACTTCTAAACATTCGCGTAATAACTAAATTATTCAGCTTGGTGTGAATCGCACACAAGCGAACATCAACACATCTCACTCGATGACCGCGGTAAGTCGCTGGCGAAACGCTGGAGACACCTAGCGCGGCAGCAGCAGCGAGCGAATTGACCTTCGTTCTGAGTCTCGCTTGTGCGCGAACTATCAGCAGTGAGAACACAGCGCACACGAAGCTATGAGCCCTTGGCACACGTAGACTCTGTATTCATTGCAGGTCGCTTTCTAGATAAGGCCTGCAGGGCCGCGCGCGGCCACGGCACACGCGGCCGGGTGTAAAACGCCCCCTCCTTCCCTCCGCTCTGGTCCATTGCGCGCTACGGAAGAAGGCGCGAGTCCCCGCTTTCCTCCCTTGTGCATGCGAGATTGAGCCGTCACCGCCGCCTAAGCCTCGCTCTCAGGCTCTCACTCGCAGATAAGCATACGGCCAGCCACGACGATGTTATCACCGTTGGACTTGATAGAGAAAATTGTAGCGACGCAGAAACGTCCCTGGAGTGTCTATAGAATTGCTATCGCAACAGTAGTGATTGATCAGTTTTTGTTCAGTACGATCTAATACATTAACAAGACCCCACAATTTATGGTGTGCCCATGGCTGGTTTTACCTGTGACCTTTATAAGACCTCGACCTTACTGACTTTTCTGTGAGAGCATTGCTAAGCTGGTGGAAGCCATAAAGAGCAAATAACGTGTTCTTGATGGCGTGCACAGGGTGGGACGCTTCACAACCCCCCTCAAAAAAATATCAAATTGAAAACCTTAGCGAAATTCTGGCTGACCTCGTGTCTTCCGTGTACCTCAAACACCTGCGGATTGTGAAAGTTTAGTAGTGACTGTTGCGATGTCGACGTTTGGCAACTATAAGAAAAATATGGTTTGTCGAATATAATTTTTTTTCTCAGAAGAAATGCCCCTTCGTTGCAGAAAACAAAATTCGCGTAGAAACTCTTCTCGGAGTTGTCTAATCAAGCATAAGCATTGTGCCACTCGCTTATCTCCACGCAGCCCAGTGTCATAATGAATGTTGTTATACTTCATCCGACCACTATGACTGCAAGCGCTGACACGAACTGGATTGATGAGGCAAGCAAACTACTGCAGGTAGTGGCGCCAGGTGCGCTGATGACGTTCCGATCATCATTCGCCGGTATCGTTCTTTAGCGCCTTATCCATCCAGTCAAACCATTATCAACCGTGACCACCCGTACTCTGGCGGCCGCTGCGTATAGGCAGGTTGCGAACGTAGTTCCCGCGCCTACTAGGGCGCCCCTCGCGGCGGCGAGCGCAGAACCGGCAGGATACGACCGGCCCGCTTGCGTTCGGAAAGCCTGTATGTGCACTGCTTCGCGCGTAGCTGTTGCCTTTTCTGAGCAATGCCGAAGTGCAACCCGAGCTGTTGAGTAGTGGGCTGCAACAGCACGTACACCAACTCACGGGGAACAAAGTTTTACAGGTTTCCAAGCCGGTCGTATGAAGCAGAACGGCGTCAACACTGGATAGCGCTCGTCCGACGGCATAAGCTGTTTTATGTTCCGGCGTTATGCCAAGTGCGTTATAACGCTGCATTCTTTGCTTTTACAGCAATGATGGCAGCAACCGGACACCTACAGTAAGTGGCGTAGCTAGGTCGTCTGGCACCCGGGGCCCATAGGTCTTCTGTCAACCCCCCCCCCCTTCCCCGGGTTTATTGGAGGAAGGCGAGCATATCAACAATTTCTGTGTGTCTCCAGACGTATATGACCCCCTCCCCCCACCCCCAACTGGCCCCTTGTACCCGGAGCCTACGCCCCCCCCTTGCTACGCCACTGCCTGCAGTGCGTACCAGGATATGCATCAAACAAAGTAGTTTGTTCCTACACTGTACCGCAGTAAAGCCGTGGAACTCTTTCCCAATCCTCTCCCATTCAAAGAGCGCTAGGGCTTGCTGAGAGATTTGAGGAGGGGTTGCAGCCGGCTGAGCTGGCATACACTCTTCTGCGCCCATGGCAGCATATTAACGAAGGTGCAGATGAGATCACCAAAATTTTTGACAACGTCGTTTATTGGAACCTCCTTTGCACGCACTGAAAAATCGCAACATAAAGGTATCGCAGTTCCAGTAACTTGGGCGAAAATATTTTCCCAGCGTAGTCTTACACAACTGGTAAGTTCATCCCATTTTTTTTTGTGTGTGTGTGTTTGGGGAGAGCAACGTTAGAATACCTCTGGTAGGTCTTACCGAGTCGTTCATACGCCCCACGTTCTTGGATGAGATGTTTTGGATTCGTATTTGCCGTCATGTATGTACAGGGAAACTACCGCGGCGTCCTTGCACTTCCCTGCGATGCCAGCACGGCAATCGCAGCTCCCCGCTAGGATTTGTCTGCTGTCGCCGATCTTCAAGAATCAATTTCGCCTACAATTTCATGCGTCCACACCGTAGATAACGAAGTAAATTACGCTGAGCTTCACGCATCTCGCTGGTGCATTATTTTTCGTTTGCGGAATAAACCTAGCAGTCACTTCCGATCAGTGCGAGTTCAACACTTCCCTCACGTGGTAGACGCGCCCCACTTCAAATAGACGACTTCCTTTCTCTAAATTCTTTCACGAAAAAAACTATGAAAATCTTGTAATTCCTGAAACCCGGTTAAAATTAATATCGGCACGCTATTTCGCGCCATCGCTACCGTTTGACAGGACGCCAAACACGCAGCGCGTGTTGCTGACGCCGTGAATAATCCTACCACATTCGCGCAACTATTCGTCAGATGGCGCTAGGGGCCGGAAAGAGGGGGCGCCGCCTCGCACTTGCAACCTGCCCATGGCGCCGCCCCGCGGGGCCCAATCTTGAAAGCAATCGACGATGGGTCACAGTGGAACGAGTGCAGGCAGGTTCGTGCGCACTGTGTTCTCGCCGCTTAGTATGCGTTCAAGTGAGAAGCAGCCCGAAGGCGGATTCGCTTACTGCTGTTGGCTCTATCTTGAAAGTAATCGTCTTACGGAAAGGACGGATGGACGAATGGATTTTTTGTTGTTGTTGTGGAGTAAACGCTGAAATGTTCACTTATTTAAAATATGTTCTCACCCTCTTTTTATACATGCACTCACATGAAGTACAGCACGGGTCTCCGGAACCAGAACATGCTGTGGCCGACACTGAACACGTAGAGTGAGACCGAGATGAGCGAGTAATGAAGGCCGGCGACAAAGGCACAGCTCAGGGGCAGCAGGAAGACCACGCACAGCACCAGGCCTACGGCCCGCAACAAGTGGCCTAGAGGACGACCGCGGGCTTCCCGGTCCCAAAGCATCTCCTTGTACGACTGCGACAGGAGAGATGCTGAACCGTTCAGCCCGAGGTTGCCTTGGATGTCGCCTTGACTGCATTTAACTTTAGAGAGAATGACTACCGATTCAAAGAAGTTTGATATTTTTAACGCGATTGCGTTAAGGACCCCGTGTCGCAGGAAATCAAGCGTCGGCTTCGGTTCACAAGAAAAAGTTACCCTGGACCGCGCTACCTGAACCACGCAGACCCAGTGCGTGGCGCAGAGACGTTACTGAACTAATTGAATTTCCCAAAGTAATATGCGACAGAAAATTCCTAAAGTACGACTCACACACAACCAACAGACATGTTAGCGTCAGAATGTAATTTGAATATACGAGAAAACTTAATTCTGTTACGCGTAAAGTCAAACACAAGCCCCTTTTTCGGCTGCCTTGTAGGTCTTGCTTATTAGGAGCTGCAAGCCCCGCTCGGTTCCTTGTCACACCATGTACATGGCGCTCGCCTCCGCGCATCCGTAAGGTTCCTAGATAAAATAAATGTACAAGGTAGCGACACTCATTATTATTTGCGCGTCCTCCTCACTCTAGTACTTACTCCTTCATTTCTACTTCACTCGAGCCTGTAATTGCTGCACTGCTAGCAGGTGATGTTCTAAATGGCTAGAGGTGATATTTCATATATTGCAGAAGGTTGAAAAATAGTGCGCATACGCCCATGATCTGGTCAGATTTTCACCGGAAGGCTTGGCTGTAGCCAAGAAATAAGAAGCTAGGTGTTTTAGATTGTACCATGGCAGCTAGCAGAAAAATTATGCGTGGCCCTGCTATCGCAATTACCAGAGACCAGTGAAGCTGGCGGAAGGCCCCTAGAAGTTTGCGAAGCTACACACGAGTGCCGGCGACGCGTCCCTACGGCGTCCACGAAAGACGTCTAATACGGCATCTACTACGGCGTTCATGATTCGCGTGGCCAACGTCGTGGCAGACGCCGCGGTTGTCTCCATTCTGTACGGAGTGGCGGGAGAAAAAGTCATCGAGGCACCCTAGCAGCCACCGAAGAAGAATGCCCCTCCTCCCTCGCCTGACCAACCTGCCTCGCGCGCCACTGGAGAGGGCACGCATCCGGGCTGCGTCCCTCGCTCGCGTGCGCGCCGCTCCTTATCCCCCCAGGCTCCACCCACTTTGACCGCGTCGCTATGTAACCCGATGTTATTTTTATACTCTGCTTTCACTCTCTCTCAGCTCTCTCCTGGCCAGCCCGGCGAAGCTGCAGATGCAATGAGAAACCCAGCGAGGTTCTAACAGCTACACTGTAAAAAAGCGCACAGCGCTGCAATGGCGTCCATGAGAAGCTTCTTCCTGCTTTGTGGAAGCTACTGGCGTCTCGAGCATGAGGAAGGCGACCACATCAAAATGTTTGAGGCCTTTAAGCCTTTAATGGCTCATGGGAGTCCGTGCACACTCCGTGGTGGACGCAGGAAAGCGGTGATCAAACACAACCGGTGACAGCTGTCAGAGCGCTTGATGTATCACCCTAGGGGAAAAATGGGTGATCAATCAAAGTTGACCTGTGGCCTTAGGTGAACCCCGCAAAAAAAAGAAGAAAAGAAAAAGAAATAAAAAACATAAAAATGATAACCGAGTCGGTGGGATGTCTCCGAAGAGCGCAATGGGGTCGGATCCCACCTGCGACTTACGAAAAAAAAAGTAAACACACAAATAAAAATTTTAACAAGAAAGAAAAGAAAACAGAAAACAAAAAAATAAAAGAAAAACGAAAAAAATGGCTGTGGCTTAGGTAAGGTTAAGCCCAGGATGCGAAGCATACTAGCCTTTATTTTAGTTGTTGAACCACTGTTTAGCCTGGTGAACTGCTGTTGCTTGGCTATATTTGGTTCGGCTAGACGAAGAAACAACTCATGCATTACTTCTTCGCCTTCAAGAGTGGAACGCGACAGCGTTCCCGTCGACCCGCCAAGGGGTGTAAGACAATGGGCTACAGGGCAGCGACTACGCGCCCCGCATTGGACGCGGTGAGCGTCGAGCAAAGCAGCGTTCGGCGCGGCAACGAAATGTGCGCCTGAGCAAGAGACGCACGCCTTAGAAACAGCTCGTTTCTAAGGCAACACCGCATTCACTAGAGGCGCTTTTGTACCGCTTTGAAGCGTTGTACTCGTGGCTCAGTGGTAGCGTCTCCGTCCCACACTCCGGAGACCCTGGTTCGATTCCCACCCAGCCCGTCTTGCAAGAGTTGAGCCAAAGCCACTTCTCCTCTGTCGTGACGTCACGGTGTCACGTGATTTCATGGTCACCGCCGCGCCTGAGGAGCTGGGTTGAGCCCTCGTAATATGCTTCGCATAAAAGAAATAAACAGAAAAGTAAAAAAAAAATTGGAGGACGCTTAAGCTTCGCCTTCAAGAGTGGGACGCGACAGCGTTCCCGTCGACCCGCCAAGGGGTATAAGACAATGCGCTACGGCACATGCGCCCCGCATCGGACTTAGCGTCCACCTATCACGCGGTGAGCGTCGAGCAACGAAGCGTTCGGCGCGGCAACGAAACGTGCGCCTGAGCGAACGAAACGAACCAAAGAACTCGGTGTCTCGGAGGGGAAACGATCTACGCCAGCCAAACGTCGTGATCGGCACGGGCAGAGAGATAGATAGTAAGTAATCTAAACCGGGAGCACGGCGAAGCGTCGTCAGGGGAGAGGGAGTCCCGCGACGCGCCTGGCAGCGGTCCCAATGCGCGCGCGGCGCGCCTCCTGTCGGGGCAGCGCCGTACATTGAGAGGAGGGGGTCTTCTGTGTTTGCCGCAAGATGGCTCTGCGTGTGCGGAAAGCGCAGAAGAAATGCAGCGGAAACGCACTTCGCAACTCGTGTAATTGTGACTTCTGTACTTTACATGTTCATAATTACCGATATACACCGCAGTATAACTTTCCACGGCTCGTTTCGAAGGCAACACCGCATTCACTAGAGGCGCGTTTGCACCGCTTGGAAGCATCGAACTCGTGGCTGAGTGGTAGCGTCTCCGTCTCACACTCCGGAGACCCGGGTTCGATTCCCACCGGGCCAATCTTGGAAGTTGCTTTTTATTTATGAAGCGCCTGCCGTGATTTATCGCTCACGGTCAACGCCGCCGACGCCGACACCCGACGCCGACGACACCGGCTTTTCTGCGACACGAGCTCCTTAACGCTATCGCGTTAATATATAGCCGAGTGAGTCGGATGTTTCCGAAGAGCGCGCGCACTGCGCTTGCATCGCATGCTCGCGGATACGGCGGCGTCCGTTCGCAGAACAGTTCAGACAAGAGCAACAGAGGCAGTCATAGATAGGCTTTCGCCTATAGCACTTTAGCTCAGCGAAGTGCCTCTAGCTTTTTCGTCCGCGTTTTGTCGCTTGCAAAAGACGCCTGTAGCGTGTACGCAGTATCCGTGGTTGTGCAATTAACAATGCGCAAATGTGGCATGGTAGGAGACATACGAATTATATTAGAGCGAAACCTCTACTACACAATGTCTCACGTTCATTCCATCGTGTTGCAATCATTACCTTGAGCTGCCGCAGGGCGTATGCGGTAGTTTTGACGCCATGCCACCTGATGCGCTGCGGAGAGGCGTCTCAGCTGCGCTCGCCCTGAGCCTGTCCGCTGTGCTGCCACGTGACAAGGCGAGAGTTAATGGACTAGATATGGTCCGACGTACCCCGAGCGAGCGCACACGTTATATCCCGTAGGGGAAAACAACAGGTTTCATAGTTCGACCGATGGTTCAGACGCACTGGCGCAGCCACCGTATACCCGGATGCGGCCAACGCGCTGCGACGCGCTCGGCGTCGAACGACAGTCACCAGCGTGCCGATTCCGTCGGATTAAACGCGCCTTGAACGGCTGCTTCGCCGGCACTTGGTCGCTCAGTCTCGCCATGAATGGCGCGCCGGCTGGGCCGTCTATGCGTGCGCTTCTGCTGAAGCGACAGGCTGAATCGAATCACCGATTAGATATAGTTAAACGGCAGGCTACGAAACCTCAAGCAAATGCAAAGTTGCCTGCTGAAATACCGGTGCAAAAGGTGGCCACATTAGCACGTTAAACAAAGCTTACCAAGGGCGGAGGCGGGCTAAGATCGAAGCTATACTGCCACCGCCGCCGTCGTTCATCTACACAAACAACAAGGAAAGGGGGCGAAGCCATGGATGCAAGCAATGGCACCCACTATGAACGTTTGACGAACCACACCCTTCGGCTGGCGGCAAGCTCCATTGCGACGGCCAGGTTTCACCGCGACATCACGGACAATTCGTTGTACAGCGTAGCGTGTATGAAAGACTGTGGCCTAACCTTAATGAAACTGTGTGTGCGAAACTAAGCCAAACAGACCTTTCGCTCGAGATGACTAGATTTACAATAGTTAAATCTCAGCCAGTTTTTCTTCGCTTGCATAATCACCTGCGTTAACCTACCTCGCAGCATTGGCTGTGCCAAGCGCTGCTCATGAGATAGAGTATACTCCACTGAAGGCAAGTATTTAGTCTTTTTTAGAGCGAAACGCCGCCCGCGTCGGAGCCCCGAGAGAGCTGTATGACAAGGCCGTTGGTGCGAACACGCAGCCGTACGCCGCTGTCGGTGTTACATCACAACAGATGTTTCAGCGCTGTAACTAAAAGCCACGTTTACTGAAGCGTTGGGCCTTCGTTTGATTTGCAGTACACTTTTACAGGGAATCTCTTTATGGCTAGGTTATGGCGGATCTCGTCTCCGTAGACGTAAACAAACAATTCTTCAGACGTGGGCCGACCCCGAAGATAGTGCGATGCCTGGCAGACCCGCGGTGGAGGTGAAGCAGGCGTTAAGCACTCATACGTGAGCTGATCCCGAAGGTAGTACAATACCGAGCTGACCCGGTATTAGACCAATTGGGGTCCTCTAACGTGAACCTAAATCTATGTACCACGGGTGTTTTCGCATTTCGCCCCTATCGAAATTCGGCCGTCATGGCCGGAATTCGATCCCACGACCTCGTGCTTAGCAGCCCAACACCGTAGCCACTAAGCAACCACGGCGGGTTAACGGGACGGTAGCCGTCAAGCTAACGTTACCTAATATTTTAATGGGCGCTGCCTAACTCTGAAGGTTTCGCGTCGATCTCATCTCGTGCTCCATCGAAGTGCAAGGCTTACAACGCCCCTGGCGCCACTCCTCTTCCTGCCAGCGTTGGCAGACGCCTGGCAGCTGCACGGGAGCTGATCGTTCTGCACAGCAGGAGTTACGTTGCGTGTTTCTTCGAGCCAGCATGCGGAACCCGCTTACAGTTAGAACCCTGTCGGAAAAGTTCAAGCATAGTGATAAACCTTTCTATTGTTTTGGTTGTTTTTAACGTTATTTCCACTTCCATTCTACTGAATTTGATTCTTTCCAAAACTTCGGCATAATGCTGGCAAGATTCTTAATCATGGCAAGGGGTACCGTTTTCAGAAGCCGCGAGAAACCAATGAAAATATAATCGAGAACACAGAGTACTAGAGGTAAACCAGGAAAATGCTGCTATCTGTTTTCGAGCATTGGACAATCTGATTTGGCTTCTTTTGTTGTTCTTAGCGTTCTGTGCTGCTCCATCCCATAGGATGGAACAGCACAGAAAGGTATTTTGCTAGGTGAGCTCGTTCATCTTCCGAATAACGTGCACCTTATTTGCAAGATGAACTAGCTGCCCTGGCAAAATATTTTTATTGAGTACAGATCTTTATGATCATTCATTTTCCTATACAACATCTTATGGCGTAATATGCTGAAACTGAATAGTCGAGGACGGCAAGCAATCCTTCCTGTCATATGGATGAGTACGTCCAGGAGTAGGAGTGAAAGATAAGGGGTCCGTTCTAAATTGTTTGCGTCTTGAAACAAGTCGTTTGATATGTTGGTCAGAGCTTACACATGTCTGCAGACGTCAGGAGTTCTGAGCACTCCTCTTTCTGCGACAAAGGTCCGCTTTTAAAACGTTCTTCTTCCCGAGTTCCCTACAAAAGGGAATTCGATGACCTCGTTTTAGCCAATCAGAGGTATAACATAGTTCCCAGAACTCCGCCTCCGATATCCAACCTTCAAAGCAACGACGAGGCAATCCGGAAACAGATATCGTGAGCGCTTCTTCCACTAATGAGTTCCCACTCGCTTCCACCTCAACGGAGCGTGGCTGACGCGGTCGCTTCTAAGAGAGCCGCCTTTTTGATTGTGACGATGATGATGTCACCGGTACTGCTGTCGACGTCTGGCTGGCGCTGTTGGCTCGGGGGAAACACCCAAAGAATGGGCACTGCAAATGTGAGGTGCAACACTACCTAAACTTAAGTACAGCAGTGCTTTTACATTTCGCCGTATTGATAATGCAGCCGAACGGAGCGAAATGGCGATGCAGCTGATGCAGTGACAAGGCATCATGCAAGTCCAGTCACGGTTAAATTAAGTTGCACATTTTCGGCACAGACAATACGCACGCATCTCGCCGGCAGACTGTGTCATCGCGTACCCGTGGTCTCTGAAATGACATCGAATTCGCACGTTGATCTGTCTAGTTCACAAAGACTGACAGTACTGGGCTATTAGCAAAAAAAAATTAATTTAGCGGATATCAGTGGTGTAACCCGGATTAAGGATAAATTTTGACTATCTGGCGTTCTGTAGTGTGCACGTTAATCAAAGTACACGAAGTTTTTTGGCATTTCCCCTCATTGAAAGGTGGCCGCTGCAGCAGGAAACAGTAGCCAAAAAGAAAATCTTAGATCACATATTTGCGGTGAACTTGATACGCTATGTGGCTCGTACGTACAGGCGCCGTAAATGGTTGGCGTAAAGTGGCCAGCCGGTGACACGCAGCTACGAGTAAACATTCGTGAGAATGGGGCATTCGAATAAACTTTATTTCTTATGTTACTAAAATTTCTTCTTTTTTTTTTAAGTGCCATCCTCTTAACATTATTTGTAATACCACATTTTGTAAGTCGTCCACAACGGAAACACGTGTTGACGCGCAAGACATTGGAAAGAACGAAGAATAGAACGAGCGAAAGCTGAGCTAGTTGGTAAGGATTCATTATGCAAAAATTACATTGGAAAACTACAAGATAGCCCACATTGTTGGTTTCAACATCGTTTTCAAAGATCAAGCTGCTGATCTTTTCTCCAAACTCACTATACCATTCCTACACAGCGCACAACCCATTTGATTAAACTAGGCTGCCTCGACAGAAGCGCCACCTTTCGAAAGTGCCGGTGCCGTATTCGTGTGGCCCGTGTGACTCTCAGGTACGTTCGTGTGCTGCTCTTTGGTCTCGCCGGACGCCGGCTTTCTCTAGCTTGTTTTCGGCTAGCGTTTGTGTGTGTGTCTGTGTGGCGCTTGTGTTGGGGGGGGCTCACTGCGCTGTGGGCCGCTCACTGCTCGCTGCACTGTGGGCCGCACCGTTGCCGATGCTGTCCGAGTGCCCCGGAGCCCAGTCCACTCGCACGCCCATCCCTAGGAAGGGATGCGCATGCGACCTTAATATCATACGCCCACGCACCGACTCTAGGCGTCCCCGTGAGCGCCTTTATGGCGTCAAAGCAGTAAATGAATATTGTGTACTCTTTGCTTCTGTGGTCTTCCGAACTATTTTCCGCCTTTCCCGTCAGCCTCTTTTTGGCAATCAGGATGACCTGCAGTACAAGTGACTTGATGGTCGGTTCTTGCTGTTGTTAGTGGATCCGGACATCTTGCTGCTCACCATCAACGACTGCCAGTGCAGCAAAGGAGGCAGTAGAATATGGCATTTTCCATTAAGTCAGTCCTTTCTGCGTGTTTTGCTCTACTATCACCACGGTACAGGTTTCGTGACTTGAAACTGCACGTTGTCCCAAGGAGTGACTGCAGGAAGCACTTCTACCTTGTTCGACGAGCATTCTCCGTCTAACTCTAAGAGCTGCTCTCCAGAGCTGGTGTATCGGCGACTGCTGTCATGTCCCTCCTTGCGTTCTAAGATAATCTCCCAAAGTGGAGGAAGTCCCGTATATACCGATGCAGGTCTTCATTCACGTGTAAGGGGGAGGATCCGTGATCACTCGAAGACACTCGCTGTGCATCCTTTTGGGCTTGTATTCTGATTTGGTGAGGTCAAAGCATACCGCACCATAACAAGCCCTCGACGAGAGCACTGCTGACGTCGAACTGCGTACCAGCACCTCCGCGCTTTTGCGATATGCATGCGTTTCAGGAGATGCAGGAGTTTCGTCCATAGTTTCCATTTCTTTGGGCCAAGTAGTCCCTACCCTCCATCCTCGTGAATTGGAAAGCCGAGTATGTCCACGTGGCATTCAGGAGCTCGTTTAAGTTTCTTGCCAGCTATAGGTACAGCTCGACTTTTTCGTTCCCTTGCACCCTGCCACCGGGGAGGATGTACTTTGCATTCTACGGATACGGCTGCGTTCCCGTTTCTTTCAAATAATCCGTCTATGTGTCGAGCGCGTTCTGTATTGCCTTACTGGCTATTTCTGTTCTCCTCAGAGGGCCGCCATGTTCCGTCCACAATTTCACTTCGTCTGCAGATATGGTGAATTGGACGCCGTGAACCTGTCGGAGGCGCACAGTCAGTCCTCACTTGACAAGAATAAACAGCGTAGGCGATAAAATCGCGCCGTGATGAACGCCTACATTGTTAGCGACTATCCTTGGATATGTGTTGCCACTACGGATCTCAAATGTTCAAGGGTACAGGAAAAATTTAAGAAAGTTAACATTTCTTACCCTGTGGCGTGCTTATTAGATCTCGGAGAGTATGGCTTAGTTTGTGACACAGTCGAATGCCTTCCGTAGGTCCGCGGCGACTAGGATGCCAGGAACATTCTGCCTACCCCGCTGCTTCATGATACAACGGCAGAACAAAAAAAGATTGTCCTGACTACAAAGGCCTGGTTTGAATCGAGTCTGGCTTGGGTCAAAGTAGGGTTCTTTTTAACTTTCCTCGAAATGGTAGGTGAACCACGTGAGGACTAAGCGTTGGAGAAGCTTGTAAAGTGTTGATGTCAATGAAATAGGCCGCAAACTGCTGACATCGCTTGCAGGTTTGGCTGGTTTTGAAATAGCGCTCACCATGGGAGAGCTTCCACTAGGCGGAAATTTCGCCTGATGGCCAAACTTTGTTGAACTCTTTTTTATTTTTTATTTTATTTGAATATACTGCAGGCCCTTCACGGCCCGTGCAGGAGTGGTACAGAGATGCAATGAAAAAAAAATCACGATGACAAGTCAATACATTGAATGCAGTTAATAAAAGAGTCGATGTTATTGCAACACACAATATCGTTAGTTAATTTGTTCCACTGGGAAATGGCTGACGGAAAAAGGGAATGCTTGTGAACATTAACGTGACTTGGGGGAAGATAGATTGTTTTGGAGTGATTAAGTCTGGTTGAACGTTTTGGAGGATCTTGGAGGTAATGAGAACGTGCTATTTGGAAATGACCATGGTATAATTGATAGATGAATTTTAGTCGCGAAATTACTCTTCTCTGCGAGAGGGGTTTTAGGTTAGCCCTTGCTAGCAGACCCGAGACGCTGGATTGCCTTTTGTAGTCCAAACTGTTGTTTTCCTTGTTCACTGAAGTTCCGCAACAACTGCCAGGTAATACCATTCTTTTCCGATGCACTCTTGGCGTTCACAGAATCGACAGCCGTGATCAATACTGGCATAGTAACAGGCGATTCGATATCTGGGTCCGACGTGGGAACCATGCATTGGTAAATTTAAGCATCATGTGATACGTACGTCTGACTGAGGGAAGAAAGTGGGCGCCGCCTTCGCTTCGAACTCAGAGGGTGAAAAATCACTAGCCAGCATTACATTCCTGACAGTGTTGCACTTGCTCTTTCCAGACATGCCCTTGAAGTTGACCACAGCTTCCGCGTCCCTTAGGCGCAGTGGTCGTACCATCGTTCTCAGCCAAGTTTCCTAGCATAACAACGCGACTGCGCCGTCTTGTTATTAAGCGTGAGCAAGTCGACGTGCTGCATCCCATTCTAGATATATGCCTCTCGTGTTCCATAGGTTGAGGAAATGTTTGTCAGGTGCAGGAAGGTGCTCGTCCACTTCAATATCTCTTGTGGCTTCCCGAGCTACAATTAACCTCTCTAGGAACGGTGCGTTCTTATCGAAGGCCTTAAAACAGAAACAGAACATGTCTCAATCTACGACTGGTACGTCATTCTGTCCTACTCTGTGGCCTTCGCGTCGACTTCAATCCAGATGGGGTAATGATCGCTGCCCACAGGGTCGGCACATCTCCAATCATTCACAACTCCCGGAGTCGCCCAAGTCAAGTCAGGCGTGCTGTCACGCTGCCCCGAGTGGAGTGCGTGACGAGTGGGGTAGTTCAGGTAGTTTGCCAAGACAACGTCGGCGGCTTCACCTTCTTTAAGAAGTATACGACCCCTCTCTCAATTCCTGTCATATCCCCAGTTTTGATGAGGTACATTGAAGTCTCCTCCTACCAATATTCGATCCTTAGGGCAAATGTTTCGCAGTTCACGCAACCATACGAAATTAGCTTTGTACGCACCACTTTTCTTGTAGGAATTCGTTTCAAGGGGAAGGTAAGCTGGCAGGAGTAATGCTTGACGACCTCTTACTTTACACCGCACCGCCACCACCTCTTGAACCTTGCTGCACTTAGCTATGTCGAGCTTTGCTTGCGGCACATTCCTGCGCACAAAGACAGCCGCCTGTGCTTCAATTGCCTTTGTTCTTCTGGTCCGACGTTTTCTTTCCAGTCTGCACGTGTAATATGCTTGGTTCAAAATATCCTTCGTAGCCCCGGATGCCAGGAGTGGTACCTCTCGTTTCTTGCAACACAACCACCGATGGCTGGAGCACATGTTCGAAAAGGGCATTGAGTTCTGCGGCGCACTGTTTGAGCGAGCGGCAATTCCACTGGTGTTAGCTTGATGCTAGACAGTGACCACTATTAGCTGGAATAAAAGTACCAGATTATTTAACTCCTAAGATAATTACAAGTTTGCAACATCGTTGTCGTGCTTGTAACCATGGTTATAAAAATGATCTCGTCTGAAGTAACCTGGTGATCCTGCTACTGTACTCTCACTCACAGTGCCCTAGCTTGCCTTATTTACCCATCAACTGTTTGTATTTAACTGCGAAAAACAGAAAAAGAAAAGCTGTAGAGTGCGCATCAAATTGTGATGCAGAGTGCGCAAACAAAGTGGCTACATAATCCATCGTTGTGAAGGAATACAGACTTTTTTAAACCATTTCAAGATCCACATGGAAGGCGATATTAATAACTGGCCCAGCAGTATTAAGAGAACAGGTGGAAGGCAGTCGAAACGTACACATAAAGCTCCGAGAAAGTGCCGCAACAGAGATTCTGTGGCTGATAATTCTCTGTTGACAGTCCTCCGTTTAATGACAGTTCGCGCTTCTTTCAAAAAAATAAAAACGTTGTGCGCATTTCATGCAAAAATGTGGCATTTAGAGGGCATTATAAGATCATATCGCTGTGGTCAGCGCGCTTCTTTACCAAAAATTTGTCAAGATTGTTCACAGTGGAAAAATTCCGAATACATTTCAATGCGCGCCGTTGGCAATCTATCCACACTAAAACAGCGATGTTGCTGCCGCCTATTCGAACTTACGGCCAATAGTCTGAAATGTAATAACGAAGACTTCTATGGACAGCAAAAGCACAAATATAATACTCCGAGTAAGCCATTTTTCTGCTCATCATCATCGTTATCATTATCCTCATCTAGTGACCTTTCGATAAAATATGTTTTGTGCCGTGGCCTGGTGAACTTGTCAGAAAAGAAAAGGCTTAAAGCACGGTCGAGGCTTGCGGTCCCGAACGCTAAATTACCGCAATGAGTGCAAAATGTTCTAGTTAATATCTCGGGATAGAAGCGTGCAACAACAATACTACAAATTGGAGTCGTATTCCAATGAAATTGTCCCTACACATTTTAATATACACACAGCAGTCTGGCATATAATTTCAAACAACGTTTTAATGTAGCATGTCCTCACTACAGTGTTGCAAAAATTGCGTCGACCAAAGTACCTAAAAGTAAACCTGCGCGTCAGTATTCGCATAACTAGAAGAAAGTTTCCAACCTGCCGTGGTTGCTCAGTGGCTATGGTGTTGGGTTGCTGAGCACACGGTCGCGGGATCGAATCCCGGCCACGGCGGTGGTATTTCGATGAGGGCGAAATGCGAAAACACCCGTGTACATAGATTTAGGTGCACGTTAAAGAACCCTAGGTGGTCGAAATTTCCGGAGCCCTCCACTAGCATGCCTCATAATCAGAAAGTGGTTTTCGCACGTAAAACCCCATAATTTTTGAATAGTGTTTTCAATAATATTGCTGATACTTTTCACCTTTGAAGGATTTACATAGGAAAAGACATGCTGAAACAATACCAGTCAACATGGTTAATAGTTGAAGATGTCACAAAAAGACTGTTGCACCAGCCTTTTTTGCAGTAATACCTTCGAGCGTTCTTCCACCTCGTACGCGAAGGCGCAGATGTCGCATCGTGGGTTCCTACGCTGCGAGACCCACTTCTCGAGGCACGAAGCATGCACCAAGCCAATGCTGCCTGCGGTGAACAATGAGAATAATTGTTACTCGCTGTCCGAACCTTGAATCCTGCGCGAGAAACATTGCATCATCGAATTCAGCTTCTTTGGGTAAATGCCGCGCAAATGAAGCACCAAGCATCAATCAGACAGAATATGCACTGAAGAGTGCGTAGTGAACAGTGTCTGATATGCGCAAGGAACGTCATTCTCGTCTGTGGTGATGTGAACAGAAAGAAGTGCGGTCAAATTCCGCCGCTACGCATTTATTACAGTAAGCAAGAAGGCCTAGCTTTCCACCCCCTCCCCAACTCGTGTGCCTTTTACGTGTGAGCGTACGTGGCCCCACTTTGAAGATTCGCAATGGGGGTGTATGAAGCTCGGCGATAAAAGTTGGCACAGCGCCAAGAATGATGCCAGCGGCGCAGTTGGCATGGTGGATGATGGATGGCCCTGATAAAAAGCGAACGGTACTGCAGATGATCTCATCGGCACAGCTGGCGCGGTGCGAACTATGCGAACTCGCACAGGTAGCATGGCGCGGAGCAGATGGCTTCAGCGCCTGACATCGGCGCTCGGAGAGGAACGTAATTCACTTCTGTATTGGCGCTGGCGAAGAGCAGTCGGTGCTTCATCGCTGTGACATTGTGCGGACGGACCGGGTCCTTCGCGTGATCGTACAGACAAACAGATGGATAAACACTCACATACGCGATAAGAGAATAATTAGATGAACAATGATGGCAGAAACAAAAGAAAGGAACGCCCACACGTAATGCGAGTTCACTTCATGGAACGAGGGTCATCTAATTTAAAATTTTTGTCTTCGTTACTCTTTACTTTTCGGCCGTGAAACTATGGTGAGACCGTCGGGCATTTGGCCCCCTCCGCCATCTTGTCATAAGGCAAGCCACTGGTCCCTGTAGTCGCACATATTTTAATGACGGTGCATACTCAGTTACACTGAGGTTAGGCACGTTGTACCGATATTACAAAAATTTACAAAAAGGAGGCCTCAAATTTTCTGCGGGCCAAAAACAGCTCTAGCAGAGCGCTGTTGTATACGGCTGCCACGCCTACGCATGCGTGGTGCTTAGGGGCCTCCGGTATAAGTTTACCGAAAAAGAGGATCCTCCGTATACCGCGTTTGCGCAACAACATGGCAGCACCGAGACTGCCCGCTTCGATGCTGATTCATCCGTGAAACTTGGCTACTTCGTGACAGCAAGAAATAAATTCGAAAATCGGCCATTGCTTTGTCTCAGAAAAAAATTGTATTACGCCACGGATGCATACGACAACAAGCGGCATAGAAGTTTTTATGAATTTCTTGTGGGCATGCCAGCATGTTGAGACGCTTGGCGCGTTTTGATTTGGACACCTCGACAGGTTGTGCGGTCATCATATCGATTCTGCGTGTTCTTAAAGTATTCTACAGACGCAGAAGGGAAACGCCCCAAAATATGAAAACTTTTACACTCAGTGGTGTGCCTTGTTTTTTTTTACAGCTCCGCTGGTAGCCCACATTCACAGAGAGAAATTGCACAAATTTTTGAACTGTGAACGGCGTTCGATCGCCACAGATGCCTTTTTTTTCGTTAGTTCCAACGATTTCGTCACAATCTGAATGCGTGCTGAGCGGCCCAGTCGGTGCCTTGATTACAGTAGCCATCGACATTTTCCATGTGCACTTCGGTTTAAAGTTAACATTTAGGGAAATGCCGAAGACAGTTGCCAATGAGGATCGACGCGGAGCATGTCATGGGGAAGCTTGGAGTTTTGCGTGTGCGCCGCTGTAACATATGTACCCCACTCCTTAGGTAGAACCTTATTGTTCTCAGATTCCATCAATTTGATATTGAGAGCTATTTGTTTCCTATGTACTAACGCGAACAGTTCTTATCGCTGTGCCTTTCAGCCCGCTAAAGAGTACCAGCTATAATGGCCCGCTCTGGCATAGTAAAACTCGCCGTGGAATTGTGAAGCCGTCGACTGCACTCGCCCAGCTTGGCGTACAGTATTTCTTGGGTGCATTCTCTCACCTCGACAGTTGCAGGGCTGGCGCAGCGCTTCCTCCAAACATCCCCTGAAGCAGATTCGGCACGTGGGTCCCACAGATAGGGCACTGTGGCTTTCACGCACGCCCTCTTCCGCCTCTTCCGGCTCCCCTGACGCTGACACCGTTGCAGCCGAGGTCCCCGCAATGGCTTCCTCCGTGCTCATGTCGGCAACTGGATCGTCACCAGAGGCTTGATGGATTCTGCGGCAGGAATCTGGAACTAACCACGCCACACCTTAGGTTTCCACCGAATGCGTAGGTCATTAGACTTCCCATTTATATTACAGCGAGGCTGTACACCTCTACACTCCAATGCATTTGTCGTGTCCGTGGGGCAAAAATAACCTCTTTCATGGGCCGATCGCGGAGGTTAATTGTGCAAAAGTAGGTGAGAACTGAAGCGAAAAGTGTGGATATTCTTTGAATCACACGTGCAGTGCATACGACATAGGTCGTTTCGATAAAGAAAAGCATAAAATACGTCTCGTGTCAACATCTATGATACTGCGGTTGCTAACAATGGGATGCCCAGAGAGATTGATACCGACATCCACTTGTAACAGGGTGCATGTCCTCAATACCCATATAAAATATAAAATAAACTGCAGGTTTCTCACAGCTCAGTTTGTAATATAGGACGTGACATTGCTGTACTATATATATATATATATATATATATATATATATATATATATATATATATATATATATATATATATAATATATATATAATATGTCCATCGGAGAAAAACAGCGCGAAATAAGCACGGACAAGGGGGAGGAACAGAGGACAAGTGCTTTCGGACCCATGCGCCACGCTCGACGAAAATCCTTCTGTCGTTTTCATCAAATCACTCAAAACTCGTGAAAGGGCCATCACCAGTGGCGCCTTGAGCAATGCCATATATAGTGCGCTCCTGCCATTAGCAGGAGGTCTGAAGCTACGACTCCCAAGTGCAGCGACTGAAGGCGAGCGGCTATCCTTAATCCCTGTTGTCTGCCTCGACTGGTGCTCTCTTGCGTGAGGTCCGGACCTCCAAGGACCACGTCGGGCCAGCCCTTGCCAAATCCAAGGCGGTGGTAAGCCCGGGTGTCCATAGCGTTTCCTATCGCGTTAAGAAACCCGCGGGACATGAGAGGGTGCAAGTTGTGTATTCGGCTCCCAGCAAACTATAAGTTCCGTCTGCAAAAAAAAAAAGTGAACGTTTTAAATCAAACCCGCCAACCGGTGCTGTGTCAAGAAGCGCACCACCAGCTATGTGTCGTGCAAACGCACGAAGTCCCCGAGCTCGTGCGGTTGATCGTGAGCACGCGAATTCGTGAGCGCGCTAATAACGTTAAAACAAAACGTGGGAGTAATTTGGCCATCCACTGGGCAAAGTGTGGCTGCTACCAGATTTTTCAAGAAACACGGGTTCTGTTGCGGCACAGAACCCAAACAGCACGCGAAATTTTTCAGGCGTACGTCTGCCATGAAGGGGAAACGTGACGCAAGCGTCATCTAACACTGGTATCTTCGGCGCCGTACTAATTGGGTAAAGTGACGATTTTATTTTCCATGAGAGTGCATACGTGCTGCAAAAACAGGTTCGTGGCAAAAAAAAAAAAATGAGAGCGAAATAAGCCAACCGGAAAGCGACCCACGTGTAGAGAAAGACATAACCGATGCGTTCAAGAAAGTAAACGTACCACTTCCAAATGTGCCGAATTGGCAATCGGGGCGTCTGCACAATAATACAAACCAAAAAGAAAAACATCAAATTTCAGTGTACCCTTAATATCTGCGCATTCGTAAGCGTCGTTGAACAGCTATGTGCCGTCAGCTTCGATGTCCAAACACCCCCACAGCGTGGAATGGAGCCCAAGTTTTTTTTGAGTGAACAAAATGAGAAAAGAACAACACGTACTTATATTTTTCCTTCTTTAAAGGGATATTGTGCTTCAGTGAAATACATGGCAACGCGGTTTCTTTCGGGAATCTGTATTCATACCATGCTATAAAAATTGTACTCAGCTAGGAAGAACAACTGAAGAGACAGCATGAACGCGCATTCTATACATTAGGGAGCCATGCCAGGCACCGGTGAGCTATTTTGGCGTATGTATGAAGGTTAACTACTGGAGATACACTAGCAGTGCATATAGTGTTGCTAAAACGTATATAAATTTCAGTTGCAGTTAAGCGTTTGTAATGCCTGCCTCTTTTAAGAGCGCGTCTCTTGGCGCCCGTTCCCGAGTCCGGCGTCGTCGTTGGCTTAACCGAGCGAACGAGCACAGCGAAGAATAAAAGAGCGAACGCAGAACGCAGCGGGGGATGAAAGACGCAAGGGAGAAAGTGGAGGAGAAGGGTGCGCCGGACCCATGAAGCGAAAAGAATAGGCAGATAGTATAACGAAAGCGCGAGAAGAAAAGCGTAATGCGGCGACGATGGCTACGAGACTATATGGGGGTCTGTCCGCGGCGGCTGCTGTGAATCGTGCCCACGTGTCACCCGCGCGCTGCCTCTCACGATCTCTAGATTAACGAGGCAGTCGCGCCACACTTCGGTCTGTTTTCAACGTGCCCCACGAGCCAGATTGTCTGTACCAGCCAATGTATTGTGAAATGAAAACGCATCGAGCTGCGCTCAAGTTTCGCATTAGGGAGCATCGGAATCGTCTGTGAATTTTTGTCTTACTTATACTGAGCTGCTGATGTGAATGGAGAAACTGGAATCATTCCTTCTTATGCGTAAATGCTTCGTAAATGGCGATAGTAATACTTGGCTGTTTATAAGCAATCATCCTTTCTTAAGTTTTGATCGTTGCCAAGAAGGCTGTAAATGTGTTCTCTGGTAGCGTGCGAACCAATCCTACAACAGTGATTTTCTCGTAGGACGAGAGGACATAGCGAGTGTTTGCTGCTTATTTTCTTACTTATTAAGGTTAATTCCACCTGTGATAGTTTGGTGGAATGGTTAGAAAAGATGCAGTACGTACCAGCGTCGAAGAGTGAAGGTTATTCGGGCGGCTCGCTCAAAGTGAAATGGCGCAACCCACTGCAAGAATATCTGAGATTGGCTGGTAAGAAGGGACAACACTGCTTTCTTTAAAAAAAAATAACAAAAGCGAATAAAATTTTCCATAAGGAAAAAAAAACAATGTACTGAAATGTTGTGATGTGAAATTTGAGTGATAAATAGAAAGACTATATTGATGATGATGATTTGCATACAATGGCATGCAACCAAAATGAGGTATTTTCTAAGAATCGGTATATCGTTAAATTATCTGAAAAAGCAAATACCAAATCAGAATAAATGCCTACGTGGCACAGAAGATGAGATATAGTACATCGTAGTTTTAGAGCACAGCTGTTAGGCACCCGCTCCTGCCTTGAACGTCGGCGTGCCTCGTAAGAGAGTGAACGAGCACAGCGAAAGGTGAAAGAGCGAACGCGAAGCGCGGCGGGGAATGAAAGGCGGTGAGAGCGAAGTTAGCGTGAGATTAAAAGAGGAGGAGGGGGCTACAGCGAACGCATCAGTCGGAAAGTGGAGGACGAGAGTATGGGAAAAGGGCGAGGAGGAAAGCAGAGCGGCGCTCGAGACTACGAGATGGCATCATAATATTTCTCATCTGATCTTATGCGCGACGCGAATAGTGTGGTACCTCTGTAAGCCACGCGGGCACCAGAGATGGCACTGGAACTTTCGACAGGTAATGTGTAAAAGTTAACGCGCTTGATCGGCGGATCAACTTTCTGACGATCGCCGACTGCTCGCGGCTGACGTTGTGCTTGAGTGTGACTTGTTTTGGTGGGCACAAGTTCGCTCAATAAGGAGTTACATTTGTAACTCACAATCGGGTTCTGCTCTTCGAAACTGTGTCTTTCTTCACTGTAAGTGCCACGTGACAATATTATCATAATACAAAATAGTGTCAGCCAATACTTTCTCAACAATGAGCGACGCAACCGGTGGAAGTGCTTCGTCGGCCTCAGCTCCTAAACGAGCTGCCCGAGCAGAGGCTCATCGCCGCCGCCAAGGCGACCCTGTCGTGCAGAACCACATTCTTTGCCACACTAAATCACGAATTCAAAACACCTAAACAGCTGAACTCACAATTCGCATTAAGGAGTATCTTATTCTTCAGATAAGTTTTTGTCTGCTTATTGTAGATTATCACCACGAGCCCCACCACTTGACTCCACGTCATTCCTTTAATCTAAACTAGAATTCATCCGCCCTCCTGTGATCTCTTATTCACATTCCTGTTGCCTCTGTCCTTAATAACACCTATCATTTAACTTTCCATTGACTGTTTCAATGTCTTTACTTTCCAATCGACGTAAAGTATTTTCAAACGATCCTTTTGCACACATTTCACTCTTTTTGCTCTTCGTCATTTGTTGGCACAAAACTACGAATCAATAGGAAAGCACAGTCCACAATGAAAGCTGGAAGTCAAGATTTTGCTTACAGGCAAAATTTAGTGGTCTCCGCGTAGCCTGCTGCTCTGCACTGGACAACAGGCGATGGTACTTAAAGCACAGTGATAAATGACAACGCGAAAGGAACGAAGGTGGTGTTTGGTTTTTGATCATGTGGCGCTACTAAAGCCGCTTGTACAGTGCCGTGGCAGCATGCGGCTTCAAATTTACTTGTTGCCTTTCAAGTTTCGACTAAAGTACTGGGAGAATGTACGTCTGCGTGGTGAAATAAAATTTTCACAAACCCTTTTTGACTTGGGCTTGATTTAGTTTTAGACGCTGACTGACTCAACACTTGGAACTTGTTCTAAAAGCATGTGGTCTACATGGAAATGTCGAGAGGTAACAGGTGGAATTTATTGCCTATCTAGATAAAATTCTGCAAGTAAGTCGATAGTCGTTATTAGCACCCTGACCTTATTCTCCCCAACACTCTATCAAACACATCGTCAATACCAGAAAACAAGATTAGAAGAGAAAAACTAGAGGGAATCTATCTCAATTTCTTTCATCCACTTTTCACAGCTCTTGCTCTTATTACATACATGCCTGCTGGAACCAATAGGAGCAAATGTTTGACACCTGAGGTTGGTAGACTTAGTTCCGACGTCTTGCATGACCAGGAATGATTACCCTGAAGTGTCTTGTTCGCCGATTTTGCATGTGGTTGAGTAACGTGCGCAAGCCGCCCCAGGACACAGATATCGGTCTGCCCATGAACGTGAATGGAAGCACGAATGGGTTTGCAGGTCCTCTTTTAATTTCTTGCCCAAAAAACTACTTTAGTAGAACCACATTGCTCGCATTGGCTGGCGCAATTCCGCGTCCGAGTGCTTCCACTGGCGTCTTCATTGAGCGCTGCCAGAGGAGATCTCGGGTTCTTGGGTTCCCTTGCCGGCCCGTTGGGAGCCGAAGAATGACCAGAGTCGCCTCCTGTTTTCGCCGGCTCCCAGCACGAGCTTCAAGGAGGCGCTGCTCCGTCGCCATTTCTTGTACGCTCTGACAGAGTACCTGCAATGGTCCACGGTAATTTCTCTGTTATGGGCTTTTACATGCAAAAACCACGATCCGAGTATGAGGCGTGCCATAATGGGGGACAGCGAAAATTTGGACCGCCTGGTGTTCTCTAACGTGCGCCGAAATCCGTGTCCACGGCAGTTTTCGCATTTCGCACCCATGGAAATGCGGCCGCCGTGGCCGTGATTCAATCCCGCGACCTCGTGCTTAGCAGAGCAACACGATAGCCGCTGAGCAACCATGGCGGGTCGCGGGAATTTGCAAACAAAAAACTACTGGCTTTCGATATGTATGTCGCTTATTATTGTGCGCGTGTGTTGTCCATAAGAAAACATGCAGTTGAGAGAGTATCCAAAACAATGCGGTCGTTGTCTTAAGAAAACCAATTAAGAAAACCAATAATAGACACTTGCTATAGCCTGTAGTTATATTATAATCGTTCGGAAAATACTCCAGACATACCGGCACAGCAGTAAACCTCTGAGAAGCAGGGCGCCAAAACTGAATTCTATTGTATATATACTACACACATGACACAATGATTCTATCTATTCGCCAGCAACACAGAAGAGGGTATAATTTGCATGAAAGGCCGGTAGGTACGCATAATTCTAATAATTTATTAATACCGCGATGGCAGGATGCAAGAGTTTTCAATTGCTGTTTCCTAAACCACTTTTACAATATCATAAAACTTGGTATATTGTTGGTAACGGGCGCAAGTAGTAATCGGAACACAGAATTAGTTGAAAGTACACTGCTTCGCGTGATCAAAAGACAAAAGGGGGAGGGGGGAGAAATTTACTGTGGCCCACCTGTTCGATGAATTGAAGAAAAAAAACACGCTGTGGTTCGTAATTAGAAGCACTTGTGTGAGATCGCAACGGGATCACCGAGCTCAACCAACGCCTCCTAGATTGCGCAAGGCCGGTTCACTTTGATCCATGACGTCATGCTACCTTGGTCAATTGCAACATAATCTTATAGATATATTACCGAATAAGCCACGGTGATTTCGTCGTGGCCGCTTTTGAGTTTGGCAATGGAAATTTTGGACCAAGTAGTATTATCTCAAAAGGCAGAGCGCACAGGCCTCCTACCTAGGTGGCGTTGGCTGAACCCCTAGTTTGATGGGTTTTTTCCGTGGCTGCATACAGCCCTCGTGTGGAAGTGTGTGGAGGAGGCGCTTGTTGCCTATGGCGGAGACAAAAGCCTTTCTGGCTAGTAATTAAAGTGCACAAACTAGCTTTTAGATGTCCCGGCTAGCACCGACCTATTAACAAAGTAATAAGGCCCAAGATAAGCTAAAGATACATGTATTGAAGCATATCATGAGAAGCCAACACTGACACCAAGGAAAACATAGGGGAAGTTACTTGTGCATAGGGGAAATTACGAGTAATTTCCCTATGTTTTTCTTGGTTTGAGTGTTGGCTTCTCATGATATGACTAATAAAAATCGGGTTCTCGGTTAACCCCCTTTCTTCTCACGTATTGAAGCAATCACTTTCTATTTCTGCTTTGCATACTTTCAATGTTCGTCAGCTGATCTCGCATAATAAGAACGGGAAGAGCGGAAGAGGAAGGCGCAGGTGGGAAGGAGGAGGAAAGACCAAGGCACGTTCTTGGCTGGCGTACGCGCTAGCTGAAAACAGCCCATCGGCAGCAGCCACCTCCACGTCAAGCACGGCCGCTTGATGGATATCCATCGCAACGTAGTTGCGCCCAGGATACTAGGGATGGTGGGGGTTGCTACGGAGTTTGTACTTGTGAGCCACGATAAAGAAAATGTATAGTGTGTCATAGTATCATTCGGCATAGTGGGTGGCAGAGAGATTGCCATTTTTGTGTCCGCTGATGTGGCCGCAAGGTTTCGTGATTCACGGGCGACATGGGGATATGCTGCGGGTTACGCAAGAGAGCTAGCGCTGACTTTCATAATCTTCTTCAGTGGCTCATGCCATAATTTTATTACTAGCTGTTTCGTAAGTATAATTTTATGAGAGTGCTAAGCAATCAACCTGGCCGAATCCGGGAGAACACTGCGTGCGACGTTAGTGACTGCGGCAGAGCAAGTGAATTCCCGCAGTCTAGTGACTTCAGACTGTCTGCGTTCCAGGAAGTAGTCAGCTTCCTTTTTCGGGTGCGTCGACGTTTCGGGTGTCTTGCTGAACGCGTTAAATAGTTCAGGCCTTTCTTCGCCGCCAATCATAAAGAAACTTCACTTTGGGTAAATGTAGTTATAAGTGAATCTTATATACTGTAGAAGAAACCTTATAGCAAAATTGTAGAGCTGACAATTGTCCAATTTTCTTATTAGCAGCGCTTAAAGGTCACCTTAGCAGAGGAGTGCGCCTTGTGGTCCGCGGATATGAAGTCATTCCCAATAAGTCACCTGTGAGATTTTTCAATGCGTAGCAGGCAGCCGCATGCGTCGGCCGATTTCGGATGTCATGCGGAGGAGCCGCGCTGGTTATCAACGTTCTGGGTCATGCGTCACTTCCGGCAACCTCTAATGGAGGAGTTTCTTCAGTTTATGTGTAATAACCGTTCCCATTTGCCATTGCATTGTGAAGTATCAATTCATATTTCAATTGCAACTTTTTCCACAGACTGCCCTACATACGTTATGTATTACAGCAATACGTTATGCTAGGTTGTTACGCGGTTCGACATTTTGATGCCGTTGGTTTTTAAACACTAAAAGATCTCTCCTCGTGAACTAGTGGTAAACTTGTGTAAAAATATCAAAATTTCTTCACAAAATGGTAGCCGTATACACTTTTATTCCAGTGGAAGAAAAGTAAAAAGAAATGATAGTTTGGAAAACATAAGCCTAGTGTGAATCTAGAACCACTTGTACACAGCTATTGGTTCTGACGTCATGCATGCACGCGCAAATAGAGTAAAAAACTCAGTTTGGCCAATTTAAATGTAGCGCTCGCGCAATGTGGAACATTCGCGATTTGAAGACAACGGTTGCAGGAAAAAATTCGAACTTCTGCCCGATATGCGAAGCACCGTTTGTGATAGGAAATTAGCAGACAGCTGTACGAAGTAAGGATAGTAGTTTTATCGGCCGCATAAACTTGTGAACATTCGCTTACGAACTAAATTCACAATGATATAATGTGTAAGCGTGAGTCGACGAGGACGTAGAAATAGACACACAGAGACAGCGCTGTCTTTGTGTGTCTGCTTCTTCCAACGTCCTTGTTCTGTCGCGCTTACACATTCTATCATGCATTCAAACTAACTAGCCTCGTCAACATGTTATAAGTAAATTAACCAGCACGCTGTCACACGCGCACCGGTAAAACATGAACACATCTCGCTCGACGACAGCGGAAGCTGTCTGTGAAAACGCTGGAGATAGGAATCGCGGCAGGCAGCCGCGGACCAATTGACCTCCGTGCATTTGTCGCTTCAATGCGAACGAAACGTCGAAAGCACAGCGCATACAAACCTACCGACATTATGCGCACTGTGAAAACATGGCAGATCGCTTTGAAGATGAAGCTCGCGTGAGCCCGCACTTTGGCCACGCCGCACATGAGCGCCGGCATCGCGTCCCTACACGGCGTCCGCCAACGATGTCTTTTACGCCGTCCGCGATTCGCGTGGCCAAGTAGACGCCGCGGTTGTCTCCAGTCTGTACGGAGTGGCGGTACAGTGTACTAGATACAGTGTACTAGTACAGTGTACCCTATTTTATTACACTGTAGTGGCGGGTGAGGAGGACATCAAGGCACCCTAGCAACCGCCAGAGAAGAACGTCCCTCCTCCCTTGCCTGACCCCCCGCCTCGCAAGCCACAGGAGAGGGCATGCATGCGGGCGGCGTTCCTGGCTCGCGCACGCGAGATGGAACCGCGTTCGCCGGCTCACCCTAACACGCTTTCAGTCGTACGAAACCTCACGGCGATGCAGACGGTGATGGCAGAAATGCGCTTGAAGGCTCCAAATAACTGCCATCGCAATAAAATGTAACTGTTCCGTTGAAAATGGTTACGTAGTGATGATAATGTAAGAGGTTAATATATTTATAATAAGTAAGAGAGAACGCTTCCAAAGGCAAGATATCAGATGGGAAGCGAAGTAAAACCAAGTGGTCTTAGCACACATACACAATACACATACCCAGTCGTCCCTGCGGTACGTTATCTTTTATACTTCGCAATCACCGGCACCTGCCCACTTAAACACTCGCCCCTCAATCGCAAAAGAAGTGGCTGCACTAGCGGAGAAGAATGATCCGCATTAAAAGCACAGCACGAACTACCACGCAGCTCTTCGCACCTGCTGCATTCACTCGATTATTCTTACTCACACGAAGCTGACGAAGGGAAAATAGAGCCACAGGAAGTGCAGCACTGAAAGCAGCACTACGACCACGGCGGCCATGTTATTTCCTACCCGGGCAGGAAGGCGCACCGCGTACAACCAGGCCAGAGAAAAAACGAAGGCAGTGCTGATCACGAAGAGAGTTCCCAGTACCAGGTAACCGAGCACTGGGCGGCGGGCTTCAGCGTCCGACAGCAAGCGCCATGCCGGCTGCAGGAGAAAACAGAGGAAAGGCTGGAAACTAAATATTTCGGCATGATTACCCGCCTGATTGGGACAGTTGGGAATATATGAACAACTCTAACCAAAAAGTAGATTTATTAAACATTGATCATTGACCTTGACTGGCCCTCGGAAAGGTTACGCTAAAAAAGGTTACCATACACAGCGATGGTAAGCTTCCCTCTATACCCTCCCTCCTATTATGGGAGCAATCTAAAAACTCATCTCCGCCACCGCAGCCATGGGTAACAATTGAAAAAGGAGCGGAGCTGTCTCCGGAATGGCGGGTTTAAATAATCCATTTTCATGACTGTAGTCTTTCTATATCTTAAAGAGGAAAGGTTGCACGGAAGAGGGCAAGGAGAGTACTGCATGCGAGAAAGCTTTCGTAGGCAAGATTGCGAATGGTTTTTAATGAGCAGTGCAGATGACAGGAGTATGATGAGAACAATGTAAAAATGTTTGAAACAATGCCACAGGAACTCGGCTCGCATGTTAAGGAGGTGTAACAGGCATGTACGAACGTGAGTGAGTAGAATAATTTGTGGTACTATGGTACGGCACTTGTGTGCGTCCCTTATGAACATTTCATTGGAAACAGCCACGTTTGTGTGCACCGCCAGTAAAACATACTTGGCTCCTTACTTTTGTTACGGCGGGGAGGTGACGTAGTGAAGTTCTGTCAAGCATTTAGAATTTGGGACAGCACGTAAATAGGGATAAGATATATTGCAAGTGTGGTATGTACTCAGTCACCGTTGGCGCTTAAAAAGAAGCTGTTCTCGCATCTACTGCTGCGAAATATTGCCAACGTGAACGCCGTCAACGCAAGACTTACGCTGTGTTGGACAGCACCTTCGAGATCAAGATCGCGATGACGAATTGTACAATCGAATCCATGGTGACTATAGACAGAAGTTATCTGTAAGCTTACCTTTACTTCCTTTTTGACAGTATACTGGAAGTGGCAGACGTGGCACTGGGGGTTCACCGTGCGCCGAATCCACAACTCAAGGCACTCCCTGTGGACGAATCCGATTGTTCCTACAAAGAAGCAACGCAAACAGATTCGCTAGTTTTGCTATATAGCTGCATTTTTATTTATTTATACAGAAATAGCTATTGCACGTTCTTGCCAATATCGCAAGAGCGCCGATAGGAATATAGACCTCTCCATCTTTTTTTGCCTTCGTATTTTGTGAAGAATTCCATCCAGCACGCAAACCTGCAATATTCGGCAGATATTACGCGGTGCTAATTAGGGGTCTGAAGGTTTGTGGACGCTACCGACTGGACGTGCAAAACTTGACACAAGAAAGAGGTGCAGATGAACGCGAAACGTGCTTGTTTGCGTAGGTTCTGTGCAGCTATTTTTGGGTACGCTAAATGAGCTTGGATGCGCTACCTCTCTCCCATTACGCTCGGGTGCTAGATACTCACTTTTGCCTTGCGATAAGCAGCCCATTTACGTGCTTTTTTTCATAGCGTGCCAGAACGCACGGATATCTTTGACAACGCCGCTACTATGGAACTGGCTACAGACGGCGCAGTGCGCTGGCACAGCAGAGAACACTTTGCAATAAGTAAAACGTGAGGCTGCCCACATCACTTCCTGACGCGTGAGGCCTCCGATGCATTCTCTCAGAACAAAAAAAGTGCGCTATTAGACATCCTATACAGAGGAACCTCTGGCCAAAAATCACCTGCTCCGCTCCCGACTGCACTTGCGTCGCAAAGACAAAAAAATGCTGAGGAGAGGTTTTCCGTCAAAATTTGCGATGCCTTCCCGAAACGCTACAGCTCCATATGGCGGCTTAAGCTATTGTTCTTGTGCACTCAAACCTTTCAAAGCTGCGAGCTGCGAGCGCTGTAAACTCTGTCTCATGTTTTCACACACGAGCAGGCGGCATGCGAGCGAAGCAGCTCATGAAAGTGGATCTGCGTAACGCCAATTTAAGTGTAAGGGTGTTTCACGTAACTTCGACCAAGGAATTTAGGGAAGCGGTTAAGCGCAACCGAAAGAAACCAACGACATTTGTGGACATGTGGCGCTCCTTATATATGATTTATCTTTATATTCCGTCTTATTGGTTAAATAACAATGATAAATTATGTAAAATTGTCCATATTCACTTCAGGGCCAAATGCGTTTCGTTACGTTGTCGAGGGGATTCAGAAACAACCGATCCACTTTTCTTTGGCAGCGTACATGCTGTGTGATCTTTTGCAGAGTTTAAGAAATGTCTGCCAAATATGGAATAAACCCACGCGACTACGCTCATGCACTATCGTATTGCCACCTTATCAAGCGTGCTACGGTTGAAAGAACCGTGCCCGCGCATCGTGGCGAAGCGCGTGGCAGCGGCTGTAGGCATCGGCTTCACAGTACGTGAACATCTTTTGACGGTGGCACACGGAAAGGAAGCGCCGTCCTACCTCATAAGCGATATGCTTGAACCATGGCTGACAGCACTGCGATACGATAGCGCATGAGTGCAGTCACCTGGCTTTATTTCATATTTCCCAGGATTTCTTTACACGCCCAAAAACATCACCACATAGCATGTATGTTGCCATAAACAATTGGATCGGCCGTTTCTGAACCTCCCCACCCCCCACTACAACGTGACAAAACACACTTGGCCCTAAAGCAAATATAAAAAAAATTCAATTATTCATGTCACTAAATTGCCTATAAGCGCAATATCGAAAATGTTTTCAGGAGCGCCCCAAGATGACAAGCCACACGTCGTTTGTGTCATCCAGCTGCGGTTAGCCTCTTTTTCATTAATTATTGGTTGAAGTTACGTGAAAAACCTTGTATATATGCCCGTTCAGCTATCACTGTGGCAGTTTCTACATGCTGCATGTGACTCCTTAGCTTCTTGAACTCAAATGTATAGCAAAAGTTTGATATCCAAGCTAGGTAGTCCTATCCTGCTCCAATAAACTATTTGAAGTCAGAGCAACGCCCGGTTAAAGTGACTGCGAATATATCGTAAGCCAGATGCACATGACTTTTCGATTCATTATTGATTGACCTCGGTAAACGAGTGTTCCGGTGACTCGAACCCGAAGAAGTTTTACATTCAGGCAACGCGCTGAATAGCAGAAGTGCGGGGACAAACGTGGTGACTGAACTCGGGCAAAGCGTTCAGCCAGTAGATCGCCTCCGCTCCGGTGCCTTTGTGTGCCGCCTGATATTGTGGCACATAACCATTTCACTCTCGTCCACCGAGTCAATCGGCGATGACCGATGAGCGAAACCGGTAAGTGATCTACTCCACGCGCCTCGTCTCACGTAAGAAAGACTGCGGACCTCGGGTTATAATTACGTCGTCAACATGCAGACTAGTGACGTCATTCGTGCCACCTCAACAACGCTTCCGAGTTTTCACAACGCATTCCTCCACTCTGACAGGCCTATACTGCCTACACTAGCGAAAACGTGGTCATGTTGGTTAGGGCAAGTTAGATACGCCGGAAAGCCTGCGTGCGGATCTTTGCATTTCGTGTAATCCATTCCTCGTGCCAGTCTAGATTTAGCGGAATGCTGACTCACGTGGAGCGTAGTGCGGTGTTTGACCTGAAAACCTGTGTAAAATGAAACGCAGCTTAAGCAAGGTACTCCATGTTTGGTGAATGAAAGCAAGATACACTGCTCGAGAAGTTGAGCAAGTAGTTTCGAGACTTTTAGTTTTGTGAATGAACTCAGACCTCTCTCAAAGAAGATGCTGTTCAAATTTGGTTGAACAACCTGACTAAGCGTCAACATTTTCGCGGCACCTTGTCTGTTTCTTGTCGTACCTAACAAGTCCTTTGTGACGCCTTAAGTAGCGCGTCTGGCAATTATGTTTGAGCAACTAGCCCCCGTCGCAGCATTACTTACGTGGCACTCCCACAACCCACTGACTGTCACAAAAGATGTCGCCAAATAGCATAGCTTCGTAAACTTACCCTTTTCCACCGGCATTGTAGAAGCCGGAAGTGACATCTGCGAGGTACTCGCTACATATTTCAAGCGACCGGTTGTCACCAGTTTCTGACTTGCACCGGACTCTCTTAACCGTCCTATGCTGCTTATACCACGAAAAATAAAGCATGACGAGAAGAAATGGCTACGTAGTCTACTGAGGAAGTGCGGTCACCAAGATAGGCCCAGCTTTGGTAACATTACTCCAGCTTTGCTGCAGTGGATGCTGGTAGTCGTTACCCTCAGGGAAGTAGTCAGAAAATCTCGCGCAGTTTTTTTTATTAATAATAAATACCTTCCAACCGTGCCAAGGTATGAGTACTGAATTCTTCGAACTCGTGTTAATCTAATATTTATACATTATTTAATTTCGATGAATTGAGAACGCTCACCAATATATATTGGCCATGGCCTCCTGGCGTAGGGCGTGCATTTACATGGATTCTTCTACACGCAATGAAAATTAGGTGGGGGATCAGGGCACACCAAATATGCGCGAGTCCGTGTCGTGATCGAAGACACAGGGTGATCGCCATGGCATACAAATTGGTGCTATAACGTAAAATAATTCCAATCTGCTTCTATTCCAGAAGTCAAATTTATGGAACCACTGACGCCAAGCATCTGGCGGCAACCAACAGCCTTGTTTGAAAAGGCCAAGCAAACGCGCACCTTGTTTATAGAAGGTCACTTTGGTTGCTTTTGAAACGAATATCATTGCCTACATCGAGAGGTTTTTGTTATCTAATTGGCTGACAATGGGCGAGTTTCACGCTCACGCGGAGAGGGTACCGATGTAGCAGAGCCAGGACAGTGATAGTAGATAACCGGATAAGGAGGCTGGTGCCGGCATCTGCGATTGGTCCGCTTCTCGTTATTAGCTTGCTGTGGCTCGCCAAACATCGCAGCGGCATGCAACGGAAGCAGAAAAAAATGCCGCTAAAGCGAAAGCTCAGCAAAGAAGAGTTGCCAGAGCGATCTCTTGTACGTGCTGAAAGGGCTCTATAACGTTACACTGCCATGCAAGAAAAAAGGTTATTACGCTCAAATAAATCCATGCTCATCTGCAGCTCTTCTATTTCTTTCGGAACGGGGCAATCTGCGGCTATTCAGAGGAAAATTTAGTCTTGCTCGGCATATTATTGCACCTTTCACGCGTACACGTCACTTTGACGCAGTGAGCTTTTGCGGTTTCGTGACGTCGCGTGACCGGTAGGCGAAGTAGGCGCGGTCCA
This sequence comes from Dermacentor albipictus, assembly GCF_038994185.2. Classification (NCBI taxonomy): domain Eukaryota; kingdom Metazoa; phylum Arthropoda; class Arachnida; order Ixodida; family Ixodidae; genus Dermacentor; species Dermacentor albipictus. Next base: position 99,620,222 of record NC_091822.1, read on the forward strand.
AAAGCTTTTGAGCAATAGCAGAGGGCTAATGGTTAAAAATGCGTCGAATCAGAAATAATTATATTTATTTCGGTCGGTCTACTCGTGCATAATCAGTGCGCACATGTCATGTCAAATGGGGCGTTTTCACTGTTTTCGCGACGGCGCGTGACAGGCGAAGTGGGGGTGGCCCAAATTTTTTTTTTCAGCAGCCCTGAAGGGCTACTAACGAAACTACCCACAGTGAAATTCTACTTGTTGAGACTGATGACCTTCCTGTATCTGTGGGGAATAATAATAATTGGGGTTTTACGTGCCAAAACCACTTTCTGATTATGAGGCACGCCGTAGTGGAGGACTCCGGAAATTTTGACCACCTGGGGTTCTTTAACGTGCACCTAAATCTAAGCACACGGGTGTTTTCGCATTTCGCCCCCATCGAAATGCGGCCGCCGTGGCCGGGATTCGATCCCGCTACCTCGTGCTCAGCAGCCCAACACCATAGCCACTGAGCAACCACGGCGGGTGTCTGTGGGGAAGTGCGAAACACTTTTCAATGAAAATTTAGTCCGCAATTTTTTGGTTTTGTCAACTAGCACGTCGGCTTCTTTGTGAATGCGCGATTATTTACCTATGTCTCCAATACAGATCGAAGCTCCTGGCATTCTAAATTGGTGGAAGCACCCCGAATGTCATCTGCTTGTGGTGTTGATAATAATAATTAGATTTCTTAAGAAAACAAAACTGTGCTTATTTCTTTTCTTTTATAAGATATTTCAACAATCTTTGGATCAAAGTGCAGTACAACGTGCATGGAGCCTCGTGTTCCATTATATAAATCAGGAAGCAAACAATTTGTCATTGATTACCAACCTATTTCTCCCACTTATATACCATATCAGATTCTGGAGCATATCATCTTATCAATCCTAGTTACCTTCTTAGAATTGCACTCCTCCTTTAGCTAGCCACAGCATGAATTAAGGAAATCGTTCTTATGTGAAACGCAGTTGCTCGAATGTTCACATTCCTTACACGCCATTCTATATATATATATATATATATATATATATATATATATATATATATATATATATATATATATATATTATATATATATATATATATATATATATATATAATGTTACACACGAGGTGTTTTGATGCAGAACCAGATGAATCTGGTTGATAGGCGCGGTTGTTGAAGAACGGTCTCGCGGCAGCTTGGCTCACGTCGTTCTCTTCCTTCTTTCATCTGGTTGTTTGCGCGGCAGGCGTGGTTCATGACAGCTTGTGACATTTCCCCGCTGGCAGACGAAGCCCGCCGGGCGAGTCAGTCATCTCGCGGATTGTAACGCCTCAGACGCGCGACGTGTGTCACTTCAGCCTTGGCCGAAAGTCGTCCACTGCTCGTGAGACGCGCAATGCGGTAGTTTACATCGCTGAGGCGCTCCAGAATAACGTAAGGGCCGACGTAGTGGGCGAGAAACTTCTGGCACAAGCCACGCTTCCGCAACGGCGTCCAGAGCCACACAAGGTCACCAGGATCGAAGTAAACGGGCGGTGACGCCCGTCATAGCGTATCTTGGACCGGTCCTGCGATGCTATGGTGCGTAGCCTAGCGAGGCGTCGCGCTTCTTCTGCTCGACATAGGAGCTCATCAATTGATTCGTTGTCATGAGCGAAGTAGGGAAATATTGTGTCGAGGGTGTAGCGCGGCGGACGAGCATACAGAAGGAAAAATGGTGAGTAACCAGTGGTCTCGTGTCTCGCGGTATTGAAGGCATAGGTAATGAAAGGCAAGATACTGTCCCAATTCTTGTGTGCTGAATCGACGTACATGGACAGCATGTTGGCAAGCGTTCTGTTTGTGCGCTCGACCAGACCATTAGTTTGTGGATGGTAGGGCGTAGAATGGCGGAAGCTACATGAACACAGACGGAGGGTTTCTTCAACCACGTCCGCGGTAAACAGTCGCCCACGATCGCTGATTACTATGCGAGGAGGTCCATGTCGGAGTATAATGTTAGCCAGCAAGAAGATAGAAACTTCTGTAGCTGTGGCCGATGGCAATGCGGCGGTCTCACAATAGCGGGTAAGGTGATCTACGCAAACGATAACCCAACGATTACCCTTGGAGGATCGCGGGAAAGGGCCCAGAAGATCTATACCAACTTGCTCAAAGGGGACGCTAGAAGGGGGAACTGGTTGAAGCAGGCCATGTGGCGCGTGTGGCGGATGCTTGTAGCGCTGGCATTTAGAGCAGCTGGCGACGTACCGTTCGATATCTTTCCGCATCTTAGGCCAGTAAAAACGTTCTTGAGCCCGGTAGAGTGTCCGTGTGGAACCAAGATGACCGGAAGTTGGGTCATCGTGCATGGCGTGTAATACTTGGTGGCGAAGGTTCGTGGGGACAACTAAAAGGTAGCGTGCACCGGTGGTCGAGTAGCTCTTCTTATACAGCGCGCCACCATCCCGTAGGCGAAAGCGACTGCCCGCAGGTGACTCCTGTGCTGCCGCGAAGAGCGGTTGTAAGCTCTCGTCCTTGTGCTGCTCGGATATGACGGTACCCATATCCGGAAATTCCGGGGACACAAAAGCGATGTACTCATCAAAATTGTCCGCATCACATTCAGTTGTTTCAAGTGGCATCCGAGAGAGACAATCAGCGTCAGCATGCCGCCGACCACTTTTGTAGCAAATAACGAAATCGTATTCCTGTAGACGGAGGGCCCAGCGCGCTAGTCGTCCTGAGGGATCCCGCAGATTCACAAGCCAGCATAGCGAATGATGATCTGTTACGACAGTGAAGGGGTGCCCATAGAGATACGAACGGAACCGTTGCACGGCGAAGATGACCGCCAGACACTCTTGTTCGGTGACTGTGTAGTTGCGCTCGGAGCGGCTCAAGGACCGGCTAGCGTAAGAGATCACGTGCTCTCGGTCGCCAACACGCTGAACTAGCACAGCACCGATGCCTACGCCACTGGCATCGGTGTGAATCTCAGTTGGTGATGAAGGATCAAAGTGGCGAAGAATTGGTTGGGATGTCAACAGGAACTTGAGCTGGCGAAATGATGAGTCGCAATCTGCAGTCCATTCAAAGGGAACACCTTTTTGGAGAAGGCGTGTAAGGGGATGAGCTATGTCAGGAAACCGGGGAATGAAGCGGCGAAAATAGGAGCACAAGCCCAAGAAACTTCTTAACTGCTTGACAGAGTTGGGTACTCTAAATGCTTCTACGGCCGCAGTCTTTTGCGGATCTGGTCGGATGCCTTCTTTAGCGACCAGATGGCCTAGCACAAGAGTTTGCCGTTCCCCAAAACGGCATTTTTTTTAATTGAGCACAAGACCCGCTTTCTCCAAGCAGTTCAAGACCAAATCCAAACGTTTGTTGTGCTCACTAAACGTTCGCCCGAAGATCACAACATCGTCTAAGTAGCACATGCAAACTTCCCATTTTAAGCCGCGTAATATCGTGTCCATGAACCTTTCGAACGTTGCGGGCGCGTTACACAACCCGAAAGGCATCACGTTAAACTCGAATAGTCCGTCGGGTGTTACAAATGCTGTCTTTTCTCTGTCGTCCTTGTGTATAGGAATTTGCCAGTAACCTGACCGTAAATCGATTGAGGAAAAGTAAGATGCCGCAAAGAGACAGTCGATGGCGTCGTCAATTCGGGGGAGCGGATATACATCTTTCTTAGTAACGGCGTTTAGGCGACGGTAATCAACACAGAACCGCCACGTACCGTCTTTCTTCTTCACCAATATTACGGGGGCTGCCCAAGGACTAGATGATTCTCGAATGACGCCTTTGCATAGCATTTCTTGGACCTGATCACTGATTATCTTGCGTTCTGATGGGGATACACGATAGGGTTTTTGTCGGATTGGCTGGGCGGCTCCTGTGTTGATGCGGTGACGAGTTCTGGACGCAGGAATTGATGGCGGTCCATTGTGCTGCGCAAAGTCGAATACCGAGGTATGTTTCGTAAGCAGGGCCATCAAAACTTGACGCTCATTATCGCTGAGTGACTTATCAATCATGGAAAGTATCTTCGAGCTCCCGGAGCTCGAGACACTGGTTGCTCCTTCATCGGGGAGTTCCGCAAGTACTGCCACCGATACGGGAGAGTCTGTCGGAAACGTGGCAATCTTTAGGCCTTGAGGTAGCACTGCCGCTTCAGTGGAACAGTTGAGCGCCCACAGCCCCGCGCATCCATTGGTCACTGAGACCACGCAGTGCGGAACTAATACGTTTTTCTTGAGGCAGTTCCGATGTACAGGTTCCACTGCAGCATCGAACGAGATAGGAGTCGGAGATGAACAGGCGACGGCAACACGCATCGCGGATAAGGCGGGCAGAACTGTATCCTCAGACACGCACAGCACACTCTCCGGGCAAGCTTCACCTTCAAAGAGCACAGGTGAAACACTGGTGTCGACACTGAGTTCTCCCGTCCGGCAATCAACATCATCAATCAACCAGATGAATCTGGTTGATAGGCGCGGTTGTTGAAGAACGGTCTCGCGGCAGCTTGGCTCACGTCGTTCTCTTCCTTCTTTCATCTGGTTGTTTGCGCGGCAGGCGTGGTTCATGACAGCTTGTGACAATATATATATATATATATATATATATATATATATATATATATATATATATATATTGTCGGTTAACCTTGTCGAAAGCCCTCAAAAAGTAAAAAAAAGATATATACAATATATATATATATATATATATATATATATATATATATATATATATATATATATATATATATTGTATATATCTTTTTTTTTACTTTTCGAGGGCTTTCGACAAGGTTAACCGCCACCTAATACCTCCCAAGCTTAGGAGCCTTAATACTGACAGCAGAATTCTTACTTGGACTTAGTTCTTTTTACCTAATCACTCACAGTATGTTGTTGCCAATAATTCTACATCACCATCGTCTCCTGCTACCTCCGGCGTGCCCCGAGGCCCTGTATTAGGTCCTCTACTTTTCCTCATCTATATTAATTACTTATCAGATTGTGTATGGTCTTCAACTTACCTCCTTGCAAATTGACTATGACGTTTACCGCGAAATTTTAAGTGACCTAGACGTTATTCTTCTGCAACCTGATATCTGTTATATTGCTCGTTGGTGCAGAACTTGGCATGTGGAACTAAACATTAACAAATGCAAAGTTTTACGCATTTCACGTACTAACGGACCTCCTGCCATATATAACCTAAATATCGCTAGTCCAGAATCTGTTAAATCCTATAAATACTTGAAAATTCATAAAACATCTTATCGATATAAGCTGGAAACATAACAAACACTTTATTACCATTGCTAACCACATGCTAGGATACCCGTATATGAACCTTTAGCCGGGCTCCTGTAAGCGAGAAACTAATAATGTGTAAAACGCTAGTGCGCCTAAAACTTGATTATGTATGCTCTACTTGGGACAAACGATAGCACAGCAATCAGCATTCGAATATAATTATAGCCCTAATAATAATTGTAAATATTCATCTCATCTATGGGATCTAATGCGCGCGCTGTTGCTTTGTCTCTGCGTGTAGTAGTTAAAAGAGTCAGTTTAAGGCGATATAAGCGTGCGTGGCCATGATACGCACACGACAAACTGCCTTAAAATATTTAGACTTGAGGGGAAAGCTTCGGTAACAAACTACAACACGGCAATCAGCACTCGAATACGACGAGAGAAATTATTGAGACATGGAAAATTCCCTTGAAATAAATATGGTTTGCGAGACAAATGACTGCAAGTATTGAACCTCTTAAGAGATGAGGGGGGAAATATGCGCTCACCGAGAGGTCATCGTCAGCACGAGACCACCACCAGGCACCTTACTGAGATGTGGGGGAACTTCGCGGCCGGAACGAAGCGTCCCCTCTCCGCCGGCCAAGAGGAGGAAACGCGCTTTCCGATCGCTCAAGGTTGCGCGGGCACAATAGTATAGCTCTAGCGTCTAGGAAAAGCTTTAAAAGGTGCGAGGGCGGCACGCATAGCGTGGGGAGCTAGCCACCAGAATAGCTATCTCAAGGACTGCTGTTGACGAGGGCGAAATACCTTCGTGTAATTATAATAACCCTAATAGGACTACTTTCGAAAGAACAAAAAAAAGAAAGGAAACGGCCCAGAGGGCTATACTACGAGAGCTATGACTGATAATTTTCTATATATATACATATATATATATATATATATATATATATATATATATATATATATATATATATATATATATATATATATATATTCATCTCATCTATGGGATCGCATGCGCGCGTTGTTGCTTTGTCTCTAAGAATCAAGGAAAGGAAAGCAAAATTGCAGCGCCGTGGTTTTAAAGCGCACCCGTGGTAGAGAAACGGAAGGCGATATAAGCGTGCGTGGCTATGATACGCACACGAAAAACTGCCTCAAAATAGTTGGACTTGAGGGAAATCTTCGTTAAGAAACGATAGCACAGCAATCAGCATTCGAATATAATTAAAGCCCTAATAATAATTGTAAATATTCATCTCATCTATGGGATCTAATGCGCGCGCTGTTGCTTTGTCTCTGCGTGTAGTAGTTAAAGAGCCAGTTTAAGGCGACATAAGCGTGCGTGGCCATGATACGCACACGACAAACTGCCTTAAAATATTTAGACTTGAGGGGAAAGCTTCGGTAACAAACTACAACACGGCAATCAGCACTCGAATACGACGAGAGAAATTATTGAGACATGGAAAATTCCCTTGAAATAAATATGGTTTGCGAGACAAATGCCTGTAAGTATTGAACCTCTTAAGAGATGAGGGGGGAAATATGCGCTCACCGAGAGGTCATCATCAGCACGAGACCACCACCAGGCACGGATTTAACAATTTTCTTGAAATGATACAGAATGACGCATCACGCTTTATATTATCTAACTACAATCGCACTAGCAGTATCACGTAGAATTAACGCATCCTTGCCATGCAGTCACTTGTTTCTCGCCGCGAAGCCTGACGTCTTACGCTTTTACATAAGATATACCGTCACCCAGCTTTGAAAGCTCAGTACGTTACGACCCCATCTTGTCGTTCAGTCCGCTTAGATCATCACCACAAGGTGCACGTTACTATTTGCGGCACTAACACTTTCTTTTATTCTATCGTCCCACGCACGTCCAATGACTAGAAATACATACCTTCCAATATCATTTCCATTTCAGACCAAGACCTATTTTGTGCAACCATACACAATTATTTATTTGATGATGCGTGCAGTACTTTTTATTTCATGCGCTGTTCTTCGCATACTACCTTTATTCCCGCTTTCTATTGTGTTAGCCTACCATTGCCTCCTCATGTGTATTGTAGACGTTATTACATTTGATATTTTGTTTCAGTTTGTTATGTACCCCATTCCCCTCTGTAAAGCTGCGTGTGATTTAGGAATGGCTTCAAGGAATGGGCTTCAAGAAGTGTTCGCTTGGCAAGGCTTCTTACGCGATGCAATGCTTCCTCCTACTTTATTGCTCTCCTACATGTCTAATTGCGGGTGTATTATGTCATTGATTGTATCCAATTACTCTGCGGCACGCCACTTCTCAGTGGCCGATCTGCACATGACATATTGTGTGCGGTATAAGAGAGACCGAATAAAGCAGCTCGAGACAGTCCGCTCTCCTGGAAGAATCGGTCACTTGGTCTCGCGTCCTTGGCGTTAGGGCTGCGCTCGCTCTTCTGGCCGCTGGGCCTGTATGTTGTCAGGCTCGGCGCACGAGAAAGTGCGATAGAAAATTCATGTGCCCGTATTCGCCGCTGTGAAACCGTTCCGTCCACGTTGTTAATTCAGCGCAGAGTGTTACGGCTGGGAAACAGTAGGTTACTCGTTCTAACAGGCTTAAGAACCACTGTATGGCTTCATGCACACATAGTGTTCCATTTGTTTCATTGTGGTATGTAACTGACTAACCGACCTAATTCTGAAAAATAAAGGTTTAGTGTTTCAGATACATCGTGTTTTCTTTTAAAAAAGAAACAGTAAATGAGAATACACTGGTTAAGTATTTTTCTCAGAACATTAAAGGGCCCCTGAAACGGTTCGGACAAATTTTGTAGGCGCGTAAGGTACAGCTTAAGTAGAACATTCGCACCACAATTTAAGTGAAGCGTTACGTATTAATGGAGCTGCAAGCGATTAGAAGTTACCCTCCTCCCTAGCTATGCTTTTCCTCCTCAACTCGCTCGCCGAGCGAGCGGCGCTAAGCTCCGCCTTCACTGGTTCAGCGTCACGATGCGACGTCACATCGCTCACTTCCGGTTGTTTAGGGGCACGCCCCCTCCCGCGCGAGACCTCTCCGCTAGCCGCTTGGCCGTCGACCGAGAGCTATCGAAGCAGCGTGCGTTGCGAGCATTCTGTCGTAGCGCCGAACGTGTCCGGTACTCCGCTAAAAACAGGCAAGCTGGTCATTTCGGCAAATGACTGGAGGCATAAACTCAAGCTGATGAAGGAACTTTAGCGTAGACGTACGTGAGCAGCCTGATCGGTCTGCACGGTCCAGACACTTGCTGGCGCAGCGCTTAACCAGTCAAACAAAGCGCTAATATTGCTCTAACCAAGTGTAAAGCATTTTAAACATTTAAAAATCAACGTGTTGATTACACTCCTGCGAAAAACACACACCAGCAGCAAAGAATACACTTCGTTGCTGCTACTGTGTATGGTTGAGCTCTGTGCCACCAGGTGGCTGCACCGTGCAGACCGTTCACATTTGCCCTTCTGCTCACCTCGTGGCTCATCCCGGCACAGTCAAGCGGCCAGACCCTGTCCCCTTGCGCTTGCGTTTGCCCTAATACTGGACTCGCGGTTTGCAGGTCGCTAGGTTTGCAGTCCACAAGGCAACAAAGTCGAATCATAGTGCTCGCGAAAAGACTGAGACCGACTCTGACCGCGGAGCTCTCGTCAAAATGGAGTACGTTGTAACACAAGCAGACGACACTTGCTGTGTGCCGGAAGTGCTGAAGTGTACTAAAAAACTATTCTTGTGTATTCTCTTTAAGTTATTTTCTTTTTACAAAAACAAAGTAACTAACATTCCAACTATTACGAGCATCATTTGTTCACCATAAAGTTGGAAAAATTATCGACCACGCGCCCTGGTCAGCCAATCAGATAGCTCGCCCATGTGACGTAATATGGGTTATTTGCATCATATGGGTAGGGGTGGCTTATAATTCCGCCGAGCAGTGCGCTGCGATCGGCAGCGATGGGTATTTTTAAAACCTTATAATAAATTACACGCTTTACGCAGAGCACTTAGATGCATCAATTAATGATCAGAAGAACCTACTCTAACGACTCAGTACGTTTGTAGAAAATCGCCAAAATCGTTTCAGGGTCCCTTTAATGTGTTTATTTCGCTTCATTGCGTTGATAACTTACAAGATAATATGAAATCCATTGGCCGTTCCTCTATTATTATTATTATTATTATTATTATTATTATTATTATTATTATTATTACGTTGATGTCATGGAGTTAAAACTATCTTTTTCCATATCTGGGCTGCTCTTTTTCACAGCATTTCTCGAAACATTGCAAGTTCAGCATCTAGCTGTTTTATAATAGGTTTTATCCCATCTTCACCGATAGATGCTGACAAAGCACCAGACAACGCGGTGAGCTGGCGCGGGAAGAGCAAGGTGGTGACTCGATCCACTACACTGTACTACCAGGCCTCCTCCCGTAGTAAGTATTGATCTTTTTTTTTTTACTGTAGAAGGGCAATTTATTGAAGTCAGTTGTTTTCCTTTGCTCTGTCGGCCGCTTTTGTGGTTGGTCGGTGGTCAGACTGGGCAGGGATAACATTCGCTTTATCTCTCGCTTGCTTATTCGTTCGCTCGCTCGCTCTTTTGTTCGTGCTATTCACTTGCACTTAAATCAACGTTAGTGTTTCGTGGACAATTCTTATTGCAGCTCAAATAATTTTTCTTTTTGGTTTCCCTTTAAGGGACAAATCGGTTAGCAGAGCGAGAGAAGTGAGGGTGAGGATAAAGATTCTAATAATATAACTCGCCCTGCGCGCCCTTCCAACTGCGCAGGTTGACCCTCTGACAAAAATGGAATAAATTGTGGTGCTTTACGTGCCGATGCAGCGATTGAGTATGAGCCGCACTGTAGTGAGTGACTCCGGATTAATTTCGACTACCTGGGGTTCTTTTATGTGCACCCAACGCACAGTACACGAGGGTGTTCGCGTTTCGCGCCTATCGAAGTGCAGCCGCTGCGCAAGGAATCGAACCCGTGACCTGGTGCTCAGCAGCGCAAAGCAACAGCCACTAAGCCAATGCAGTGGGTTTGGAACAAAGGTTCACTGCGCAGCTACAGGCTGTGCTTTCTGACGAAGATAGCCTCGAACCCTAATTAGACAACATCCATGAAGCTACCGACATCGCGTCGTCGGCAGGGCAGGTGCCCAGGTGTTCTGAACGTCACCATTCAGTCGCAATACGGTGGTGAATTCTGCAGAAAGAAATGCCAGTTCCACACACACTGAACCTTACTCAAGTAATCCTGCCCGGGACTTCCTGCAAATAAACGTCGATGCGGTGAGGGGGAGAGGGAGAGGCTCACTCACCACGGCAATGGCACGGCTCGAGCAGCGGCTCTCTCCCGGCTCCGAAGAAGCATATGCGGCACGTGGGTGCGCCGTCGCTGCTCAGGCTGACCGAGTCGAGCGACATTGGACGCGGCTGCTCGATCTCGTACACCGTGCAGGGGTCGTGGAAAGCCTCGCCCATCCGGGCAGACGAGTCTGAGCCGAAGTGCTCCTTCCCGGACGACTCGGTGGTGACCAGGTCTTCCATCGGAAGCACCACGGTCGCAGCAAGAGTGGTCAAGGAAGGCACCGCCGTGGTTCCCACCGTGGAAGAGACGGAATTAGCCGGAGGATCCGCCGCGTCCGAGTAGACGGCGGAGGCTCGAGACTGTGCGGGCGGAACCGGCGCCATGCCGCGGCTGCCGAGGCACGCGTTTTGGGAGCTCTCTATCGCGATGCAGCGACTCATCACTAACTGCGCAGCAGTGGTCGGCGTTGTGGCTGACCGCTTGCGGGTGTCCTTGGCTTGGTTGGTCCTGGCTGCAGAATGCTCGTTCGAGAAGCTCAAAGAAACACCGTGCAAATAGAATGCTATCGCTCCAACTTGAACGTGCTGTTCGCACGCGAGATCGCACCGCTTCGTCGTTTTCGAAATCTATGTTGGAAAGCCGACGCGATTATGCGTTAACCATTTTCGCTCTGCAGGTGTCCTATAAAAACACGAGACAAGATGGTTCTAAATCGTGGCACAAATGGTTGAGAACCAGATAGAAGAACACGGTTTGGTATGGTGCCTACGCATGTGGCTGAAACCACTACGGGGGATCGGCCATGAATCGGGAGCCGTAGGTAAAAAGAAATAATAGTGAAATTGAATTTTGCAACTAAAAATTATATTAAAAAATACTCATCCTCAATATCAATTTTTTACGCTCTAATATTTTAAAATGTGAAGTTAAGAATTTTGTGTTTATATTGAGGACAGTAGACGCTAAAACTAAGATGGCAGACTAGTTTCATTTACAAAATTTAATATGGCATCACATAAGCTCCTGTTGCGCTGTGCTAGTGCCGATGCCCCAACAGATAGTAAGCGTACTGAGCAATCCAAGTTGCCGAAAGGGTCCTTATAGAAGTCGTTCATTGTGCACGTCAAACCTACGACACTCTATAAAGAAATGTTCCATACTTTCAGCTTTCTGAACATGTATTAGAAAGGACAATGAATTCGCTCTTTATTGTGATAACAATTATATGAACACTGCAGGTGAATTCTTGCTGTCGGTGTTGCCCTGCATGTAACAACGGGAAGTAAATGCTAGATCTTTGTGAGCAACATAATCTCGTTATGGTAAATACAGGGTCTGAGTGTGATAAGCAGACCGCGTGGGAAGGGGGAAACCAACAATCGGCCATTGAATACTGTCTGATACCAGAAGGAGTTCACAATAAGCTGAGAGAAATGGCCATTGGCGAGGAAGGGTATGGCGCATCATATAAAGTGACCATAAACACATCATATTGAAAATTGGATCTGTAATTGGAAAAGAGAACAAGGAATGCAAAATGGCCAGTCAAAATTTGAGCGCTGAACAAATAACAAATATAGTCACAAGTGTCGAAGAAGAATTTCGCAAATGGCCAAGCAAAGAGTAGGAAATAGTGAGCTTTTAAGTGGAATAACGACAGATATACGGAAAGAGAGGCAAAATGCTCACTCGAAAGAAAAAAAAGTTACTGAAAAGCTGGTGGAACATGAAGATAGGAGAAGCGTTCGCCGAATGACAGAAAGCATCCCGACAGCGCCGGCAGGCAAAAAAGAAAAGCGTAGTTACCGCAGGATGAAGTAGCCAGAAAATTGGAACTACACCAGTAGAAAAATTTATGGTTGAAATAATGGTTCAAGCGTAGACAAATGGTGAGATGGAACGTTGGTTGTAAGAAATGCGTGAGAAAAATAATTCGCACTTAGAATATTTTGGACCCACACAAACTTATTAGGCAAGAAGTCTGGCACAATACAACAAAATATCCTAGACGAAGATGGAAACAATTTGGGAAGGGGATCGGCTATAAATTACATCCGAAATTAATAGCCGAATCTTTCCAAGGCAATTACGAAGTTGTGTGTGAGGAAAGAAAGAGCATGAAAGAGAACCAGAAGGAAAAGGAAATGGTTCTGACAAATTTCAACTTGAAGAATGCCGAAGAGAAAATTCGTAAGCGCACAGCCACAGGGCTAGACAAGGTTAGGCTGAATAATGAACTAGAACCAAGAAGTAAGGAAGCTATGTTGAAAACAGCAGAAAAACCTTTGAAAGATAGACGAATACCAAGCAGTCAGCAATAAATTGGAATGAATTTAACATATAAAGGTAAAGGGGAGAAATGTAGAAGGCACTCATATGTACCGCTTACCATTACATCGGTAATATACAGATTAGCAATGCAGGTAATTACATTAAAGCTGCAAGCATGGGCAGGGAATAATGGCATTTCGGGGGAACTTCAGAATGGGCTTCAGAATAGGTAGGCGTATGGATGATAACTTATTTGTCTTTACTCTGTGTATTGAAATATTCAGAGTACGAACGAGACCGTTATATATGACCTTCTTTAGAAATTACAGGAGCGTATGACAATGTAGACCGCAACATTTCTTGGGATATTCGTGAAGGAGAAGGATTAAGTGACGATTGTGTACAGCTTTTGAGAGAGATTTACCTCTCTATATATAATTATATATATAATTATATAACTATATATATGATTATATAACTATATATATATATATATATATATATATATATATATATATATATATATATATATATATAGTCATATAATGAGAAGCCAACAAACACTGACACCAAGTACAACATAGGGGAAATTGCATGTGCTTAATAAATGAAATAAAGTAATGATAAATTAATGGAAATTAAAGTGGATGAAAAAACAACTTGCCGCAGGTGGGAACCGAACCCACAACCTTCGCATGTCGCGTTCCCACCTGCGGCAAGTCGGTTCGCATGTCGGTTCCCACCTGCGGCAAGTTGTTTTTTCATCCACTTTAATTTCCATTAATTTATCATTACTTTATTTCATTTATTAAGCACATGCAGTTTCCCCTATGTTGTACTTGGTGTCAGTGTTTGTTGGCTTCTCATTATATGACTAATAAATATCGGGTCCCTCGGTTAACCCCCTTTCTTCTCGTCTATATATATATATATATATATATATATATATATATATTTGTATATATCTATAATTTGATTCAAAGAAGGCAGAGAGGTCGGCCTGAGCAAAGGCGCTCTAGCCTGCTACTCTGCACAGGGGGAGGGGAACAGGGACATAAAGGTGTGATGAAGGATGATGACATAGGAAGAGGGATGCGCAAAGGTGAAAGCAAGTTCAACACTCTCATGATAAACATTCACAAATGTCATCCATGAAGCCACTATCAGGTTTTGTATCAAGTCTGTAGTCACCAATTGAAGTTGACTTAAAATAGAGGCGCTAGGACGAAGCTGGTGTGTGGGCCTCCCCTGCGTGAACAGCACAAGCGCTAAACAAAATCTTTATAGCATATGAAGAGCTGCGATAAGCGGCTCTAGCGTGGCGAGCACTTGTAGGGCACCTTTAGCGGCCGGAGTCTCGAGACCACCGAGAATCACGCGCATTGACTCTACTATAGGTGTTTCAGCATTCTTTGTGCACTCTCCTTCTCGTTGTGTGAAGATACCTGCTCAGTGGTAGATTTAGGTATCTCTGGCCTCCTTGAAGCCCTTAGATTCAGCAACAGCAGGAGGAACGTGAACGTTTCCGCAATAGAGATTACTAAGAGGCTATTGGAAAACTCGTGGAAGAACAATAGCGAAACGACAAACAACGCAGGTGTACAAAAACAATGTTCCCAATAGGGGTTAATAAATTTTGGTTATGTAAATTTATCGCGTGTTTTTTCTTTTGTCTTTTATAATATTGGCAGGACGTCCGGCAGTGTATTAAGAAGAGCTTGGTGGCGCCACCCACAACCCCGTTCCGTACGGGCGCTCATAGCATCCATTCATCCATGCGGCTCGAAGTGTGCGCCGAGACGTCGCCGCGCTGCCACCGCCGCCGATGTTGCTTGTCGGAGAGGTCGGCGCATTATTTAAGCATAAATAAGGATTTCTTTTTTTAAGTTAATCCTACTTTTTTGTGGATGTTGTTTTCTCGTTTAAATTCTTACCTGTCTCAAGCAGGGGGTCAAGCAGGGGAGCAATGAATAACACAATACAAACAAAAGTAACTGTGGTCTCCACGCGTCTGCGCATGCGTGTCGCCACAAGTCAGCGGAACGTGGGATACGGAATCTTCTCCTTCAAAAGTACAATATGGCACAACGAGAAGAAAGAGCGTCAGAATCACGGCTCGAGGGTCGTGGGCAGTGTGGTTGCGTGTAGAATCGGCGATATGTGTGATAGCGGCATTAAAGATAGGTGGAACTTGTAGCAAGATAAACATTTCTAGCTCTGGTGAGTTTAAGATGTCGGTTGGAAGTTTTGGCATTATTCCGGCCGTTGCATTCGAAGGAGTTTTTCTGCGTCTCTACATGCAAAAAAACGTGCGTGTGTATTGCATTGTGGTGCTTTCTTTTTTGCATTCATATAAAAAATTGAGTGCAACTGACACCGACAGCTGCACTGAACTATAGAACAGCAAGGCTCTATAATATTCCTTTCTCCACGAATATGCAGACATACTCCACATAGACGCTTTTAGATATGTGCCCAACTTTTTTTTAATATGTTGGCTGAAGAACAAAAGACTTACAAGAAGTTTTGTATTTCTCGCACTCTGAACATCTCTGTGTTCGGTCTTCTCAGGCCCTAGTATGAAAAGGCCACAATTTCAACCAGTTTAGCAAAGAAGGATGCAGTGAAGCAGCTGTCTCTAAATTTGTGGTTTTAGTTTCCACGCCGCCGGCGCCGGCGCCGCCGACTAGAAACGACCACCACGCAGGTGCCTGTCAAAAGCGACACGGCGCACACCTGTAACCCCTGCTGACGGCATCGCGGCCGTGGAGATGCTTTGATATCCCCATTTGACATCGTGCAAGTGGTGAACATGAGTTGATCGTTGGCCCAGAAGTATTTTGACAGCTACAGGAAACTGCACGAAAATCAAGGTACATGGTTATGTATCTTTAAGTTGGCTTTGCACTGTGAGGGCTGTTCTCTGAAGCATAATACGACCGAGGTGCAGCTGAGGCACAGGCAGGGTGTCTACGCGACTTTGTGTGGCGTTTTGTGTGGCGCATATATATGCCTTGAGACATGGTAATCCGGCGAGTGAGTTGCCGCTGCGCCTAAGCGCTGGCCCTTACCACGCTTGTCATTTTTTTCTTTTTATTCGTTCACTTTTCCCTTTCAAAAGAAACGCATTTCATCATCTTGGTCGCTACATGGCTACGTTCTCTGGTCCAGCGCTATGTTCACGGAAGTCTTCATATACAGACATCACCGTGGTATAATTACTTTGCAGTACATTTTCTCCGGCCCGATGTACAGGCCAAATTAATTATTGGGGGTGCTTGCTCGCTGATCGCTTTTACTTTGTGAAGTTCCCGCGATGCATCAGTGGTTTCGAAGCGGCTTCTTTTCTAAGCCTCGAACTACTCTCTCTATTCCTTTTAACTACTACTGCTGAACGCACGGTGCGACTAGAATATATGTTTTCATACGCATTTTCACGTTGTCACACCACATTGACTTGAGGCAAGTGAGTTGTTTTTATAATCTGGCCTGAGATTCCGCGTGTAATTTACTGTATATTTAGAAACGTGCCGTACTGCTGTGTGGCGGGGCTGCAAATCGAGCACCGAGAAAAAGCTTAGTCTAAACTTTCACGAGTTTTCAGGGGATGAAACTCTCCGGCAAATGTGGCTAAAGCCATATCCCGGCAATATTCTTGTCCCATTGACAGGTCCGCCAGTAGCGTTGTGTGGTCGTTACACTTCTTGAGCACCGACTACAGTTGCGAGTCGGTCGAGACGCCGCGCCTGAAGCGGACTGCTGTCCCCAGAGTTTTTTTTTTTGGGGGGGGGGGGAGGTATTCAAGCAATATGCAGTCGCAGATACCAAAAGTCATAAACAAAAGCTTGCGGCCTGTGGTTTCGCGCAAAAAAAAAAATCTGCGTTGCCTAGTCAGTCAGGTGGCATTCCTTCTAACAGATAGAGCTCGAATGTCTTCTCTCGCTTGCAAGGTTTTCATTGGCATGCCGCGCTTGAGCACGCGGAAGTAATTTTACCGCCAACTTTCGCCAACTAGTGTATTCTCATCGGGCAGCAACGCCCCGAAAAGGCTGGAGCTCAAAGACAAAAAAAAAGGAGGGGGGGGGGGGGGCATTCGTGCTCTTGTGCGGCTTTTTGTTCAGCATAACTTTGCGTGGTTTCTTATAAAGCAATATTTTAAAGCTGAAGGAAATCGCCTCGCGCGCAGCCGTAGCACGGGTGTCGAGGGGAAGGGCGTACGCGCCGCGCTGCGGCGAAAGGAGCGGCTACGCCCCTTTCTGCAATGGGTGACCAGCGCTCAAATTTCGCGCGCCCACTGCAGCGCCGTAACACACAGCCTGGCGAGCGGTGCGCACAGTTTACAGTAACGCTCGCTACGATTTTCATCGCCAAATTCACCGCTCATTTTCAAGCACATGCGTCCAGCAACTGATCTATCTGGGCACCGACGTGCCAGAACGCAACAGCGCATGCCATCCTCAAAACCCGCATGGCATTGGACAGAACTTGGCTGGGCGTATCGGGCTCAGCAAACATTAGGGTCTTTAAGCTCGCCCACTATTCCGGCAAACGGAGTTGGTTTGGGCGTATTGCCGGTGGGGCGGGGGCGTAAACGTGAGCGGCCGGAGCGGTGCAGCCGCCTGGTGGCGCAGAGCTGAACCAGACAAACACAGTGGTAACATTGCGGTAACCTACTATATTCTGCTCCGCTGCTGGTGCAGATTTACTGCAGCGGCTTAATTGTGAACACGATCACGCTGCTGTCGAAAATTTACGCCAGCAGCTAAGCAGAATAAAGTAATTGGCTCTGAGTTTGTGTGGTTGAGCTTTGCACCACCAGCTCGCGCCACTAATCTAGCCGCTCAAGTTTACGTGGTCTCCCTTCGCGGCCTCCCTACCGGGCAGTGTCACCATATTCTAGTTGCACACTCAAAGTGCCGTAGAGCCTTTTGGTCAACGCTTGTTCCCAATTACGGCCTCTCCGTCAAAATGGAACGACTGAACCCCACCGCGAGCGCCGATCCAGGCGGCCGTGCTACTACACACGACAGCGCTTAAAGGGAAACGAGATAAATTTAAGTTCGGGGTATGGTTCGGTACGTTTCTGCTATTATGAAAGAGAAACACTATAAAAAAATATGTCAAGCGGACAACTTATGCAGGGCGTGCAGAAGCAGAGCAAGCGCACGGCAGTGTCTAGGCAAGACTGCGGAAGCGGTCGCACCTGAAATCAACACTTTTGTGCCTCCGTGGTAGCTTTGCGGTTATGGCATTGCTCGAGGTCGCGGATGTGATCCCGACAGCAGTAGCCGCATTTCGATGGGGGCGTAATAAAAAATGCGCATGCACCTATATTTAGAGACGCGTTCAGAGAACACCTTGACGTAAAATTTAATCTGGCGTCCGCCACTATAGCGTGCCTCATAATCCAAATGTGGTTTGGCACGTACCGCCCATAATTCAATTGCAGTTTAATACTTCTGCCACGATGCGATGTGCCATGTGAGGCAAATACAATGCTCAACCCTCTCGCAGGTTATGAAATATCAAACACAACAATCCCACAAGCAAATGCCTCTCCCTGTGTGTTCTGCGTGCTAGCAGACAAGTAGCAGTGGTGAAGTCAAGGTAGCATTTAACATCAACTCACCATTCTTGTGTTGCCCTGAACGTTGAAAAAACTAAATATTCGACGTCAAGATCACCGAAATTCATCGCCAATCAAAGCAAACAGCACAGAAAGCTTCGCTTACATCGATTCCCACAGTGCGCGGGACTTGCATAACCTTTTATCTTCTCTTCTCATCTTTTATTCCCTTACCTTATCCCCCCTGTGCAGAGTAATCAACCGCACAATTCACCTGGTTAACTGCGCTGCCTTTACCCTCTTGTTTTTTTTTATATTTCTCTCTCTGGACAATGCAATGTCACACCACTAGAATCTAGGTCGTGCACAAACAAGCGCATACCACCCACACTTCCACCGGGATCGTCGACTGACAATCTCGAACGGCTTTCTCAAGGCCACCAACAAATAGTAAAATAAGCCAAGACTTTTTATTTTCACTTGCCATATCCTCCGATACAAAATGCTACACACAACTGCCTGTTGTTTCTTTTATACCGTATTATTTCTTGTTATGCACAATTGAGACAACGAGTTATAAGTCCGGTTGTAACAAACTGACAAGGGATCCACTGGGAACCGTAAGCGTAATGACAACGCCAAAGGCAGGCCCTGCGCACAAGCACTTCTCTGTCCTCGATAACTCAGGTCGTGCTCCGTGCGGGCCAGTCGAACTGTCACTTAAGCAGCGTGTCGTAGGTGAATAGGCCGAACGTAAAAAGTTTTGGAGGATCGGCGGTTAAACCCGACATGGATGACAGGGGGTACTCCTCCGGGGTTACACCGAGATCGTGGGCAACCTCCTCTTCCCCACCATGGGCCAATGGCGCAGAAAATTCATGGGGTGGTCGGCCACCAATCTTTCGACGCTTTCTTTGCGGGAAGCCCTCGCGGCTAGTAGACGGCATGCTTCGGTCGATTTCAGGCTGCAGGAAACCATGAGCAATCCTCCTTTTCGACGAAGGTGCACAGGCTTCACCAACTGCACAATGTCGCAGCAAAATTCGCCAACGATTAGCCACATCCGCTCATTAATTTTGTTCAGCATTTTATACGTTGTAAGTATGCATGCATTACCCCAGGTTAACCGTTGTCCCGCCAGTAGTGAAATTAAATCTCTTGCAGTTTTTTTTTCTTTCTTCTTTTACGCGGCTGTCAACGCCATAATTACGATACGATGCCTGAATTTCTAGCGCGCCCCAAATACATAATACCACCTCTTATGCGGCCCCTTCGCAATGGCTGCATTTTGATAGGGGACGAAATGCGAAAACGCTCGTGCATATTCAGGTGCATGTTAAAGCATCCCTATCACAATTAATATAGAGCTACCCACTACGGCATGTCTGTTAATGTACCACAATATATGTTAATTTTGTACGCGGATCCGATAGCCAAGCTGCAAAGGTGGTTCTCAAGTCGAATTCGAAATCAAAAAAAAAAAATCGCGTAGCATTCTTGCATTTGAGTTTTATATTTAAATGTATACCAACTTTTGCCGTTAAATGAAGCGTAGCGTAGCACCATGTCTAAAGAATTTTAGATGTTTTGGGGCGAGCCAGCTAGATATCTAGTGTGCTTGACATATCAATAGACAGTTTTAGTATAGCGTACGCTATTCCATTGCGTACGCTAAAAAACAGCGGGTCGTCACTGCGCATGCGCTGAACGCTAAACGAAATAGCGGGTACAGCGGGCGTACGCAACGCAAACGAGTTAGCGTTAGCGTTTTTGCGGGGTTTCCGGAGTTTGCGGGAAACATGGCGGCGATCCCGGCTGCCCGCTTCGAATTGAATTTGGCTCTGCTTTTGTAAAATGCACTTCGTTCGTAGCAAATGACTGTGTAAACGGCTTTCGCTTAGTCTCAGGCCGCTTCGACGACAGAGTATTGTGGATAACTTCGTGGTGTTTTCGAGATCGCTTCTCGTTTCGAACGAGTCGAAGCCTAACAAAAGAAACGTTTGAGATGTCAGCGCCACCTATCGCTACAGGCGCGAACTAGCCGCAACGACGGAATATGGCCTCAGAGATCCGAAGATATCGTCGGCCAACAAAAATTGTAGAAAACGTGCGCTGCTTAGCGTACGCTATTTTATAGCGTATCGCGTACGCTATAGTTCCGTACGCTAAACTAAACCTGTCTAATGACTCCTTCTGCACAGAATACGCTGGGTCGGCAGAAAACGCGGAACATGGCGCCGCTGCGATCTATCCTTTACTTATTTGTTGTAACAAGAAAGCCAATATAAGTGTGACTGATTAAGCAAGCGGTAGAGAAATCGATGGAGTTTTCTTTCCAGACCTCGCTTTTTCAAGCAACAACAGATTTGAACTTTAGACGAAAATCATGTACAACAGAGTAGTGGGTAATGGCTAAGGGGCATCGAAATGAAAAATCGTTACAACAAGACGACGCTTCGGACTAGTTCACTCAATATTTTGCTGCACACATAGTGCGGAGAGAAACCTAGCTCCATCTCTCATCCCCACTTAAAAATTTCTTCCGTCTTTCCTGAGCTCACGCCCGAATACCTGCGTCACAGCTGGTACACAAATATTTTACAACGTAAATGCGAATAATGAAACCTTGCACTCACATTCTGGTAGAGACTGTTTTCTCTTAGTTGCCGTCCATGAGCTCTTTCTCGTCGGTGGAAATGGTATCTTGCGCAGTGGGATCGATACCATGCAAGACTCCTGGCGATTTTCTCGGCTATCTGCGAATTCGAGAGTGTCGTTAATCATTGCTTCTTAATTTGGCCCAGATAGTGAAGCATGAATTTGTCGGTGCCCTGCACCTGTATCCATCGGAAACAATTTCACGAGCGGGATCGCGATCATCCGAGCACGATATGGCCAGTGTGGCAGTCGACTCTACTCAGTGTGAGGTACTCAGTGCCCTTGAGTGCCGCTGAACACGTGTATATTCGCCTGTGAATCATAGCGTCCATGCTGTCTTTAAAGCGAAGCTTTCTTTGCCTCTTCCTTCGACTTTCCCGCTGCTGCTTCTGTTATCAAGCACGCCGCGTTTGGGGGGAGGGAGAGGGTGTGATACGAAAGAGTCTTATGGGAAAGGAGACGCTCGAAACTCGTTTTCACCCCCGCGTCGAATGTTCACAATGCCCTCTGGAGCTCCCTGGCCGTAGCCAATCTTGCCTCTTGAGAGAGCTGTAATTATCCGTGACTCCCCTCAGAAGCACGGCAGAAACTGCAGCGCTTCCCACGTGCGAGTCCAGAGGGCACGTAGATACAACTATAGGAAGGAGGGAGGATAAGAAGCAGTCAGCTTACATGGGAGGTGGGGAGGTGACGTGAGAAGGCAAGGAAACCCTACTACCATACGACGGCGGTTTCGGGGAAACTGGATAAGCCTAAGTTCAAGGTAGGTTACTGTACGTTGTTGCTATTTCTGAAAAATAAGCCCCATGCAAATATGTCAAGCGGACAAAGTAAGCAGGGCGTGCAAAAGCAGAGCCGCATTACTTAAATGCACCGCGGGGTCCAGGAAACACTACGGTAGCGGTCGATCGTCAAATCAACACTTCTGCGCCCGCCGCGGTAGCTTTTAGAGGTCGTGGATTTGGTCCCGACCACGGCAGCCGCATTTCGACGAGGGCGAAATAAAAAACGCACGTGCACTTAGATTTTGGGACATGTTAAAGCAAGTAACGCTGTCAAAATTGTTCCGGAGTCCACCACTACGGCCTGATTCATAATCCGATTGAGGCTTTGGCACGTACAGCCCCTTAATCCAATTGAAGTTTCATATAATACATGTGTCACGATGCGATATGGCATGTGAGGCAATGACAGTGCTGAGCCCTCTCAGAGATTATGAAATATGGAACAACAACGCCTCAAGCAAACGCCTCTCCCTTTCTGTCTTGTGTAGTATACAGACAAACAGCAGTGGTGCGCGCAAGCTAACCTTTAACATAAACTCACCAACATTGGGTTGGACAAAACGATGAAATTAAACATTCGCCTTCAACATGACCGCTAATTATCGTCAGTCAAAGCTAAAGATAAAGAAAGTCAACACTCGTTCGTAACTTCGCTTAGTGAATTCCACCCCATATCTACAGACACTTTACTTTCTTAGATCGCCGCACGGACCAACGTGCTCTTGAGGTTAGCGAATCTTTTCGCATGTACCAACACGCTTATTCGTGTCTTAGTTTGCTCCTGTGTAACTGCATTGCAGTGAAACACGATATAATCGAATGCGTGACAGCATGCCGACAGCATTTGGCTGCGATGCATTAGTGTTCTTTTGCTTTCTGCCCAGATTATTTCTCTGTTTTTCTGATTATGTGCAATAAAGGCTTATTTACTGTCAATGCTGTTTCTGTCATCTAAACTTTGTCCCGCCAGCAGTAAAATTGTATCTCTTGCAGTTTTTTGCTACTTTTTTAGGCGGCTGTCAAATCTGTAATTACGATATGATGCCTCAATTTCTAGTGGGTGCCACAAATTCTTAATATCACCTCTTGTGTGACCCCTTCAACATGTCCAGCGCAGCTTCGGTCGTTCACGTCGTCGTAAGCGGATGAAGTCGCAGTGGCTGCATGTTCATAGGGGGCGCAATGCGAAAACGCTCGTGCATATTTAGGTGCACGTTAAGGCGGTAACAACTTTATTGAGATTCTTCTCAGTTATGACCTGGCACGCTTGAGTCCTAGGATGGCCCCTCACGAGTAGTGACCCTTTCGGCCCTGGCAACGAGGGCTTTTTGTAGTTTTTGATCCGGCGTTCTGAGCAGCTGCTCCCACGTCTGTTGTGAGGGAGCTGGCAGGAGCGACCTGGCAGGGGGTAAGCCCTCGCGCCCCCCAAGAATGTGACTTTGGGTAGCCAATGCTTGATGTGTTCAGTTTTGACATATTGGTTTCCATTGGCCGGTGGCAATTACGGCCAGCCAATGTAGGCTGGGGAAAGACTTAGTTTGGATTCGACGCAGGATTGAGGCTTGCGCTCGCGTGAGGCTTACGTTTGGAGGCGGGTAGACTCGCCTTTTTTGCTTGTAGTTATTTGTTATCTCGTAGTATGTCGTCGGTGCCTCATCCATAGGATACGAGTCCGAGGGGCACACCTGGTTGATTAGACCTCGGGCTACCCAGTGCGCCTCCTCGTTCCCTTGATTCCCCGATTGGGTAGGCGCCCATACACGTTCAACAGTATTCTCCTTTGTAAAGTCCCGTAGGACTCGCGCTGCACAGACGCCTATGCTGCCTCTCGAAAAGTTGGCGATTGCCCTTTTGGAGTCGCTTATGATAGTTTGCACGTACGGATTTATGATGGCCAAAGCTATGGCAGTCTCTTCCGTTTCTACGATGGACGCTGTTTTTATGGTCGCGGCGTTGAGGATACTTCCCTCTCCGGTCACGACGCTCACTACGTAAGTTTGGTGATTTTTCTTTGCTGCATCGACATAAGTGGTGTGCTAGTTGCTTTGGTACCTTTCTTCAAGGGCCTTGGCTCTGGTAGACCGCCTCTTGTCGTGTCTCCCAGGGAGCATGTTCTTGGGTAACGGCTTTATAACCAAACGGCGTTTGACCGCACTGAGTAATGTTGTTCTCCCTGCTGAATTCATAACGGTATTCTGCTCGAGTTTACTTAGAATGACCCTGCAAGTGGTGGTGCTGCAGAGCCGTTCACGTTGGGCTGTTTTATGGGCATTCATGAGTTCGTATAGGGTATTGTATATACCTAGCTCAAGTAATCGTTCAGTGTTCGCATACCTCTGGAGACCAAGGGCAGCTTTATTAGCTGTGCGAATGACGCTGTTAACCATTTCCTTGTCAGAAAGGCGTAGGTGGTAATAAGGGAAGGAATACACAATGCGACTCATCAGGAAAGTCTGCGTCAGATGGCAGATATCGGCCTCCTTCATACCGCAATGTCGTGTGGCTACTCGTCCGATTAGGCCACGTTAAAACTTCCCTATCACATTTAATATGGACGACCCACTACGGCGTTTCTCTTAATTGAACCTCACAATCTATTTTAATTTTGTCAGCGGATCCGATAGCCAAGTTGCCAAGGTGGTTCTCAAGTGGAAATGAGCCATTTGTATGAAAAAGAAATCCCCAGCGTTGTTGCACTTGTGTGTTATATTTAGAAGTATACAAACTTACTGTTAAATGAAGCCTAGCGTAGCGCATGCCTAAAGTATTTTGGATGATTTTGGGCGAGCGAACTAGATCGCTACTGTGATTGACATATCAATAATCCCTTCTGTACAGAATAAGCAAAGCCCGCAGAAATCGGGGCACATGCCGCCGCGATCTATCCTAGACTTATTTGTTGTAACAAGGGATTCAATATAACTGTCCTTGATTAATCAAGCGCAGTAGAAATCGGTGGAGTTTTCTTTCTTGACTTCGCTTTTTTTAAGAAACAACAGATTTGAATTTTCTACGAAAATCATGTACGACACTCTACTGGGTAATGGCTACAGAGCATCAAAATGAAGAATTGCGACAACAAAACGACAATTCGGACTAGTTCAATCAATATTTTGCCGCACACATACTGCAGAGAGAAATTTAACTCCGTCTATCATCCCAACTTATTCAATTCCTTCATCTTTCATGAGCCATTCCCAAATACCAGCTTCATAGCTGGTACGCAAAAAATTCACAATGTAAATGCTAATAATGAAACCTTGGACTCACATTCTGGGAGAGGCTTTTCTCTCTGATGTGCCGTCCATGAGCTCTTCTTCGTCGGTGGATGTGGTACCTTGCGGAGTGCGATCGATACCATGAAAGACTCCTTGCAGTTTCCTCGGCTATCTGCGGATTCGAGGGTGTCGTTAATCATGGGCGTTATAACGTAACACTATTCCAATTCTACAATCAGCCCTCCGCAATTGACCAATCCCTAAGTTGTGAGCGCCACCTGCAGGGAAAACGCAGAACCTCGCGCCACACCGTTTGGCTGGAAAATAAGGCCTAGGCTTATAGCTTGCACTCCGTGCTCCGTTTATCGATACGACCTGCTTTCTGCGTCGTTTCAGTGCTTTATTGAATCGCTTTCAATCAGTGCGTGAACAATGATTGAAAGCGTTTGGCGGTATCTGTCCTTGAACACTTCGACCGTTCGTCAGGTGCATCGACGCTGGGCGCTACATGGCGAAGGCTACGTGGCAAATGAAATTATAAGCTTCCCCACAGCTGATCCAGAAGGTGGACTGACTGGTACGAGTGACGTGCAAGTGTTCAATGAAGACGGGCAGCGTGTACGTGCTGTCGGCGTGGTATATGACCGGAACCTGTACGATATGTTGTATACAGCCAACCAGCAGTGTTTACATATTTTTTCGAATTGTTAAAATAACGTCAAAAATTTCGGTATTCTCAGATCATTAACTATTGCATTAAAATAGGACATTTTTCCTGCGTCTAAGTTTCAGGTCATGATAACTTTTCAGTAAGCAGAAATGCTAGTGGACCACATTGCCGCACAGCAATGTACTGATATGTCTCTGTTACAAGCAAATACAGTTGACTGCGCTATTTAGTGCGTCGTCTTCCTAAAATAACTCGCATGCTGCGTTCACATTAGAAAATAATAGTAGTGTGGATGCGTGCAAATCAAAGCAGCGCACAGTGCTAAATTGTGTGTATAAAAAAAAGCAATAAACATCCTGACGGGATCCTACACTCCTTTCACAGTCCCCACGCATGGTGATCGTAACATCGTGACCCACAGGGCAGCAATACAATTTGTTTTCACAGCACGTTCGTCTACTTAAGTTTGCAGTCCATTAGCCTTTTCACGCAGGGGTTGTGTCGCCGTACAGCAGTCTCGCCAGGAGTCTTTCTGTATGTGATCACTGCCGGCACATCATCCGGATGATTGATCAGCTTCGACTGGCGGCGTGCGTTTGACGGATGGAGGTTACGAAACGATGGTCCCTCGGAGTTTATTTTTTTTTAAAGGGGTGGAGACATCAAAATGTTCGTTCATGCGTTTGTTGATTAAAACGTTGGGTCATGCTTAAGGGAGCACGATACACACAGCGGGATTCATATATATCCGATAAATAATTTATTATTCGCATTATTATACCGAGCGATTTCGGTTTCGGTTTCTGGGCTTCGGGGGATGCTATGACGTCACAAAGGAGGAAACGCAACATGGCTTGGTCCCGTGGGCCACAAGAAATAGTGACGTAAAACTATGCTGCGTCGTCTGCTCGCGCATACGCGTGCTCTGACAGCAGGGGTCAACAACTGGCGATTCGAAGTGCATGTCGCGATTATTATAATTATTGCGAAGAGCGACAACAACGGTTAGAAAATATTGCGGCTTGTGAGAGTTGGTGATTCATTCCGAAGCGCCGTAAGCTTTAGCTTCGAAGTGAACCGGAAAAGGCCTAGCGACGATATCGGCGGCGCCGAACGATCAGAAGCGGTGAAGCTGCCGTCGGTGCCAGAGTGCGCACTCCTCGGTCGCTCATTGGCCGCTTCGCCGGCTGCGGCACAAAACATGATTCCCTGGGCCCGTCCTCTCTACGGCTAGGAAATCTCGCCGTTCGCGAGCAAAACCGCCGTCGCACGGGGTCCCGCTAACGGCAAACGGCGTGCGGCGAGTTTCCGTGCCGGTAACGAGGACGGGCCGGTAACGTGGAAAGGCCAAGCGAAGGAGAGTCCGCTCCGAGCTGCCGATCTATGCGACTATGCGAGGAGAGAAGCGGACAACACGAACGCCGCATATCCTGGTCCCTTCCGGAGTTGGCCGGCTAGTGTTACACTCAAACTTGTAAAGGCCCGTCCGCACGGCAACTCGCCGCACGCAGTTTGCCGCTCGCGGGCCGCCCTGCGGCGTTCGTGTTGTCCACTTCTCTCCTCTTGTGTCCGTGCCTGCACGCCTTACCCCTTCTTTGCATTAGGAAATGATATATATATGCCTGTAGCTCGGTCATAGTGGAGGCTATGCTCGGTCGCTCGGCTCAGCAGGCTCCGTAATCGGCATTTCATCGCTACTCATCATACGTCACGTCTTTGTGCTAGTGTGTTATGACGTCAATATTTTCGTTCCTCCTCTGTGACGTAGTAACCGCCGCGCTAGCGATGGGTCTCGACTGCGAGAAGGAGTTTTTAAAGACTTTTTGGAGCTGAATTAAAATTATTTTGAAATGTTTGCAGCGTCCAATACCTCGTTCTGGGTGTCCTTGCAAACGGAAGCAGCCTACAACATGCTTTTTATAGCCTCAAAATTTGGTGTCCCAACCCCTTTAAGGAAACTTGCCGGCGATGATGGGCACCCCGCAGATTCGAGAGCGCTCTGCTGGCTGCCACAATAAGCCGTCCGGGTTTGCAAGCCTCGCTGCAGATATCCACAGAGCCCTCTTCGCATACATTTTTGCAGATGGACATCAGAAGAAGCTTGAGTTTCCGTTTCCATAGTACTAGTTCGTGCACCCGAAGGCCACAAAATTGATCGGCATACTCGAAAGAAAAAAATGGCTGTGGCTTAGGTAAGGTTAAGCCCAGGATGCGAAGCATACTAGCCTTTATTTTAGTTGTTGAACCACTGTTTAGCCTGGTGAACTGCTGTTGCTTGGCTATATTTGGTTCGGCTAGACGAAGAAACAACTCATGCATTACTTCTTCGCCTTCAAGAGTGGAACGCGACAGCGTTCCCGTCGACCCGCCAAGGGGTGTAAGACAATGGGCTACAGGGCAGCGACTACGCGCCCCGCATTGGACGCGGTGAGCGTCGAGCAAAGCAGCGTTCGGCGCGGCAACGAAATGTGCGCCTGAGCAAGAGACGCACGCCTTAGAAACAGCGCGTTTCTAAGGCAACACCGCATTCACTAGAGGCGCTTTTGTACCGCTTTGAAGCGTTGTACTCGTGGCTCAGTGGTAGCGTCTCCGTCCCACACTCCGGAGACCCTGGTTCGATTCCCACCCAGCCCGTCTTGCAAGAGTTGAGCCAAAGCCACTTCTCCTCTGTCGTGACGTCACGGTGTCACGTGATTTCATGGTCACCGCCGCGCCTGAGGAGCTGGGTTGAGCCCTCGTAATATGCTTCGCATAAAAAAAACACAAGCTCAACCACCAGTTTTTCTGTAGCATCACTGTCCGGAGTAGCCCGCGTTGTTTTCGAACCAAGTCTAGTTACGACAAGCACCGCAAGGGGGACTGGCGCCGCCCCATTCACCCGGTTATCGAATTTCGTTGCACTGGCACGGCCCCATCTAACCCCTCTCCAGTTGCGCGCGATCTTCGCCTCTTGTAAGTCAATTAGATCAGACAAGCCGCATAGTGTAGGCAATGTTATTCGTTTTTTAAGCAAATAAAAAGTGATCTCCTGTGAATGAGAGTGTTTTATTGGTGTGCTCAGACAACCCATCGGGTCACCGCCCCATGCTTGCGTCGGCGGTTGCGCAAATTCGACGTCAGGTCATAGAATAAAAACATATTGGAATAGTTTTGCGTTATAGGGCCCCATTACCTTTTAATTTGCTCCCGATAGTGAAGCATGAATTCAACATTTGCAGAAGTCGGAGCGCCACCTAGCGCGAAAAACAGGAAGCTTGTGCCTCGCCGCTGGGTTTGGAAACATCTGTGCAACTGCTTTGCTTTGGTACGGCGGCATCGAGTACGTGGCGACCTAGTGTTTGCAGAGCTTCTTTCACGTTTTGCGAAAGAGTCGACGTTCTTTGGCGGTTGCACATGAACTGCCTTTAATATGATTGAAGATGACTTCATTCCCTTGCCGTTTTTGCTAATGGGATGGGCAACTGATTTCTCAGAGTGCCGGATAACGAGCGACAATGCGTGAGGTTATATTCATGCCAACACTTCGTCCGTTTGTCAGGCACTCCGCGGATGGGCTTTAGAAGAAGGTTAAGTTAAGAACATAAAACTTGACATAAACACCGCAGACCCTGCACTTGGCCTCATACGAGCTACGTGCACGCCATCCACGAAGTCGAGCATCTACGTGGTTACAGCATGGTTCACGAAAGCCATTGCCGACATTGCCGGAGCGCATTGTGTATGTGTGGCCGGATGAGTACTTTATGCCTGTCGTATTCCCCGAACTCTTAGTTGTTGAATGGAACAGTATGTATGTGCACGTGTTAGCTTTCAAATTTGGTATTCGTCTCGTGCTGTTTCGCCAAACTGCTCTGTTGCATGCTTGTAGTGTACCAAATGGCATCCCAAATTATTCAGTGTGTTTTTGCGAGCTCTAAGGCATCAAAGTATACGCCAACATATTTTATTATACATTATATTAGGTTAAATATGGGCAGCGCGTGCTTCCGCAGGCCAGTGCGGTCGCGCTCACTCGCGAATACTCATATGAAGGTTTGAAGTCATGGTGGAAGAAAGCGCAACTTAACTGACACGTACGGAAGAAAAGAAGACGAGCGCAGCCTCACAAATGTCACGAAGTACATAGATTTGCCGCATCTGTTTGCGCTGTTTTTCACATTGCGCTCAACCGTACTCGCATATGGTCAGATTGACTCAGTGCCGAGCGCGAAGAAAAACTGCATTCTTCATATT
Source organism: Dermacentor albipictus (assembly GCF_038994185.2). Lineage (NCBI taxonomy): Eukaryota > Metazoa > Arthropoda > Arachnida > Ixodida > Ixodidae > Dermacentor > Dermacentor albipictus. The sequence continues at coordinate 99,650,232 of NC_091822.1, forward strand.
TTGCAGCCTCAGCGAGACCTGCCACACGCCGCTGGCCTTCTGCTCAGCGTTGCAGAGCTGGCAGATGACACGGGGATAGAAGTCGCCTGCACGCACCACAGATTCTAGAATGCACTGTTGGATGCCACGGCGCGCCTTCCGGGTTCAAGCGCTTCACCGCTGCCCTCCACAAACTTCTCCTCTCCACATTAACCTTCGCGGGGGGATATGTGAAGAAATCACTGTTACCATTTTCCTTTTTATAGCTCGTCCAGCCGAAAGCGATTCAGTTGGCCGGCATGTCATGCCCGAGCTGCTCAGTTTGCTTTCCAACCACGCAGACGGCGCTCACGAAGCGCGGCCCCGGCCGGTTTTGTCGAATGCGCAGTCGTACTTCTGCAGATGGTCAATTTGTCGGTGCCCTGCTTCTTTAGTCACCGGAAAGAATTTCACGAGAGGTACGGTTTCACCAGAGCAGGAAGCGGACAGCGTGGCGGTCGACTCTACGCAGTGGCAGGTGCTCAGTGCTCTTGAGTTCCGCTGAACACGCGTGCATTCGCCTCTGAATCATAGCGCCTTATCCGCCCTTGCTGTTTTTAAAGCGAAGCTTTGCTTGCCCCTTCCTTCGACTTTCCCACTGTTGCTGCTATCAAGAACACCACCTTCGGGGAGGGGAGGTGGGGTTCAGAGCAAGTCAGAGAAGACACCCCCGCTTCGAATGTGCACAATACCTTCTGGGGCTGCCTGGCCAACGCCAATTAGGCTATTCAGGGATGTAATTATCCGTGACTCCCCTCAGAAGCATTGCGAAAACTGCAGCGCTTCCCTCGTGCGAGTGCACAGAGCACGTACGTAGAACTGTAGGAAGGAAGGAGGAGAAGAGCCAGTTAATCTTAAGAGTCGCGAGGGGGGGGGGGGTTCCATCAGAAGGCAAGGAAAGCCTACTACTCATAAAGGGAAAATCAGACATCTACCCGGTGGTAGCAATTGCTTCAAAGGAAACGCATACGGGTTCCTCGAATGGAAAGCCTCACAGTTGAAGAACAATTTCTCCCGGTCCGGGACTCGTACCCGGGACCACCGCCTTTCAGGGGCAGCCGCTCTACCATCGGAGCTAACCAGGCGGCTAGCAGATGGCAGGGCGAAGTCGAATTTGTCGAGAACACGAATCAAAGGCAAGAGTTTGACGTATTAGTTCTGCGGAAACCCGCAAGGTGGACAGAAGTAATTAATACAGGGAAAATCAAACATCCACCTGTTTTATAGCAATGGCTACAAAGGAAATTCATATAGGTACCTCGAAAGAAAAACCTCGCAGTCGAAAAAAAAATTCTTCCTGGTCCGGAACTCAAACCCGGTACCACCGCCTTTCCGGGGCAGCCGCTCTCCCATCTGAGCTAACCAGGCGGCTAGCAGATGGCAGGGCGAAGTTGAATTTGTTGACAACTGTGACAACTCTTCCCGTTGCTTCGTGTTGTCAACAAATTCGACTTCGCCCTGCCATCTGTTAGCCGCCTGCTTAGCTCAGATGGTAGAAAGGCTGCCCTGGAAAGGCGGTGGTCCCGGGTTCGAGTCCCGGAACAGGACGAATTTTTCTTCAACTGTGAGCCTTTTCTTTCGAAGAAGCTGTTTAGGTTTCCTTTGTAGCAATTGCTACCAAAGGGTGGACGTCTGATTTTCCCTTTATTAGTTACTTCTCTCCACCTTGCGGGTTTCCGCAGAACTATTACGACAAACCGTACTATTATAAGACGGCGGCTGCGGGAAGCTGGATAAGCTTAAGTTCAAGGAATGGTACGATACGCTGTTGCTATTTCTAAAAAATAAACACCATGCAAATATGTCAAGCGGAAAAATTAAGCTGGGCGTGCAGAAGCAGAGCCGCGTTAATTATTGCGCACAGCAGGGTCCAGGCGACACACCGGAAGTGGTCGCATGGTCAAATGAACACTTTTGTGTCTGCCGCGATAGCTTTGTGGCTATGGCATTGCTAGAGGTTGTGGACTTGACCGAGGGAGCCGCATTTCGACGGAAGCGAAATAAAGAACGCTCATGCACTTTGAATTGGGGACCCGCCGTGGTTGCTCAGTGGCTATGGTGTTAGGCTGCTGAGCACGAGGTCGCGGAATCGTATCCCGGCCACGGCGGCCGCATTTCTATGGCGGCGAAACGCAAGAACACCCGTGTACTTAGACTTAGGTGCACGTTAAAGAATCCCAGGTGGTCGAAATTTACGGAGTCCTCCACTACGGCGTGCCTCATAATCAGAAAGTACTTTTGGCACGCAAAACCCCATAATGTAATTTTTGTGAATTAGGGAAATGCTAAAGAACACCACGGTGTCAAAATTCATCCGCAGTCCACTGCTACGGCCTGATTCATAATCCGATTTAAGTTTAATGCATCTGCCACAATGTCATGTGCCATGTGAGGCAATGGAAATGCTCAAGCCTCTCAGAGGTTATAAAATATGGCTCACGACAACGCCTCAAGCAAACACCTCTCCCTTTGTGTTTTGTTTACTACGCAGACAAACAGCAGTGGTGCACGCGAGGTAACGTTTAACATAAACTCACTTATCTGGTGTTGGACAAAAAAATTGCAGAAATTCAACATTCGCCGTCAACATCACCGCTAATTATCGTCAATCAAAGCAAACAACACAGAAAGCTTCACTTACATCGGTTCCCAGAGTGGGTAGGTTCTGCATAATTTGTCCGACTACAGCGCTCGTCTTTTAAGCGGCGGGCATGGCAAGCTTGCTGATCTTACGAACAGTTTTGGCTTTGTGAACGCGTTTTTTCAAAATATTTTTTCTTACGTCAACATTTGTTGGTAAGTTCGCTTACTGAATTCCACCCGATATCTATAAACCCTTAATTTTCTTTTATCACCGCATGGACCAGCGTGCCCTTGAGGTTAGCGAAGCTTTTCGCATGTACCAACAAGGTGATTCATGTCTTGTACCCCTGCCACACGGGCCCAGAAAATAACATTAACTGGCTAATGCCGCAAACTTTAATGTCATTCGCGGCGTGCCACACGGCCATGCTTAATGGCAATAAAGCTTAATGCCATTCGTGGCGTAGTTCGTTAATTCTCGTAACTCACTTGGCCATCAAATGCGTACTCTTGATCCGAATGTCTCCACATACTGACGAGACGAAACGGATTCTTAATGAAGAACAATTATTATATTCTTCACGTCCTTTAAAAAATTGCTCTTTCTGGTGGCGTGTTGCTTTCTTACAATTACTACAACTCACTTGGCCGTCGAATGCGTAATCTCGTTTACAATGTTCTCGCCGTGGCCGTAGTGACCATATTCTCACGATATTAAGCAAACTTGTATATAAAAACGACTAATATATTCTTCACTTTTTTAAAAGGAGCTCTTTATCTTTCGTAGAGTTGAGCAGGCGATCTTGCCGCTACTCACGGCTAGAACACTAATCGTGAGCGCGTTAGCCAGCAGAAGCTGTTCGATTGCACGGCGGCAGCTCCTTGCCTTATCGGCCTCATACTGAAGCCTTCGAATTTCTCGAGGATGCTTGACTCGAAGAAGCACGTCCGCCAGAACAAACTGGAGCACATGGTCAAATTCTTCAGGATCGCTCCTTGAGAGCTTTGAAGCTGTGTGCACTATTTTCCAGTTTCAGTGCTTTAGCTGCGCTATGGATTGGCCGTCGAGCTAGCTTTGGACTCAAACAGTTTACGGCTGGACACAACAATAACATTCCTGAAGTAAACTACATACAATACACCAATTAATCTTTCTCATGCCATTTCTTAAACATCTGCTCCCTAGATAACAGTTTTTTATTGTATTACAATAGCAAACTTAACCGTTTCACAGCAGCTATCGCCATCGCAACGCTTAATGTCATTAAGTATGCGCGTGTAGCAGCGATCGAAATATAATGGCATGAAAAAACTTAAGGTCCAACTTTTAACGGCGTTAACCTGGCCCGTGTGGCACAGGTATTAACTTGCTCCTGTATAATTCTATTTCAGTGAAACACAACATTAATCGAATGCGTGACAGCATGCCGACAGCATTTGTCTGTGTGTCATTTGTGTTCATTTGCTTTGTGCCCAGATAATTTCTACGTATTTCTTATGATATGCAATAAAGACTTACTTATTGTCAGTGTTGTTTCTGTCATCTAAACTATGACCCACCAGCAGTGAAATTACATCTCTTGATGTTTTTTCTTTGTTTTTTTACGCGGCTGTCAACGGCGTAACTGAAACGGTGCCTCAATTTCTAGTGGGCGCCCCAAATAATTAATGACACCTCTTATGCGACCTCTTCACCATGTCCAGCGCAGCTTCAGTCGTTCCCGTCATCGTAAGCGGATGAAGTTGCAATGGCTCCAAGTTGATAGGGGGCGAAATGAGACAACGCTCGTGCATATTTAGGTGCACGTTAAAGTATCCCTATCACATTTGATATGGACGACGCAGTACGGCGTGATTAATTGAACACCACAATGTATTTTAATTTTGTCAGCGGGTCCGATAGCCAAGTTGCCGAGGTGGTTCTCCACTAGAAATGCGCCATATGTATGTAAAAAAATTGCCCAGCATTCTTGCATATGTGTTTTATTGTATATTTAAAGGTACAAAAACTCACCGTTAAATCAAGCCTAGCGTAGTGGCATGCCTGAAGCATTTCGGATGATTTTGCGCAATTTAGCTAGATTGATAGTGTGGTTGGCATATGAATGACCCTTCAGTACAGAATACGCTGGATGGATGGATGGATGAAAAACTTTATTATGGTCCTTTAGGGCGCGCCCTAGCGCGCAGCGGGCCGCTCCCACGTCGGGACAGAGAGGCCGAGCCTCTCCGCTGCGTCGCGGGCCTGTTGGACAGCCCATAACTGTTCTTCGAGGTTGGGGCTGTGTAGGACAGCATCCCAGCGTGAAGAAGTGTTACTTTCATCACTGCGTAACGCGGGGCATCGCCAGAGCATGTGAGGTAAGTTCGCCAAGTCATTGCATAGTGCGCATGCATTTGTCGTCTGAATTTCGGGGTACATCTTGTGAAGTAGTAGGGGGTTTGGGTATGCCCCCGTCTGTAGAAGCCTTAGTGTCAAAGCCTGAGGTCTATTGAGTTTGCAATGTGGGAGGGGGTAGATACGCTGGGTCGGCAGAAAATGCGGAACATGTTGTCGCTGTGATATATCCTTTACTTATTTTTTGTAACAGGGGATGAAATATAACGATCACGGATTAATCAAGCGCTAGAAAAATCAGTGGAGATATCTTTCTTGACTTCGCTTTTTCAAGCAACAACGTATTTGAATTTGCGACGAAAATCGTGCACAACACTCTACTCGGTAATGGCTACAGAGCATCAGAATGAAAAATCGTTACAATAAAACGACTCTTTGGTCTAGTTCACTCAATATATTGCTGCACACATACTGGGCAGAGAAACTTAATTCCCTCTATCATCCTCGCTTATTCATTTCCTACGTATTTCCTGAGCCCACGCCCAAATACCTGCGTTGTAGCTCGTATAAAACATTTTACGATCTAACTGCGAATAATGAAAATTTGCACTCACATTCTGGTAGAGACTGTTCTTTCTGACGCGCCGTCCATGAGCTCTTTTTCGTCGGTGGAAATGGTATCTTGCGGAGGGGGATTGATACCGTGCAAGACTCCTGGCGATTTCCTCGGCTATCTGTGGATTCGAAGGTGCCGTTAATCATGCTGTCTTAATTTTGTCCCGATAGTGAAGCATGAATTGGTCGGTGCCCTGCTTATGTAGTCACCGGAAAGAATTTCACGAGCGGGAACGGAATCATCCAAGCACGATGGGAACAGTGTGGCAGTAGACTCTACTCAATGTGAGGTATTCGGTGCTCTTGAGTGCCGCCTCAACACGTGTACATTCGCTTGTGAATCTGAGCACCTTATCCCCCCTATGCTGTTCTTAAAGCGAAGCTTTCTTTGCCTCTTCCTTCGACTTTCCCAATTTCTGCTGCTGCTATCAAGCACACCGCATCGGGGGGGGGGGGGAGGGGGGGGTAGATCAGGGTTATTGTATACATGACCGGAGCGAGTCCGCGGAAAGAAGGCACCGCTAGAAACTCGTTTTCACCCCCGCATCGAATGTGCACAATGCCCTCTAGAGCTCCCTGGCCTTGCTCTTGGCACTGTAATTATCCGTGACTCCCCACAGAAGCGTTTAATTTGTTTCAGCGATTCCCTCGGGCGAGTCGACAGGACACCTAGACAGAACTGTAGGAAGGAGGGAGAAGAGGCAGTTACCATGCAAGGGAGTGGCGGGGTGACGTGAGATGGCCAGGTAGCCCTACTTCAGTACGACGGCGTTCGCACGGTAACTGGGTAAACTTAAGTTTTAGGTACGGTACAGTACGTTGTTGCATTTCTGAAAAATATACGCCATGCAAATATGTCAAGCGGACAAACTACGTAGGGCGTGCAGAAGCCTCGCCGCATTACTTAAAGGGCACCGCCGGGTAGAGGAGACACTACGGAAGTGGTCGACCGTAAACTTAAGACTGCTCTGTCAGCACCGGTAGCTTTGCCGCTATGACTTTGCGAGAGGCCGTGGATTTGATCCCGACCACGGCATATCGATGGCGGCGAAATAGAAAACGCACGTGCACTTAAATTTTCGGGGCACGTTAAAAGAAGTCACGGTGTCAAAATTAATCCGGAGTCCACAGCTACGGCGCACCTCATAATCCGATTGTGTTTTGGCACGGGCAGCCCCATAATCCAATTGAAGTTTAATGCTTCCGCCATGATACGATGTGCCATGTGAAGCAATGAGAATGCTCAACCATCTCAGAGGTTATAAAATAAGGCGCCCAACAACGCCTCAAACAAACACCTCCCCCGTTGTGTTTTGTGTACTGCGCAAACAACAGTGGTGCACGCAAGGTAACGTTAACACAAGTTTACCACATTCGTGTTGGACAAAACGTTGAAGAAATTAAACATGCGCCGTAAATATCACCACTACTTATCGTCAATCAAAGCAAACAGCACAGAAAGCTTCGCTTATATCTATTCCCACAGTGCGTAGGTAACGCATAATTTTTTCAACTACAGCGCTCGTGTTTTCAGCGGCGGACATCGCCAGACTGCCGACCTTAGGAGCAGTTTTTGCCTTCTGAATACGATTTTTTAACATTTTTCTTACGGCAAAATTTGTTCGTAAGTTCGCTTAGTGAATTCCACCCCATTCTATAGACACTTAACTTTCTTATAACGCTGCACGGACCAACGTGCCCTTGAGGTTAGCGAAGCTTTTCGCATGTACCAACACGGTGACTCATGTCTTAGTTTGCTCCTGTATAACTGCATTGCAGTGAAACTCAATATTAATCGCATGCGTGACAGCATGCCGACAGCATGTTGCTGTGATGCATTAGTATTCTTTTGCTTTCTGCACAGATTATTTCTCTGTGTTTCAGATGATGTGCAATAAAGACTAATTTACTGTCAATGCTGTATCTGTCATCTAAACTTTGTCCCACCAGCAATGAAATACATCTCGTGCAATTTGTTTTCTTTCTTTTTTAAGCGGCTGTCAACGCCATAATTGCGATACGATGCCATAACTTCTAGTGGGCGCCTCAAATACATAATAACACCTCTTACGCGACCACTTCGACATGTCCAGCGCAGCTTCGATCGTTAACGTCGTCGTAAGTGGACGATGTCGCAGTGGCTGCCTTTTGATAGGGGGCGAAATGCGAAAACGCTCGTGCATATATAAGTGTATGTTAAAGCATCCCTATCGCAATTAAGAGAGAGCTTTGGTTTAGGGGACGCAAGCGGCTTGCGTACGCAAGAACTACGCAAGAACTGCACATGCGCAGACCGCTACGTTTACTTGCGTCCTTCGGGAGGCCGAAAACATCGCTGCCCCTAAGCGGTCACGTTACCCACGAGACTCTCGCTGTGTACGAGAATTAACGAGTAGCTAGCGGGTAGATAATCTTTTAAATCTTTCGCTAAGTGTCGAGAGACGTCGTTTATATATATATTAGAGTGGTTTAGCGTGTCCGGTATTCGGGTAAACGCAGGCGCGGGGGAGTAAACGGGAGAGTCCTGCGTGGTGCATCCACCTTGTGGCGCAAAGCTCAAACGTACAAAAATAGCTAATATTACTGTAACCAAGTCTAGTCTACTTCGCTGCTGGTGTAAACCCTCAGCACTGGCGTAATTACGTTGCTGCCAAAAATTTACACCCGCTGAAAAATAAAATAACCTTGGTTGCTGCAATATTAGCAGTTTTTTTTTTCTGTTTGAGCTTGTTGCCACCAGGTGGCTGCACCATGCAGGCCACTCCCGTTTACGGTTCCGCTCAAACGCCCCAACCTGCGTCCGCCTGCGTTTACCCAAATAGTGTACACGCTAAACCTCTCTATTAACTGCTTTTAATAGGAATAGTGTTATGTACTTTACTTCATATGCTTGATTTCATATGTTAAAGAATGATAACGCAGCAAAGATCCGACGTCAATGGCGCTGAGTGCATGCGACCTCACTGCGGTTTTCGTTTGGGGCCGCAAACATATAACGTGTTTCTGCTTGCGTACGCAAACGCACCCAAGCACTAGGGGCTCCAACGCCTTGCGTCACCTAAACTAAAGCTCTAATATGTAGCGAGCGACTCAATACGGCGAATGCACTAATTGAACACCATAATGTATTTTTATTTTTGCAGTGGATCCGATATCCAAGCTGTAAAGGTGGTTCTGAAGTCGACATGAGCCATTGGTATGAACAAAAAAATGCCTAGCGTTCTTGCATTTGTCTTTTGTATTTAGAAATATACAAACTTACTGTTAAATGAAACCTAGTGTAGCGCCATGCCTAAAGAATTTTGGAAGGTTTTGGGCAAGCCAACTAGATCACTAGTGTGATTGACATATCAATGACCCCTTCTGCACAGAATACGCAGGGTCGGCAGAAAACGCTAAACATGGAGCCACTGCGATCTATCCTTTACTTATGTGTTGTAACAAGGGATTCAATATAACTGTCACAGATTAATCAAGCGCTAGAAAAATCGGTGGAGTTTTCTTTCTTGTCTTAGCTTTTTCAAGCAACAACATATTTGAATTCGCGACGAAGATTATCTACAACACTCTACTGGGTAATGGCTGCAGAGCATCAAAATGAAGAATCGTCACAACAATACGACACTTCGGACTAGTTCACTCAATATTTTGTTGCACACATACTGCGGAGAGAAACTTAGCTCCATCTGTCATCCCCACTTATTCATTTCTTCCGTCCTTCCTGAGCCCACGCCCAAATAACTGCGTCATAGCTGGTTCAAAAAATTTAGAAACGTAAATGCGAGTAATGAAATCTTGCACTCACGTTCTGGTAGAGTCTCTTCTCTCTGACGTGCTGTCCATGAGCTCTTTTTCGTCGGTGGATGTGGCATTTTGCGGAGTGGGATCGATACAATGCAAGACTCCTGGCAATTTCCTCCGCTATCGGCGGATTCGAGGGTGCCGTTAATCATGACTTCTTAATTTACTCCCGGTAGTGAAGCATGAATTTTGTCGGTGCCCTGCTTCTGTAGTCACCGGAAAGAATTTCACGAGCGGCAATGGGACCGTCCGAGCACGATGTGAACAGTGTGGCCGTCGACTGTAGTCAGAGTAATATGAGGTACTCAGTGCTCTTGAGTGCCCCTCAACACGTGTACATTCGCCTGTATAATCATAGCGCCTTATCCCCCCCGTGGTGCTTTTAAAGCAAAGCTTTCTTTTCCTTTGGCTTTCCCACAGCTGCTGCTATCATGCACACCACGTCGGGGAGAGGGGGGGAGGGGGTTCGCAGCGTGCGTATACATGACCGGAGCGAATCAGAGGTCTCCTCCTCGTCGAATGTGCACAATGCACCTTGGGGGTCCCTGGCCTCACAACATTAGCCTCTCGACAGCTGTAATTATCCGTGACTTCCCTGTGTAGCATTGTAGAAACTGCAGCGCTTCCCTCGTGCGAGTACCGATGGCATGTAGATAGAACTCCAGGAATGAGGGAGAAGAGTTACCATAAAAGTTGGGAGGGGGTAAGGTTCCATGAGAAGGCAAGGAAAATTTACTGCGACTCTACAGTGGTCGCAGGGAAAGTGGATTATCTTAACTTCATGGTACGGTACATATGTTCCTGCTATTTCTCAAAAATAAACACCAATGAAATATGTCAAGCGGCGTGGAGAAGCAGTGCCACATTACTTAAAGCGCACCGCAGGGTCCAGGCGACACTACGGAATTCGGTTTTTCTTATTTTGTTGTAGCGTAAGTTGAACAAAGAAAACAGAAAAGCACACCTGACACACACAGTGCTAACTTTCAACAAGATATTTATTTCCCGTTCTCGTCGCTATATATATCTTGGAATGTCATACAGGACGTGTAAAATTTCGGTAAAAATTAAAAAAAAAAAGATTTCGGGAAGAACACGTAAGCAGTTTTTTTTACTCACACGTTCACACACATGTACACGCTCAGCGCGAACAAAGATAATTGAGATGTTTTGAGGGTAAATGACTTTTGTAGACATTTATTCTCAGCCCACTATCCTGAGGCCACAACAATTACAAATACCTTCGGCACCGTCCCTGCTGAGAGAAGGCGATCGGTTCAGACGGAATCAGAAAAGTGAAACTTACGCTTACTCTTGGACGCCAGCGTTTACAGCGCCACCATGCGCGCACTTCAAGCGTCTGAACGAGGTGAAATGATGGGCCACACGCAGGAGTATGCTGCGTTTTTCGTCGTACTTTTGCGGGATTTCTGCCGGTTCTAGCACATTCAATGCCGTATGACACTGCGATTTTTGTCGATCATGAAATACCATATTTATGACACGCGACGGAAACACCACTCTTCGCAGTGTGGCAGCGAAGATCGAAAACCAAGTTGTGCACATCAGTCGCTGCCAGCGCAGGGGTTTGTGGTCGGCAACGCAGACAATAAGAAAAGAAGCAAAGAAAATAGAAAGCTTGAAGCTGTGTCAAACTGAATCGTTCGCAGCAGTATCAGCGTGTGGCTGAGAAAGGTATTTTCTAAAAAATATAACTTAGCCCAGAGAAAATCAGAACAAACTATTGTTACAATTCAACGAACTGACCATTACCATTTGCGGAACCCTGCGCCGCTTCTTCTCTTCACGGAATTCGTTACTGTTTCTTTCCACCGCCTTCTCTTTTCATTTTTATTCGTATCTGCTGGGTGGGACAATGGGTGTACAGCGATAACGTTATTGATACACGCAATATGCACGTACCCCTTCGTAAGTTCTTTATGTTGCCGTTCTTGCTTATGTTTGTGCCCGGCTCGCTACTATACGTAGTTGCAAAAACGAAGACAGACCCACTTGTCAAACGGCCGAACTGGTCACACGGAGGCCTCTCTCGGAGGGTTTGTTTAAATACTACCGTGCAAACAACGGCAAGCTCTACTTCATTGAAGATTCAATAAGAAAAATACAGTAGGAGCATTACTCATAGTACTTAAAGGGCAACTACGACTTAAACAAATATTTCGTGTATCTATACCATTCTGTATGCAGTTAAAACTCGATCGAACAAAACCATATTTTACAAAGTTCCCGATCTAACCATGAAATTTCTTTTCCCCGGCAGGTAGCCATAAGACTCATGTTTTCATCAACCCGAATTAAATGAACTTGCTTGTATTAAACCATATTTACCGAAGCTTTTTCAGAAATAAATACATTCAGAAAGCTCTGATTTGTTTAAAATTTTGACGCACACGGGCTCTTTTTTTTTGAGCGTGCACTCTGACGCTTTAAAGTTGAAACATCCAGGTACCCTTGTTACAGCCCTAGCTTCATTATGATGAGGCTGCACGCCACGTCCATGCACTCAACAACGGACCCAACAATCGCTAGTGTTTTTACATATCAAATGGCGCTAGGGGCGGTGGTAATTTGGCCGCCCTCGCGGACGTTTTACACGCAGAGGCGTGTGTTAGAGGCAATCCTAATGTCGCGGTATCTTTTGGGTATCGCAGCTTTACAATTTCTGATTACGAAGGACAAAAAAACCTCTTACTCGATTTTCCTAACTTCCCGATTTAACGAAATAATCCGAGCGTGGCCATTACTTCGTTAAATCGAGTTTCAACTGCATTGACATTTGACAAGTGGAAGGGTGATAAGCTTGCGGAAGCATTCTACAACAAGAGGGCCGCAGCCAACGGGTGGAAACACCTGGTTACGTGTCCTCCTCTCTATCCCCTTTCGGAGTTTCTGTGGCAGTACTCCCTGGCATAGTACGACGTACGACACCACCTGCGTGCCCCAACCCCTTTCCCCAGACAAGGACGTGGATCGCGAAACAAAAAAAAAACGGCTTGGCTATGCGTCTGTGTTTGAAAATGTGGAAAATGCCACGCTCATCCTTGTGTACTCGTTTGATTTTCATTTAAATACGACCCTCTCCCCAAGCCACAAAGACTACCCACGCAACACCCAATCGTTGTGGGACGCGAGCTCCATTATGGATCCTTCGCGGTATTACTTGCTCACTGTGCATTATTTTGCATGTCCGGTGCTTTGTGTTTCCCCAACGCTTGGGAAGCCACTATTTGATGGGGGAGAAAAAGGAAAAGTATTGGGGAATGGTACTCCGAAAGCGACACACAATTATTATTGTCTCTGAACTCTACCTGTCAACGCACATCCCCGAGGTGGGGTAATGTTCGCGTCCGGATCTCAGCCAGTCGATATTTAAGGTTTCCTTTCGTTGTCCTACCAGTCATTCCGTGCCCACGAACAACCGGTCTGAGCATTCCTCTCGCCTTTCATGCCGTAGAGATCGGTCGTACAGACAGATGTGTTTTAACGCTTTTGTTACAAAAACAAGAATGCAACACTGAATGCTTTCATTACAACTGTTATTTTGGAACTCGTTCCAATGCTTGCCTTTAAGATGTAGCGACGTATTTGATCTCAAGCGTTGATATAGTGCAAAAGAACGAGCATATCCACACATATTGCCTAGTTATATAATTTCGACATCGATGACATGCAGCGTTAGCTGGGACGAATGCTAGTCTGCCATACTATAGTAATAAGAGGACCCCCACTGGGGCTGCTGTCGATGGATGTAAATATTGCCTCTGGCGGTCTCAAGTTAGGTTCGGTTATGTTTTGGCATTGCAAAGCTTGAATCTCGGTTACACAAGTTGGTCTGGATGCCAAGCATGCTGCTCGAGGTGTTTCAAGTGCGTGCTTTCACTTGCGTATTCTGTACACGCAATCATAGCACGACTGATATAAGCAGAACGTTGGTTGATTCTAATTTGCAAAAGGTTGAGCTTGTTTCGAATGCGTGGGGTTGGCTAGTTGCTCATAACGTTGACTGAGGTACCACAAGCGCAAAATGATGTTGCCACAGGTGGGCAGTCTGATGAATGATTCTGAGGATATCGTAGCAGGGGAGGGTTTATTATTTGTAAACGTGCTAAATTAGATACAGAAAGAATACAACAAGGTATGGACACAAGCGGTGTGCGATTTTTGTAGCGTTCAATACATTTACAGAGCCCAGTTCATAAGTTGATCGGCACTGTGTTACTCTCGTTTCCTTTCTATATTTAGAAGTTAGCATCTCACGTGAAGTCCTTTGTTTAACCCTCATTTCTGATAATATTTGAGAAAGCCTATATTTGAGTTTCTGTTTTGTTGTAGCGGATATAAACGAGGCTGATGAATTTGTTTCCCGTATAGAAATGCTAATACTCTGCTTGTGTTTCACATAAACTATTTTTGTCCATATAGGCATTTGTTACTCTCGACACACGAACATAAATGGCGCGCTTTAAATTTAACAAAAGCACGGGTATCCAGACGCATAATTTATGTAAATGTGAGGCTAAGGCTGAGCGACTCCGTCAGTGGCAATAACCACTATATGCGAGTAATGTGGCAGACCCCATTGTGGATTACATGTTCCGAATTGAGGCCGCTTTTTTTTTTAAACACGTTTTCTTGCCTATTCATCAAGGAAACTGAGATCGAGGCGAGCGACTAGTCCGTCCCAGTCGACACCGTCTTCGTTCTCGGGGCAAGCAGAAAACCGGGCACCCTCCGCAGGGGACCCATTGTCTTGACTGCGAGCAGCTGGCGTGCTGTCTTGGATCTGGTCATTGCGGCCGCTTCTTCCTTCCCTTGGAAGCTTCGAGTAGAAACCCAAGTTGGCAACAGGTTGGCCATCCTCGGTGCCGCTCTGCTCGGGCGGTGCAGACAACGCATAGAGATACAGGCTTCTGTCCCAAACTGTAGCAGCGCCATTACCTGCAGAAAATTGGGAATAGTACAGAGACACAACTAAGGGGGCTCTTCTCACAAACTACATGTGCCCCATACAGAGACTTCATAAAGAGAAGTGCACATAAGTTGCATTTTGGGTGATCGCGAGCACACGTACGTCGCATTCGATCACTGAAGTTTGACAGTGCAGGTACCATGTGCTTATAGTAAATATGTCCATCACCTGGAACGTTCTACGTACAGGAAATGACCGTTGTGCCTCAAACAGGAAGGTTAAGCGCTGAATAAAAGCGGAAAAAAATGAAACGAAATGCTCGAAGGCATTAATGCGAGGTGGCGAATTACTCCACCCGCACCGGTCGTTCTCTGACATTTTCTCGGCGAGCGCACGCATGCTTGTCTTTTCCCTGCTTTCTGTCATATCAGAGGTCGGAGCGCAGGTGATGTTCACGCCATGAGAACTACTCACTGATCTTCTTTTATTGCATTCTCTAGCTCAATCAAGACACTTTCCAATATGTAGGTTCCTGCCTCAAACCCCATCGGCAATCAAGATAAAAAGAAACATGAACTGAAAGGTGGAATCCAACTTAGTCCGTCAGCATGAGAGGCTAGCGTTCTAACCATGGACTAAGCCAAAATTTTCTTTTCTTTAAGCAAGAAATACACTAAGACAATACTAAGTGTTGTCTATTTATATATGTACCAGACACTTCATGAACCACCTGAGATGGTCACTTTCTTTTATTATTTGGTTCATCTGAATGAAGTTTATTTTATTCGGTAACCTGTAAAATTAACCCAAAATCGCGTTTTCTGTCTGTTACCTTTTCCGTTTTACTACATCCGAGTAACCAGATATGAGGAATGGTAAAACAAAACGTCACGTTAACAATAAAAGTAGTCATCAAAATCCTTTTCTGTGGTGCCTTGATGTAAGTCCCAAAAATGCACCCCTTGCCGACAATGTAGAATTACAGAATGAACAATACGTCCCTGATTTCCTACAAATAAAACGAAGTGACTCCCAAAGAAAAAAAAAATCAGCACCTTCAAGAGAACTTCCGAGAGACAGCGAATCTCCCACAGGAAGCTCACACAAAGAAATATTTATTCCTTGGTGTCGCATGCATTCTCTTCACAAGCGTTAAAGATACACGAAATTAAAACATTAGGATCGTTTAGGCTAATAAGTATTCTGTTCAAAACTTCATTTCGCGATTTTCTTGGAAATAGGCTCATGATTAGAAAAAGAATGATAGTCAATGTTTCAATTTTTTAATATCGAGTTGAAACACCAGTGGCTTTAATTTGACATCACAGACGTTAAAAATTTTTTTTCGCGTCATGCCACTGTGGCTCACTGGACTTTTTTCAACCTTGTTAACTGAGTTTCCTTGGATCCTCTAAAATACAATGCGATCGATGATCACCAATAAAAAATTGGCAGTGGCTTAGCTCAGCTATGCCAGGATACAGGTAGCGTAAAGGTACGGTTATGCTTTCTTGCCTTGCTTGCTAACCTTAGTTTATACGGCTATGACCTCGTTTGGGCTTGTAATCAGACGGAGCACCGACAAGTCTTGGGATCGTCTGTGACACTCTCTTGATGATGCCGTTGTTGTTGGCGACGTCTTTTCGCTAGGCGTTCTTCGCGTTACTCCGTTGTCTCGACCGCACGTTTTGCCTTGGCCCGCTCGTTCTTTCGACACTCGACGGCCAACTGCCAAGCGACAACCTCGGGGTCAGAATAATTTAGGTCTTCCAGTCTTTTGCGCCGACTGGCAGCGGCTCAACTCTCTTTAACCTCCATGTCATAGAATGAAGAACGAACTTTAGAGAAGGGAAACTGTACCTTCCACAGTGGTACGAAAATAAGCAGCGGCAGCGCATGGAACTTAGCGGGGCGGACGCCAGATGGCGTTGCTCAACCAGGAAGCGGAAGTGCAGCTTTTTTTTTTAGAGCAAAATCCAATATGGCTGTTTTCCGCCGGTGGCGTGCGCTGGTACGCGCCGCGCTGGCCCTGCTGCCTATGCGGCGTGCCTCATTGCCTAGGCTGCTGCGTAGCTGGTGCGTTATAATTGCCAGGGGACCTAAGAGCCTCTACTGACGCCCATACAAACAATCCACAAGTGAGTGAACAGGACGTGCAACTTTATTGCCAGAAGGAAAGCAGCGCACCTTCTCGTCAAGAGCAGAAATAAAATTTGCATGTTGAGATGTGCTGAGAAACTCACGTCGTCGCACATGGCGGTCTGGTAACGCGCGACAATCAGCAGCGCATGCAAATTGGACAGTACCCCATCTGCTTGCATCGACAGTCACCGTACCTTCAATCGCGAAGCTATCAGGTCAGGCAGGAATCTGCTGCCGCAGCCAACAGAGCTACATGGACTTGCCGGCATTTTAGCGTTACCTCCTTTCCGACCTGCACGTTTCTTTTTGTTCTTTCGCATGTCGCTAATGTGTAACGCACACTTAGTACCTCACAGTCTCAATATGGACATGGTCGGTTTTATGGGCATCACCCTTTTGCAGCCACTTTTGCAGAGGCCTTTCCACCCATTAGGCTATCAATTTCGTACACTTCGGATCATGTAATCAGGTACGATGGTCTCTGTTCATGCCATATCCCGTCTTACGAAGGCCCACAAGCATAATTTGCCCACTGCAGTAGCATGAAAGATCGAACGGGGAGCACCAATTACGGTGTGTGTAAATTAGAAGTCATTGTCGCTGTGTGGATTGCAGGAGCAGATGGTTACCCCGTGAGACTGTTGCCCAATGCAGCTGACCAGGTCGCCACATCCAAGAAACAACACGGCAACCATTATCAAATGAGACTCGGCATTCAATCACCGCATAAGGTTCATACAATACACTACATTGGCTACGATCCACATGACAACAGTGAGTATTCACGCACTATGGGGCGCTTACAGAACATTCAGCCACCCGACTTCAAGCACAGTGCTTGAAATCCAGGCCAGAGGTCACGTGGAAGGTCGATGATGCTGAACGCTATTGGCGTTTTTAATGACAAAAAACAGTAAACTTATTAATGAAAAGTACAATATCTAATTAGGGATGATAATTTTATGGCCTATTTTATGTAATAAACACGCTTCGCTAACTTTAAGAGAAAGTTTGCAAGAAAAAATTGAGCTTATTACGGCGCCCCTAGCGGGAGATATTAAAACTAACTCGGGCATCCCTTGAGGGTGTATACTCTGCTTGTTTTATTAGCAGCGGCGCACTCGATTTTTTCGCCCTCTGTGGCTATTTCTTGAACTTGCAAGTGTGCGGGGCCTGTCCATGTCAAGCGAGCTGCATCAACCGTCTCTCCCGAACATTAGACAGTTTTAGTATAGCGTAAAGCAGCAAACGCAAAGAGTCAGCGTTAGCGTTGCGTGCACCACACTGCGCATGCTCTGTCCGTAAACCGTGCTGGAGCTCTTACCCACGTGCGCTATTTTCGATAGGGACTTTTAGCGTGTCCGGTATTCGGGCAAGCGCAGGCGGTTTTCCGGTTTAGCGGGGGCGTCAAGGTGAGCGGCCCGATCGGTGGCGCCAGCTGGTGGCGCAAAGCTCAACCACACAAACACAGAGCTAATTACTGTATTCTGCTTAGCTGCTGGGGTAAATTTTCGACAGTGGCGTAATCGTGTTCACAATTACGCCGCTGCCAAAAATTTGCACGAGTGGCGAAGCAGGATATGGTGAGTTACTGCAGTTTTAGCTATGCGTTTGTCTGGTTGAGCTCACAACACCAGGCGGCTTCACCGCTCACGTTTACACCCCGACCATCCGGTAATCCGCCCAAACCGCTCCCGTTTACCGGAATAGCGTACAAGCTAAAAGTCTCTATTTAGCGGGGAACGCTAACGTACGCAAGGGGAGCCTTACGTACGGCAACATGGCGGCGCCAGTCGAAGTGAGAGCTGCCACTTCGGATCTATCGAGTTGTCGGCCTGCACTGTTCGGCTCATTCGTTCCCCAATAATGCTCGTGTTTGCTTTAAATTTATGCGATGATGCTTCGACAGCGGCGCACAGCTGGAAAAATTGGAGGACGCTTAAGCTTCGCCTTCAAGAGTGGGACGCGACAGCGTTCCCGTCGACCCGCCAAGGGGTATAAGACAATGCGCTACGGCACAGCAATCACTTACGATGCGCCCCGCATCGGACTTAGCGCCCACCTATCACGCGGTGAGCGTCGAGCAACGCAGCGTTCGGCGCGGCAACGAAACGTGCGCCTGAGCGAACGAAACGAACCAAAGAACTCGGTGTCTCGGAGGGGAAACGATCTACGCCAGCCAAACGTCGTGATCGGCACGGGCAGAGAGATAGATTGTAATCTAAACCGGGAGCACGGCGAAGCGTCGTCAGGGGAGAGGGAGTCCCGCGACGCGCCTGGCAGCGGTCCCAATGCGCGCGCGGCGCGCCTCCTGTCGGGGCAGCGCCGTACATTGAGAGGAGGGGGTCTTCTGTGTTTGCCGCAAGATGGCTCTGCGTGTGCGGAAAGCGCAGAAGAAATGCAGCGGAAACGCACTTCGCAACTCGTGTAATTGTGACTTCTGTACGTTACATGTTCATAATTACCGATATACACCGCAGTATAACTTTCCACGGCTCGTTTCGAAGGCAACACCGCATTCACTAGAGGCGCGTTTGCACCGCTTGGAAGCATCGAACTCGTGGCTGAGTGGTAGCGTTTCCGTCTCACACTCCGGAGACCCGGGTTCGATTCTCACCGGGCCAATCTTGGAAGTTGCTTTTTATTTATGAAGCGCCTGCCGTGATTTATCGCTCACGGTCAACGCCGCCGACGCCGACACCCGACACCGACGCCGACGACACCGGCTTTTCTGCGACACGAGCTCCTTAACGCTATCGCGTTAAAATGGGCGTTGTTTACGATATACGTTCTCGATTAGCGGCGCCGTAGGTTTAGCGAGAAGGTTTGCTTATGTTTGCTCATGTTTGCTGTATCCGCGTCGAGATGGCGCCCAATTGTATTTCGCTCGTTCGCTTGGTGTAAAGCCGCATGTCAAGCCGATGCGTGTCACGTTTTCCGCGGCAAAACAAAGTAGTGTAGTCGGTGCTGTGGTCATAATGCGTATGCGCTTTACTAACGACGACGACATGAACCTCCTGAATAAGGTTTTGGCCTTGAAACCATTCGGACAGACGTCAAGAAGGGCGTCCGTTGCAATAAAGTGGAAAGAAATGGAAAATCCGCTTTCTGGAAGCGAAATTGCCGGCGAGACGTCCCCTCCGGAATAGCCTCGATGTTGAGCAGGCCGCTCCTTGAGGACACGTACAACCTGCGCGGTCACTCTCGTTCCCGAAGCATGAGGGCGTCTATGTTATCGCAACTTAAAAAGGGCAGGTAATATGGGTCCCACAGAACACTCGATCGCGGCATGCTAAGAATAATCGGTGTGTTTCGCGACTCTCGACAAAACAACACTGAAACAAAACACCTATATGCATAATTGACGCAGCAACTGTGGCTTTGGATAAGGTTGACTTATGGATACACTTGCGGATTCGGCATTGAATCAGCTCGACATTTCGTGTCGCTTTCCAGTACTTCATGTTTTCCATCTAGATGGCGCCGTATATGTTTGCGTTAACGTTAACGCTTTTCTCCGTTCCGCTAATCTAGAGCACTACCATGTGCCACCCAGTGTAGCCTTTCTTTGCGTTAGCGTTGCGTCGCACGCTAACGCTAACGCAAGCGTTTTACGCTATTAGAGACTTTTAGCCTGTCCGCTATTCCGGTAAACGGGAGCGCTTTGGTCGGATTACCGGATTTGTGGGGGCGTAGCCAGATCGCTGCAGCCGCCTAGTAGCGTAGAGTTCAACCAAACACAATGCTAAAACTGCAGCAACCCACTATATCCTGCTTCGCTAGTGGTGCAAATTTTTGGCAGCGGCGTAAATGTGTACACGATTACGCCACTGTCGAATATTTACACCAGCAGCTAAGCAGAATATAGTAATTAGCTCTGTGTTTGTGTGGTTGAGCTTTGCACCACCAGCTGGCGCCACCAATCTGGCCGCTCACGTTTACGCCCCCGCTATACCGGCAAACCGCCCGCACTTGCCGGAATATCGGACACGCTAAAAGTCTCTAGCTTTAGTATAGCGTACGCTATATTAGAGAATAGAGACGTTTAGCTTGTACGCTATTCCGGTAAACGGGAGCGGTTTGGGCGGATTACCGGATGGTCGGGGCGTAAACGTGAGCGGTGAAGCCGCCTGGTGTTGTAGAGCTCAACCAGACAAACGCATAGCTAAAACTGCCGTAACTCACCATATCCTGCTTCGCCACTCGTGCAAATTTTTGGCAGCGGCGTAATTGTGAACACGATTATGCCACTGTCGAAAATTTACGCCAGCAGCTAAGCAGAATACAGTAATTAGCTCGTGTTTGTGTGGTTGAGCTTTGCGCCACCAGCTGGCGCCACCGATCGGGCCGCTCACCTTGACGCCCCCGCTAAACCGGAACACCGTCCGCGCTTGCCCGCATACCGGACACGCTAAAGGTCTCTAATCTTAGCGTGTCCGGTATTCGGACAAGCGCGTGTGGTTTTCCGGTTTAGCGTGGGCGTCAACGTGAGTGGCCAGATTGGTGGCGCCAGCTGGTGGCGCAAACCTCAACCACACAAACACAGAGCTAATTACTATATTCTGCTTAGCTGCTGGCGTAAATTTTCGACAGTGGCGTAATCGTGTTCACAATTACGCCGCTGCCGAAAATTTGCACGAGTGGCGAGGCAGGATATGGTGAGTTACTGCAGTTTTAGCTATGCGTTTGTCTGGTTGAGCTCTGCAACACCAGGCGGCTTCACCACTCCGGCCGCTCACGTTTACGCCCCGACCATCCGGTAATCCGGCCGAACCGCTCCCGTTTACCGGAATAGCGTACAAGCTAAATAGAGACTTTTAGCGTGTCCGCTATTCGGGCAAGCGGGGGCGGTTTTCCGGTTTAGCCGGGGCGCCAACCTGAGCGGCCAGATTGGTGGCGCCAGCTGGTGGCGCAAAGCTCAACCACACAAACACAGAGCTAATTACTATATTCTGCTTAGCTGCTGGCGTAAATTTTCGACAGTGGCGTAATCGTGTTCACAATCACGCCGCTGCCAAAAATGTGCACGGGTGGCGAAGCAGGATATGGTGAGTTACTGCAGTTTTAGCTATGCGTTTGTCTGGTTGAGCTCTACAACACCACGCGGCTTCACCACTCACGTTTACGCCCCGACCATCCAGTAATCCGCCCAAACCGCTCCCGTTTACCGGAATAGCGTACAAGCTAAAGGTCCCTAATGTCTCTACCATTGCGTACGCTAAAAAATCGCGGGTCGTCACTGCGCATGCGCTGAACGCTAAACGAAATAGCGGGTATAGCGGGCGTACGCAACGCAAACGAGTTAGCGTTAGCGTTTTTGCGGGGTTTGCGGGAAACATGGCGGCGGTCCCGGCTGCCCGCTTCTAATAGAATTTGGCGTTGCTTTTGTAAAATGCACTCCGTTCGTAGCAAATGACTGTGTATACGGCTTTCACTTTGTCTGAGGCCGCTTCGACGACAAAGTATTATGGATAACTTCGTGGTGTTTTCGAGGTCGCTTCTCGTTTCGAACGAGTCAAAGCCTAACGAAATAAACGTTTAAGATGTCAGCGCCACCTATCGCTACAGGCGCGAAATAGCCGCAACGACGGCATATGGCCTCAGAGATCCAAAGATATCGCCGGCCAACTAAAATTGTAGAAAACGTGCGCTGCTTAGTGGACGCTATATTTTATAGCGTATAGCGTACGCTATGGTTGCGCACGCTAAACTAAAGCTGTCTACTAAAACGCACGGTGCGCCATCCTCGCGCATACGCAGTGCCGCGCGACGCCGCAATCGTGCGGCAGCGGGCGCACACGGCACCGGCACGTCTGCGGAGACTGCGACGTCACACCTCTGGAATGCGCCGCAGTCGGCGGTGGCGAGGGCGACGCAGCTGCGCCTCTCGTGACGTCACGCGGCTCTCATGCATGTGCAGTATGGCAGGCGCTAAAGCTCGCCTGGTACGCGTGTACAGTACGGTCCACTGTTAAAGGGAACCTCGCACAGCGTGGCCGCCGCGCTCCGCGAAGCGCCCCTTTTGAGAAGCGGCGAGAATCGGCGACACCAGGCGCATGCGCAGTAACCGCGGAAGGTGGAGCCAGCCCCGCGTCGTCTGCTACGGCGCTCTTCTGGCGCTTGGCTTGCTCAGGCACAATCTCTGGAACGTGACGGGAGAACTAAACATAAAAACCTGATTTTCCTCGCAGCTACATAATGGGCGTTCGTTTCTGCAATATATTTTTTTAATTTCCTATTCTAGTGGGGCACGTTTTACGCGATGCAATAGTGCTGAAGGAGAAACATCTCTAGTTCTCGTCCACTTCCTGTTCTGAACCCACGCAAACCACCTCCTCTAGCTGCGGCTGGAGTATTAGTGCATTTGGTGCGTCGCCCAACATCAATACTCCAGAACGACAAACGGTGCAGCTGTAGTCAACGAGACAAGTTAATGATGCAGAAATACACACAATTTGATGCAAAAATGTTTCCGGTTCATTCTGCTATTAGCAATGGTAGTACAAATTTTCGAAATTGGGAATGGCTCGTAATGCAAGGTCCGAGTCCACGATCGGCGGCACAAGGCACACGGGCATTAAGCGTGGAAGGAGCAGCCGGTCGCGTGTGGTGTGCAACACCGCGGCGCAGCCCCGCCGCCAGACGTGAAGGATGCCGTTCTTCGAACTACTTTCGCGTCAAAGTCTGAAATAAGGGCAGAACATACAAACTGAGCTGGATATAACCAGAAAGCCGTTGATTTGGAAAGTAGCCTGGTAGCAAAAGGGGTGATGCGGCATTTCGTGTTTCCCAGGGGAGCGGGCGGCGGTGATAAGACGCTGCTGGGTTCCCAACGACTTCAGTTCTCTGGCAGCAGTCAGTTCGAGATGGCTAGAGTACCAGAGAGCGAGAGATGGAATATCGTGCGGCTATGCCTGCGAGGATACTCGGAACGTGTGATTTCACAGTTGTCACAAAGGCCACTCAAAACTGTTAACCGGATCATACAAGACTACAAGAAGGAAAACCGAATCAAGGATGCACCTCGCAAGCCGTGGTCTCGAGCAACGAGTCACGAAGAAGACCTTCATATCATCGTTGTCGCAGCCGCGAATCCACGTTCATCTGTCCAAGAAATACAAAAAGCGGTTGGTCTTCACGCTTCCAAAACAACGATCAAGCGGCGCCTTCGTGACGCAGGCCTGAGAAGTAGATGTGCAGTTCAAAAACCATTGCTGCGTGTGTGCAACAAAACGAAGCTTGCCCTTGGCGCTTGCCCAACAGCACGAGTCCTGGACTGCTCAGGATTGGAAAAAGGTTGTTTTTACAGATGAGTGCAGTTTCACAACCAAATGGGACCAAAAGGCTCGTGTTTGGCGACCCATAAACACCCGGTGAGTTTTCCAACTGTAATGGACTTCGTGAAGAATCTGTCTCATTTTGTGCCATTTGCCAAATATCTTTTCTTTAGTTTTTTTTTGGAACTCCTTTTGTTTTGCTAGAAAACCTAGGTTCGGTGTGTTTGCGGACAAGACCACTGCCTGATATGATGACATGTTCTCTCTCGCATATAAAGAACGTGAACAAAATTTTAACCGTCATAACTTTGTTTCACTACGCAGATCTGCGTAATGGGCACGACCAACCCTTCTTGGTACGAAAGCCTAAACTGAAATAAGTGAGCGAAAAAACTTTTATTATGCAAAAGAGAAGGTTTCCCCCCGCCTGAGCGCCAAGGCCAACGTGCAATCGTTTTGCGCAGCATCTATCAGAGCAATGTTGACAACGCATTTTTTTTTTCTTTTCTAGGTTCCGACCCCAGTTCGTGCAAAGAGTTGCGGCCAGTGGCCGGACCGTCGTTACCGTGTGGGGCGTAGTTACGAAGGAAGGCCTCGGCCCCCTCATACGGATTCAAGGGAAATTCCGGGCTGAGAGGTACTGCGACATATTGAAAGACGTAGCTTTGCCCTACCTCGCACGTGGCCCGTTTCCCGACGAAGGCTACGTGTTTCAGCATGACCGCTCGCCTGTGCATACTGCCAAGAGAGTGGAAGCGCTACTACAGCAACACGGCGTGGTTGTCCTCCCCTGGCCACCTCAGTCACCCGACCTTAATGCGATTGAAAACATTTGGGGGATGATGAAGGTTGCTCTGGCACGCCAGCGTCTACACGGACTGTCTGCAGACGCCTTGTGGACTGCAGTGGAGGCCGAATGGGAGCGGCTGAAGCGAGACACAACATTAACCGAGGCGTTGTACCGATCATTGCCCGCACGCATGAGCGCAGTCATCGAATCTGAAGGCGACGTTACACGCTACTAAGTGGATGAAGAGCTCGTTAAGTCGCCTTATTTGTTGTGAATAAATTAGAGGAAAGTCCCTCACAACCACGATTTGCGAAGTAGTGTTATACTCAAAATGCATCGCAATATTCTCGATACACGCATTTCACTTTCGAAGGCCGCTCGTTTTCGAAATTACTACCCCTGTTAAAGGCGGAAAAATAGAAAAATATTTCTTGCACACAGTAGTGATTAAAGTAAAATCTCGTTAATTCGAAATGTAAGGGAGTGGGAAAAAACGTCCGAATTATCCGAATGTAGGATTATCGAAAGGTTCCGAAAAATTGCCGAAAACTGTTCGCGTGAAAGATAAATTTATTTCGTGAAAAACTGCGCAATGGCCATTTCCTCGGAGGACAAAAACTGCTTGACAATGACAAATTCTTTCAATTTCTTCGAATTCTTCAATTTGTGCACACTATCCACAGTGCCGGAAGCAGAACTGATCTATCGTAGTAAAGGTTTCTGCGGCTACTTTCAGTATATGGTAGGTGCTCCAGCAGGAGCTTTTTTGCAAGTGGTTTCGCACTGGAGGCAGCTTTACCGCTCAAATGGCAAAGAGCACGTAGAAAGCCTGAAGTTTCGACTCGTCGGAACTGAAATGCGCGCTGACCGAAGGAAGGGAAGCGCGCATTGGCTGTGAAGGGACAAGACGCCTTCGAAAAACTTGATGAAAAAGGATCAGTGACCAGGCAATAATTGTTCTAAACGGCTTGCAGCTACACGCTTCGCTTGGTGTCTGATATGCGCGGGCGGTAGTCGCCGCCGCCGCGTGCTGCATGACAGCGATGCTCCGAAACCGAAATTGTGCGGCAGAATTCTTTCTCGGCCTATCAACGGTGGTCTGAAAATTTGCCAACACACCTGCAACCACGCAAAGTGATAGGGACGCAGGAAACGATGCATCATGCAGTTTAGGGCAGAGAACGAATATTTGAGCCCACCAGGTTAATACCACGGCCCGTACCACATGGGGAGTCCGTCTAATAAAGAGAAGCCAGCCGCGGCGCGTCCGAATAAACGAGTTTTCGATGCCGTAGACTTCCATAGGCGTTTGGCAGGACCTCGAAAGCAGTCGGAATTATCAGAATAAACGGTGGCCAGATTACCAAGGTTTTCGTGTATGTCTGCGTCATTAACCTGTCTCGTCACCTGCAGCTGCACCGTTTGTCGTTCTGGAGTATGAATACCGTAACCATGTCGGCCGTTGATGTTGGACGACAGATCAAATGCAGTAATAGCCCCGCCGCAGCTAGAGGATGTGGCTTGCGTGGGTTCAGAACAGAGAGTGGACGAGAACTAGAGACGTCTCTCCTGCAGAACTATTGCATCGCGGAAAAAGTGGCTCACAAGAATCGCAAATTAAACAAATATATTGCAGAAACGCAAGCCCATAATCTAGCTGCGAGGAAAATCAGGTTTTTATGTTTAGTTCTCCCGTCACGTTCCAGAGTTTGTGCCTGAGCAAGCCAAGCGCCAGAAGAGCGCCGTAGCAGACGACGCGGAGCTGGCTCCACCTTCCGCGGTTACTGCGCATGCGCCTGGTGTCGCCGATTCTCGCCGCTTCTCAAAAGGGGCGCTTCGCGGAGCGCGGCGGCCACGCTGCGCGAGGTTCCCTTTAACAGTGGACCGTACTGTACACCCCTGGTACGCGTAAGCCTCGGCGAGTACCCAACCCACGGACCAGTCCGGGTTCTAGATTAGGTGTCCCCGTTGCCGCTTTGGTGTCCTGGAGGCGCCGCCAATATTGCGAAATATTGACACGTTGTTTTAATCAGTTAAAAATACGATTTAATAAATATAACTGCGTCCAGCCGCCAACTTGTGACGCTATGTTCAGCACTATGCTCTAAACGCAGTAACCTATAATGTAGCGTTTGGGCGCAAGTAACTTATAAAGGTTACAAGTGGTTTGTTTTCTTGTTTTTTATATTTTTGTGCCTTCTAAAGGTTACAAGATCCAACGTGCAAGCAATCTATAAGTTACCATAACAAATAACGCCATGTAACCTTTGCCCCGTAACCTATGAACAGCGCGGAAACTTATGTGTCTATAAGCAAGGAGTTGCGCATACGTAGAGAGGGCGTTTTTTGCTCGAAGTGAGCAAATATATTTATTTCAGAGGCAGCGCGGGTATGGTTTTAGCAACAGGATAAATGTCAGTATACTACAAACTCTTTGTGATAGTTTGCCGCATGAGCTCAGTACTGTCATTTTTGATGGCAGTTACAAGCAGACTTGCGCGCGATTAAATGTCTTACTTCTGCATCGAAAGAAGCTGTGACATGCAACGCAATGGTAGTATTTTGCGGCTCAGTATGCTACAGCACAGCTTGATTATTCGGTCGATAAGTGAGTTGCAAAACGAGCTCCATGTGCTATTTATTCTAAGCCCGCTCTCACTGCGGGGCGAGGTGATTTACCTCGCAAATAAATTTCATTTTTACAGGAAGAAAAACTAGCGCAGTGGGCAAAGACACAGTAGACACATAATACGACGAGAGAAACAAAACGTCGTTCTCTGTTTTGCTAAATTAAAGTTTCTTGTCCGTCTGTCTGTCTGTCTGTCTGTCTGTTTTGCTATACTGTGTCTCCGTCCTCTGCGCTGGGATATATTCCCACAAATATGCACCAACTCGTCCAGCTCTCCACTTTAATTGACGTAAAATCGCAATTCATGCAATGAACACGTAATATGCTGGCATGATACAATACAGCTTTTGTGTCTTCTTCGCCATGTAAGCTGAAATGCGTTAAACACCGTCGCATTTAACGTTCTAGTAGCACAGACGGAGAAGGGCAGCACCTGAAAGAGCGGCAGAAAATGTAACCGGATGTGCGAGGCCGAGTGCGCAACTCGACGGGATGTTTTGTTGCATTCCGCCGGCCCTTCCAATATTTCAGTCGACATAGCGAGTCGGGATTAAGCCAAAATGAGAAGAGCAAGCACGCGAGACACGGGTAACGGAAAGGAGAGGTGCACAAAATATCGCACGACGGTCGCTCCGATACGCGCTAGACGCGCATGCGCAAAAGAACCACGGAAGTCTAGACGGCGGGAAGGCGCCACGGCGCAGGCGCCGCCCGCGCTGCTTCGTACGCGTCGTTTGAACGTTTCAAACCACTCGGCTGAGCCGCGCCGCTTTTTGGCGGTGTTTCTTCTCTGCTTTGTTCGACATTTTCAAGTATTTTGGTTTGTGTGTGCGCGCGACAAAATCTGTAATGGCGCTAAGCAGCAGGGACTTGTGGGGCGTGCTGCGCGGCTGCTGCAACGAACCCTTCTGCGACTGTCGGCGGTACTTCGTTGTCTGCTCGTCGGACGACTCCATTCGTTGCGACTTTTGAGAACTCCAGCCGTTGCGACTATTGCAACCACTGTCCAGGTGCCCATGGCAGAATTACGGACTTGGGTAAGTGACCTTTGTTTCAGAGCCGCATTTACCGCGTGCAAGGTCTTCGTTTCTGCATGCTTCTCAAATCGATTGTAAGCGGTGCTTTCCAAAGCGGGCTTCATTGCAGAGCTCTTTTTGTGAGTGCATTTCGAACATAGATGAGGTTACGGGTCCATGACTGACTTAGCTCGCGACACATTGGGTCGATATATCTGCTTATCTGTGATATACCTCTTTTAGCCAAATACTGCCTCAGGTGCCTAGTGTCGTCGCGTGCGTTCTTTGAACAATATGGTGGTAATCCGCAGTTATTGATACATTTCCTGTGTGCGCACGTGGTGGTGGCGCGCGGGATTTGTTGCAGTAATAAATGCGCGCGCTTCCACCGCACGACTGCAGTATAGTGTTTGAAACCTGATTTCTAGAACTCTGCGCGTAATTTCGCTGCTTCTGAATTGGTTTGTGCGCCGGGTACGACTGAAAATGTGTGACACTACGGAACCATCGTCCATGCTTTATGCAGTACATTAGCAAACGTGCTCGACTGAGGCTTCCGTGTAACATAGACAGCGTGCGGCGAACATGGATAGCCTGACAGAATTTCTCGTTATGCTGTGAAGAAATTCCATCGCGTGTTTTATTTTGTGTTCTACCTAATAATAATAATATTTGGGGTTTTACGTGCCAAAACCACTTTCTGATTATGAGGCACGCCGTAGTGGAGGACTCCGGAAATTTCGACCACCTGGGGTTCTTTAATGTGCACCTAAGTCTAAGTACACGGGTGTTTTTAGGGTGCCTCGATGCCAGCGCCGCCGTACAGGGTGGAGACAACCTCAACGGCGCCGCCATATTGAAGCACACGGGATCGGCTGCGCTAGCGTTCGTGACGGCGCCGTTCATGCTCTCGGCGCGCTTCGAGTGCTTTGATTTGAACAATCTTTTTATCAATAGTGCACTGCGCATCTTTTTACTCATAATAGCCATTTTAACATCCGAGGGTCGAAGACGTAATTGTACGAATTAATTTTAGAGCCCCCAGTGGTCGAGGTTGAACTATTAGTGTGCCGTCAGTTGGCTATCATTTTAAACAGGCTATCATTTTAAAGATCCGTTGCCCAGCAGGTGCTACCGCTCCGTGCGAGTGGAAGAAATTGTTTTTTTTTTTCTACGTGGCTCTTGGTTTTTCAATTCCTGGGCTATGATAACAGCCGCGCGTCATCAGCCGCTCGCGCGCGGCGGTTGGTTTCGCTTCGGTCGCTCGAGCTGTTTCCGTTTGTTTTGCTCGCAAAGACAACCTGTCTGCTTTTTAATCTTTCAAAGTGTAACTGCGAGTTCCTCGCCTGTTTATTGCCCACAGGAGTGCAATCACATCTGTTTACGAGCTGGCGCTGGTACATACAAACGATGCCGCGTATACCAACGGTGCCACAAGCAAATTTGAGTTGCAGCGCTTTCTTTATGGTTTCTGCACTCCATGCACTACCACCTTTCCGGCTCTTTCTCTTCAAGGCAGCCTTCTGGTCCTCGTTCAAGAAATCCAGATTTTTGGTCAGCGCTGAGAGGTCTTTTCCTAACCGCTTTGTTTTCCTGGCAGCAGTCTTCAACTTCTTTTTTGATGTCGACAAGTTTTCATGCAAATCAGTGTTTCTCTTTTTCGCATCTTGCAGAGCCTTTCGTAGCTCACATACAGAGAGCGAGGAAATATTTTCATTGCTCTCATGCTCGACTGAATTTTCTTCGAAAGAAGAGGTACTGTCTCGACTCAGTTCTGCGGAGTCTTCTTGGTCAGCGTCTGTAGCAAGTGTTGAGGAGGAGTTGGTGCCTTCCTCGCCAGTAGGTCCACATTCGGCAGTCCGTCTCATAGGGAGTTTCCTTCGCTGAGGTTGAGCTGAATGAATAATAAAAATAAAAAAAGACATGTCTCAATGCTTATTGAAATAACTGCAAATCGCGGAAATAATACGCTCCACTACAATTATTACTCACGTTTAAAGTCGAACAGCGTGGGCAGAGCTGTAGACTTTAACAGGCGGCGTCTATCCTGCCGATTTTTCTCAATCTGGTCCTCTTCAAAGTGGAGCTAAAAAAATAAATAAAACACCAAATGTGATTATTCACGTTTGTTTGGGCTGATACAAAAATACTTGTAAAAAATAACCAGTTATTTACGGTGCTTAACAGAAAATGTTCATAAAAATGTTGCTGTATTACCGAACCTCGCACGTTTCCAAACAACGCGCAGGCTACGACGGACACCCAGCCAAAAAGCTCAGGAAAAATTTGATCCATAATGTGCGTTAGCTGCACGTTTACATGAGTACATCCTGCTTAGGTATTTAGCTCCGTCACGGAATAGCAACCACGATCGGGAACGAACATGCAGCGATAAGGTCTGCTTACGAACAGCGTAATGCAAATATGCCCGCGATCATAACATCGACTACGTCGCTTTCGAATAGCACGATGCAATTATGTACCAATAAAAAAGCAATCCTCTATGCACTTTGACATGAGAGCCGCAATTATCTACTGAGATCTCAAAGAAAACCGCAGGGCTTCGAGCGGCACCAGCACAACAGCCGCACTCTCCAGACGAAGCAGTGTGTGCCTTCAGTAGCAAATAACGAGCACTTAACTTTTGGTTCGTCAATTTTCGCTCAACGTAAAAGTAACTCTGCTGTCTAAACAACAGCGACGCGAACTTTGCAAAATGACGCCAGTGCTTTCTGTGAAAATATAAATCAGGTGTGCGACGTTATGATTTTTTGCTAGTGTTAAATATTCCGCGAATAAAAATCACCCTCATCCGACTCTATAATCAGGGCACTACTCGCGTAGAAAAGCTAAGTTCAAAACGAAAAACACGCTCGCGCCTGTACGTATGCGCGTACCTATACGCTGCCTATGCAGCAGCGGCGTACACGAGTTTGCTTTAATTGCAAAATACGGATCGATAAGACTTAACTGTTTTGCAACTCACCTCGCAGATATATGAGCTGTCAGTTGCGTTCCACCGATCCCGCTTTACTTGAGCTTCCCATTTCTTTCATCGCTCCGAGTCCCGGGGGAAGCGAAAACAACGCAGGCCTTTACGTGTTGACCCGGAGCACATTGGCACACAACAGCCCGTCATGATGGCTCAGTGGACTTGACAAGCTTGTTAGGCATACAGTCTAACACTGTCAAACAAGTTGAACCACCAGCGAGTGCCTCGAACAACGCAAGCTCAGCTGTTAGCACCGATCAACTGCGACCACTCTGACCGCCCGTCGTGATTCAATATGGCGTCGCAGCGAGAAAGAGGCGGCGTGGGGGTGGTCAAAGGATGGCACCACCCTGAACGGCGGCGCTGGCATCGAGGCACCCTAGGTGTTTTCGCATTTCGCCGCCATCGAAATGCGGCAGCCTTGGCCGGGATTCGATCCCGCGACCTCGTGCTCAGCAGCCCAACACCATAGCCACTGAGCAACCACGGCGGGTTGTGTTCTACCTAGGTGGTTCAGAACAAGAGAGTGGAGTTGCCGCAGTGCCGCATCAGAGTCCTCAGCTTGGCAGCTCGAAATATTACTGGGTTCAGCACACCTGATAATTTTAAACCTCTGGAAAAAAAAAGCTGTACAGTAACACTCATATAGGGGAGAGGGGGGGGGCTACGTGGTTTGTGCAAACAGCGAGCTTTTCTAGATTCAGAAAAGACTTAAGACCAGAGGAAAATTTCTAAAGTTACAAGACGGCAACTTGATTTGATGAATCATAGTTTGGATGTTTCCAGTAGAAGCACATGCACCAAAGGAAACTAAGTTGCAGTAAAAGTTGGACTTCAGAAAGTAAGTGCGTCATCATTACACCAACGATAAACGCAATTCCACTACATGGATGACTTGCCTTGTATGAAAACACTGTTTTCACCTTTTGCTCTCCTGTTCGCCACATAAGCATTGCGCTTAAAGACGAAGTCTCACTGTTAAGTGCAATGCGTATGTCACTGGCTGACCACAAATTAATCGCTATCAATGTTGTATAATGAGCATTAAAAAGTTCTCTTCAACTCCTACTTTGTGACTGATGACCCGGCTGTCTTTACATAGGTGCGGAGCCATCTCCAGAGGGTCATCACTCAATTGAATTTTTTTTTTTACAGGAGCGTGGACATCTGCATAAATAGTGTTTTTTGAGTGACTGCACATAGGTTACCAGGCTTTTTATCAGTCTGTTAAATCACCCACACAGGCGTACGTTATCCTCTTCATTTAGTAAACTGGGGTAAACATCGACAAAAGGATGCAGCTCAAATAGCTTGAACATGTATGCGTTTTCTATCCGCAGTGACGGACAAGATGGCTCGAGCGTTGCATAATGCCGTTTGCCGAAAACCAGCTTCGCCAAGTCATCAGTGTCGCGCAATCAAGTATACGCAGTGTATTGCGGCGAAGTATACCAAGAGGGGAAAGCGGTCACTGTCAGAGGATAAAGTGGGATACACGTGTGCACCTGCAGTCGCGTCTCCTGTCGCAGTACAAGCACGGAGACGCCGAACAAGTGTACTGGCAGGCCTTCAGAGCTGTTTCGCTCGCAGTTGTAGCGATCCGAGCCCTTGTTTCGCCCACTTAGAGGGCCACATATATGAGCTAGACATCGTAACAGCAGGGATTAGTAATACGCGCTCCTTCATTAATTATCCTTGCACACAAGCAGCTCATAATCGCTACGAATCTGCACCACTTAGCCAATATCAGTGTTACTGTACAGCTTTCACAAGGGTATGAAATTGCATGATGACGATTTTTCTTTAGCATACATTTGCTCCGTATTCATCAGCTGGGTGTAGTGTTTTGCCAGTGTGGCTGTACAGCTCTCACAATTATTTACGGCTCAGATTGCATCCATGGTGCCGCAAGTTTAGTGCTTTCACATACAGAGTACAAAATGTTCCATTCCCACGAATCTCCAAGTGTGTTGTATGCTCAGTTACATTAAGAACTACTGCATCGGCACGTCATTTGAATTCACAAACTGTTTCCGTTCCCGAGATTCGCCTGAAGTGTGTGGTATGCTCAACGACACTAATGAACAGAGCACGGCGTAATGTTTTGCCATTAAAGTCATCCGAGAAAACGCCTCACGTCCAAACGTATCCCCCAGCGACTATCAGAATTTAATATGCTACGGCCGCAAAAAAAAAGAAACACACACACAAACTCGCACTGGCACGGCAGTCGAATTCATAAACTGTTTCCGTTACCGCGAATCTCCTGCTGACCTTGCTCAACGACACTAATGAACAATGCATCGGCACGATGTAATGCTTTGCCACTAAAGTCATCCGAGAAGACACCTCACTTCCAAACGTATCCCCCGCGACTATAAAAATTTAATATGCTTCCGTCGCAACAAAATAGCAACAAACTCACCTCGGACACGGCTTCTTCGCCTTGCCGGCCACGCATTCTGTCGATTCTGTGCTGCTAGCTCGGTTAAGTACAAACGGAGCTCACAACTTTCTTCCCCGTAGTACCTAGGCGAGGAGAAATTTCAAGGACCAAAAGTCCCCACATTTCTCTCTCGCGACCACTGCTCCTCACGCATGCGCAGAAAGAGCGGAGAAATCCAATTATGATGTGCTCGTCTATTGTAGCGGTCATATTGTTCACTATGTAATTATGATGATATTAGTTTTGGTTTTGCTAGCGCCATCTCTCGGTCGCATTGTTTAGTTCACAACGCCACCGCTATTCTTATTCGCACCGCACTGTGGAAGGTACAGTTTTGCTTCTCTAAGTTTGTATAAGTCTTCTGTGATACTGTCCCCCGCGACCGTAAAACAGGCGCAAACGCTAGCCGACGGGAGAGGGTAGGAAATGGTGATAGCAGAGGGTGGTGAACGGTCGGTTCTACCGCATCTGGCTGGCGTGAAAAATACAGAGGACGCGCTGGCGGCAACCGAGCAAAGTGAGCTAGGTGCTGTGTATCGCTTCAACGCAAAGGCAGCTGTGAGAACACAGCACAGGCAAAGCTACGAGGCGTCGGTGCAACTAGACTGTGCGCTCATAGCTGATTGCTTTCAAGATGAAGCGCGCGCAGCCCAAGTACAACGCCCCCGCGCCATCGATCCTTCCTCCGGTGCCGTGGTACAATGCGCGTGGCGCAACACGGGGCGCTTCGTGCCCTTGCGCACGCGAGATTGAGCCGCCATCGCCGGCTCACCGTCGCATGCTTTCACTCGCACACACAGCGCACGGCGCGTGAGAACGGCCTCACCACGAGACGAACACAGTACGCATCCGTGGCAAAGGACGCCACTAGCAACGGCCAGGGGAGGTCAACCCAGCGCGCATCCGCCTACCTTCCTCCTCCACGACGCTTCGCCTGGTTTCTCCGTCTCGACTTCGCTCAACGTTACCTACACATTCCTCTAGGTGGCGGTACATTGTCAAGAAATGGAGACGTACAAAAGCACAGTAAGCAAGAGGGGATCAGAAAATTTGGGTGTGGGGGTTCATAGTGTTCATTTTTTTATTGTTTAACTTAGGTAGGACATTAAGCAGTATAATAGAAAGAGCTTGGTGGCCCAACTCACCGCCCTGTTCCGAAGGGGAGGTTCATAACATCCATCCATCCATCCTGAGCGCGCTCCTTCGTATTATCCCCAGCGCGCGATTTTTAACCCTTTAAGGCGCCTTGTACACAATTGTGTACATTGTACTTCTGGTGTTTTTTTTCGCATTTAGGGCGCGCAATTTTCTATTAGGTTGGCTTTAGCACATTCCCAGACTTTAAACTGACAACCATGTGCATTTTGGGCACCATCTGTCGCATTTCGGTGAAGATGTTCATATCAAAACAAGAAATGGCGGACGCCGGAGCAGCAAAGAGCGGTGAGTCAAGTTCTTATTTTTTTAGAGCCACTTTTTTTTATTGTGGCAAGCGAAAAAAAATTAGACGCGCTTGTGCATCATATGAAGTACCGAGGAGTGATAATTTTATCCTTTCTGAGGAGATGACCGAACGCTAACGCTCGCACGCGCATGTGTACACGATTGTGTACAAAGCGCCGTGGTCGCTGCAGAAATGAAGAACGCTGAGAGTTGCTTTGATTTTCTTTCCAGGTTTTTTGGCCATTCGTCGTTCTTTCTACAATGCAAACAAGTATAAGAAAACCCAAAAGACAGCTGAAAGGCTTTTGGAGCTCATTGCTGATAAATGTTTCAGACGTTGGGGAAAGTGACGAAGAAGAAGCCACGTGCGAAGCGACCGACGCCTGCGTTGCAGCTGCGTTCACCAACCTCACAGAAGAGGAAGACGCTGCTGCAGGGGAAACGCAAGCTGAAGAAGTGGACACAGAGTGTTTTTTTCCTTTTGTGAACCTGGGTATCTGCAATTCTTGGCTGGACTACCACCGTGACAGTCAAACGCTGCCTGGAGCTAAACTCCTATATTTGATGAATTTTCGCTTGCTTGCAAGCTGCCGAAGCATTAATTAAATCGGTACTACCCGAGAAAATGCGTGGAAGGCCTTCTCTTGCAGAGATCCAAGCACCACAACCAAAGATATGGCAAAAAAGCAAGAATATCGCGTCCTTGCGCCGACGCGCACTACGACTCCTTTGACCATTGGTCCGAATCCCGCGAACAGAACGTGCGAATTAGGTGCAAGCTCGAGAATTGCACATGAGGCACCCGGATATTCTGCATGAAATGCGCCGTGCAACTGTGCCTGACGAAAGAGAGCAATTGCTTCCTCGCATTCCACACGTGAATTTTGTGACCACCGAGGCGCTGTGTACACAATTGTGTACGATGTTGCAAATAATAAAGTTTCATAATAACTTTCAAGAATTCGATGGTTTTGTGTTTCTTAGGTCCCAAAAAGAATGTTTATATATAGAAAGATTTTTTTCTATGCATAATTGCAAGTGGCGCCTGAAAGGGTTAAGCATGAAATCCTCCAGTGACTTTGATACAAAGCCAGGACGGTTATCCTGGCACTTACAAAGGAACATCCGGGCCAGTTGAGAGAACAAAGGTAGATTATCTACGCGACCAGCCAAGCCCGCATTACATACGCTAGTTACATCCAAAACAAGTTCCAAAAAATATTGCTTCCGAGTTCTTCCTCATGTTTGTTCAGAATATTAGTCAAGCTGTAACTTCTAGAACGCTGGAGCTTTATTTGTCATTTCCAATAGCGGCGTTCAAAAGGCAGACACAGGGCATTGCGCTGAAGTTTTATTTATCATTTACAATAGCGACGTTCAAAAGGTAGATACAGGGCACTACTCTTCTTTATTGCCTCAGGTTCAGTTTATTGTTCCTTCAAGATACATAGTTGGGCGAGGCTCCCAGAGTCAAACAACAGCAGTGGGACCCTCGGTTAACAAGAAGATTGGAACAAAATTATTTAATACAGCAATGTAAAGTTACGCAAGCAACAAGTAAATGAAAAGGGAACGGAGTAGTGGAAAGGAATAAATCCGATTTCGATCTAATCAGGGGCACACGTAAACTAGAAAATTCTCACATAATGATTCAAAATAATGTAAACCTATTTAGCAAATGAAGTACACACTTTATATACAAAGTAAATTAATCAGAACAATTAGTTATACAAAATGAAATATTTAAGTTCATATTTGAATGTATGCAAAGAAGTTGACTTATGGGCAGGGGGTAAGTCATTCCACAGTTTAATCGCTGAGGAAGAGGGTGTCTTTTTGAAATATCTAGTGTTGCATTTAGGTAATAGAAAGTTGGGATAGTCGGCCAACCTAGTACTGTTGGTATTTGTGAGCAACATAGAGTCTATTAATTCACACGCGAGCTGTTAAGTAATTTAAATCGAGTGATAAGCATATGAAATTTAAACAAGCCAGATAAAGGAGGAATGAAGTTAGCCTGAATGAGCAGATATGCATTAGAGTAAAGATAACTGTTGGTTATAATGCGAACGACCTGGTTCTGAATATGCTGTATGGATGAAAGGTAACAGTTATATGCCTTTCCCCACGAAGTAATGCCATATGTGATGTGACTATTTATGAAGACATAGTATACTGAATATAAGGCGTGAACGGAAAAAAAAATAGATGAGATTTATTAAGAGCTCCTATACGAAAAGCAGCTTTTTGATAAACATAAGCTACATGATTAGTAAACTTCAAGTTAGGGTCTAATTTTATGCGAATGAAGGTTAGACAATCAACCACTGGGATTAAATGATAGTGTATGAATACTATGAAAAATTATGAACAAAGCTGGAAGTGGGTTCAAAATTAGGTTGTTTATACAACACCGTTCAATAGCTTTGGTCAATTCGTTGTTCAGCTTAGCGATTAACGTTTTTACCTAATTAAATGACACCAAAATTATGGTATTATCAGCGTAAAGGACAACTTTGTGAAGATTAATGCAATGAGGTAAGTCATTATGGTAGATACAAAACAATAAAGGCCCAAATATTGAGCCATGCTGTACTACCCTAAAGTATGAATAAACGCCAACTATGCAGACTGATTCTTCGCGATGAAATAGGTTTTTTTCAAAGTTCAATGTGAACGAGCTATACGCAATGATTCTAGTTTTACAAATAAAATAATATAATTGTCATCGTTTGGCGCTGAGTGGTCTTTCCAACGCCAGCGGTACGCGAGTTTAGCGGCGCGTCCGCAGCGTCCGGCAGAGTCCAAGCCGCTAGCGTCTGGCATACCGCGGTTAGCCGTTTGACCAAGACGATACTTGAAATGAGGCTGTGTCTATGACGGGAAACTGCTGCGTCCATATGGACCAGTGCACAATATGGCGTGGTGCGGTGTGATGTGATGGGTTGTGCCATTGCGAACATGCACTAAGCCCATTTTAAGAATGTGGCGTGGAGGAAGAATATTTAGGAGTTCAAACTCTCGTCAGCACGGGCGCGCCCGGGTGACCAGATAAAGCCACAAAAAGCGCAAACGCCGACGGGGGCGCATGCAGTGGCGGCACCGTGCGGCGCGTCATGCAAGCCGTAGCGAAGTAAATAGCAGACGCCCGGGCTGGCAGCTCGGGAGCGCTCTGTTCGGCGGTACCCGTGTATTCCGCTCAAAGCAGACGACAAGAAGACGACACGGACGTTCGTGGAGCGAACGTCCGTGTCGCCGTAACGTTGCGTATGCGCGCCGTAGAGTCAAACAGCAACAGTTCTTGTCGGTGCTTGTTAGGCGGCCGCAATACTAACAGCGTTGCTATGCGCGAATGCCCTTTTTCGGAATTTGCTAGCCAAAGATAGGATGCAGGTGATTCTTTCGAAACTGCAAAAGCAGGTACAACTCTTGGAGGAAAAGGGGAGCATGTTCAAAGGTATGAATGATCCTGAACGAGTGCAAGCATGGGCTGCGGCGATGCCTGGGGACGGCCGTCAGCTCACATTAAAAGATATCTGCGAGAAGCACTTCACGAGGAAAATGTTGAGGCAGGATAAATACTCAGTATTTATCCTGTCAGTAGCCCTGAGTAGAACTTGTGCCAGGAGCGCGGCCGATCACAAGCTACACACGCGACTGGTTGCCTGGGCACCTGAAACGGCTGTAATTGTTTTCTCGGCCGCCAGGTACCACCAGTGCGATAGCTGCTTCGCGGACTTGTGACCTTTTCTGGTCGCCGCCGACAGCGATGTTTCCACTCCTAAATGTTTCTTGCTCGATGGATTGTGGCTAGTATAATCTCCAACTAATCGTCTTCTCCGGTAGCCATTTCAGGCTTACATCTACTCTCAATTACGGGAAGCAAGCTGTTATATTGTTAGACAAAACAGAGTACAAAGAAATATTATGTAGTATGAGCTCCCAAGGTCTAGGACTTTAATGCGACCGTAAAAGACTGTATACATGAGATTGTAGTAAAAATATAAACAACGGTTGCGACAATTGTTGCAAAAAAAAATTATAAAGTAGCAAACATAGTATTGGTTTAGGCCAGTAGAAATACAATAATATCGGCGAGAAATACGCAAGTACAGGGGATTTCTGTTAATATGCACAGCATACAAAAATACATAACAGACTTGAATTTTTTTTTCGTTTCACCTCCAGGCGCCTTCCTAGTTCACTTGCTTCGCGGTCTTAAACGTCATCGATTTGAAGAGCTTGCCAGTTGCGCGTGCACATACATTGACGTGCCTGTACCGCATTTGGAGCGTTCAAACGTGCAACGCGCCACTCGGTATCGCTACACGTAGTCTCACAGTAGCAATCTACCAGAAGCATTTTGAAGCATTCTTGAACAGTTCCAGAAACTTTTTTTACCAAGAGAACAAATCTATGAAGCCTGTCTATACCGTTGCTGGCTCACAACCACGTATTACCATGACGTGAACGTCAAGACCAATCTCCCGGTCTGGCCCTCCCACTTTTCTCTACCGCATGCCCAAAACATCGGACGCTAAGTTATGCTTCCTACAGGGCTGTAGAAAAGAGCGCATCATCTTCTCTTCAATCGCTGTACTTCTCAAAACATCAAGATCATCTTCCAACAAGAAGTGGCACGTGCTATTTGGATGTATATGTTTGAAATAAAATACTTTTCAATTCGGTCAGAGAGAGCCGCTTGCTAAAACAGCATGTAAAACAGCAGTCGTCCACTAAACGGCGCCTGTATAGGGAGCACAAGCATAGAAAGTTGAGGCAAGCGACAGATCCCCAGCCATCTACAAGAAGAGTGGCTGGCGCGAGCGGCGCCGGGCATTCTCGGGTAACACGAGTTGGAGAGGGGGGGAGGGGATTTTTTCACCCTCCTGCACGAAACAATTTCTCCAACACAAACAAGCCCACTACGAATAGATGGGGAGCACATCTGTAAAAGGAGAGCACCGGATCCCCGCCCCCTACCTGCAGCATAAACACGCAAACCTTCTATTGCGTGAGCAAATCGAACTTGAAAATTTGGTGATGTCATTTCGGTACCTATAGTGCCTATACCTGGTCGGCAGCACGCACAATACGCTTCACGTAACTCACTGCGGCTGCATCTCTCATACACCGTATACCCGATGTTTTTCTAGGAGCCATTCCTAACTCACATTTAGTGTGCCGTATCTAAACGGTGCTTCAGGAGCCTTCTTCGCAATGGGGAAGAGGTGAGTCAGGAGCATGGCGCTTACCTTTCGATTCCACGGTGCAGTGATAGACGCCTCCTGGCCCACACGGCGGGCTGTACTCGCCGCGCTGCAAAAATGGCTCGACGACAGCGCTCGTGTTCCTGGTCCAATTAGCCATTGCCCTGACGCAGACGCGCGTGCGTGGTGCATTAGCAGGCGGTCCCTCCATGCTGAACGCGCCGGCCGTGTCTCCTTGGCCTCCTTGACTTGCTGGGGTCTTTTAACGGCTAAACCGACGCGGTGGCGTTCTGTGCATGAGACGTCGCTATCCTTCTAGAGGAAACGCCACTGGCGTTCCGCGGAGGAGTCCAGCGAAAGACTATGCTGTTCCTTGCAGGAGAAGCGGTCAGCATCCAAGTCGCAACGTGCGTTCCAAGGGACGCTTCCAGCGCCCCGATCCCCGTCCGCTGCCGTTGCAGAAGTTCCGAATACAGTACGGCCCTGCCTTTCGCTGGGTCGTCTGTTACTTCGGCAAGTTATGATGAAGGTTGCAGTGGTCTATCCTCAGGCGCTCTACCTAAGCTTGCTGAAGTTTAGGCCTCGCATTCCAGTCCACTCGTGGCCGCATCTCGGCTACCTGCCTTGGCGAGGTTCTCCGCCTCGCTCACGTTCATTATGCGCGTCGTTGTGTCCTCGCTCTCCGCTGATCTTTTCACTGCGGGCAAAGAACGGGCGCCTTTGGAGCCAACGTTTCCGAAACGCCGGTAGCATGAGCACTTAGGTACCTTGCATTCGCAGCGGACATGCCTCGAAGCATGGCAGCGTCTTCAAGTCATTTAACCGCTTCATGGGATCTCGGCTGCTTAGGGTCACTGTCCACACACGTGTTTAATCCGGTCGGCGTCTGAGGCCACAACTGCAGGGACTAGCCGTTCACTCCGAAGAATTTCCACGCTGCGGGTTCGCGCTCGAAAATCTCCGTGCAAGATTACTCTATTCAAAGCTTGGCAAATCTGGCAGGATAATTTGAACATCGTTGACTGTTAAAGCCACTATCATGTTACTGTGGTAACAAAGGTGCGCCTTCGCCGCTTCCATGGTGCCTTTTATCCCTGCGACCGACGCGTGGGATAGCTAATGAAGGTAGAGAGAGAGTGACTGAGAAAAGGAAGAAGCGCTTTTTTCTCCAACCCTTGAGGGAGCACGACTTAGCGTCTGAAGCTGCTTTGTGTCGCAACCCAAAGAGGTTTAAAGCCTTCTTGCCGCAACTGTTCGCATACATATCTCGTGCCAATGAGAGACAGTTGGCGCGCTGGTCAAGTATGATCAAATTAAGAGCGTCATGCAAGTGAATGAATGAAACCGCGTTAATTCCACATTAGAATGCGCCGAGGGCGCTGCGGTGGAAAGGGAGGGGTATTATTGCAAAAGGGGAAGGGTCAGGCAGCGTCCGTTTTACTAACGAACGCCCTGGAGGCAGCTGAGTTGGGGCCGCATGGCTGTTGTGGCTGTCGCGGAGCCGATCGCCGACCGGTGGTGCCGCCAGGTCCTGGAGGAACAACAGCAGTGCTCGCCAGAGCTCGGTGGCATGGTCCGGAGGTGTAGTATCCGGGCACGCCCAATTCCGGAGAGAAGGCCAAGGTCCCCGCTTTATGGGGGTCAGGGCGCGAAGCCTAGGTGGGATGTAGAGGGGGCACTACCAACACAGGTGGTTAAGATCAGCGCGACATTAGCACGTGGAACAGAACCCGCTAACGGGTAGTGGTGCGCCATCCCTGCGGAAACGGTTCAGCAAGTGAGGAGTAAGGAGGGTGCCTATCTGAATTCTCTGAAGCAAGACTGACTCACGCCATGTGAATACCTTCGAGGAATGCGATGTTATAGAGAGTGGATTGTTCACTGCTGTGAAATAGGTGGTACGTCGTTGTTTGGTTGCATGCTTGTCTGCCATCGGATCTGCTACCTCAGGTGTGGTAGCTAGGAAAGGATAAGGAGTATATCGGAGGCTCTGGCTAGCGCGGTAGAGAGATGAGCGCGCGCCAGTCTATGAGCCTTCTCGTTTTCGGGGATAACGCAGTGCGTAGGGACCCAGTGGATGGTAACATCGTGACCCCACTCGCAGAGCAGGCGTGCCTGGTGCCGGATCTTCTGCAGTACGGGATCTGCGTAAAGAACATTAGCGCATGCTCGATGGGCAGTCTGGCACTCAGTGTACACATGATGGTGAACAGAGTCAGCTTCAGACGAATTTGCGAGCGCCCGCTCTAAATAATCCAGGATGGCCATTAGCTCTGCGCAGGTGCTGTATCAAGCAAGGGTGAATGAGTTCGCAGTGGAGCGGAGAATTACGTGAGGTAGCTGTGACATGGCTGCAAAGCGGCCTAAAAATGGTCACTGTAGGGTGCGTAAAACCTATCGTAATAAAAGTATGGGAATGGCTAATGAGGTGTACAGTGAACACGAAAGATACAGTATGAAAGAATGATGATACACTAAAATACGTCAGAGCCAAACATTTGCAAAGAAGCATTAGGCGCGACACAGATGGTGCGATTTCGCGTGCGATCCGTCGCACGGCGCATCGCGTCCGTGTTGCTGCATACGACAATTCGAGACACTTGGTAGGAATGAGCGACTCGCGTAGCTCCACCCAGAACCGGCGCCTTTGCATGGATGCTCAAAATACTGCGTAACCTCGCACAGAATCTGAAAACAAGCGTGTTTTCCAGCACTCTCGTTTTAAACAAACGATGGCAATATAAACACGTCTATGCCAACATCGTAGAGGTATTTCCGCATGGCCGCATTCGTGCTTTCGGCTCCGTTGACAGCCGTCCATGGCTAGCCGCCGGCAGGCCTAGCTCGCTCGGCTGTCGAATCCGACACCAGTGACGGTTGCGACACGATCGCATGCAGCTCGCATAACGAAGCAATCATGTTGGTCGGCCCAACGTGTATACAATAATGTCGGGACTTAATTGCAGTAGATTTGATTTTAGGGGCGATGACGGAAGCGAACGATCAAGACAGGCGAGCTTCTGATCGCTTGGAGACGGTATAGACTTGGCTCGCCGGCCATCTAATCCGTAGCGAGCAGCCATTGGGATGCGTCCGCAGCAGGTAATAAAGTGCCTAAATTTGTCAGCACAATCAATGTCTGAACATTTAGGTCGCTCTCAAGTCAAAATATGATTAGCGCTCCCGACGCCGTTGGTGGCGATGAGTAAACACGCGTGTCACTCAAGCCGAGCTTCGCATAGACGGTTGCAGCGGCGTCTGCGCCGACCACTTCCGAGTTGAAATCGGGCCAATGATTTAATGCTTCACACAACGTTTTATAACATACGCACTTTCGCGGTCGCTTTATTCTATAAATTATTTCGTGCCAGAAACAAATTGTAGTGGATTTATTTGCCTCCGTCAGTGGCGAAAGCGGTCATCGTTTCGACCGGGAAGAAAAAAAAAATGGCTGTGGCTTAGCTAAGGTTAAGCCCAGGATGCGAAGCATACTAGCCTTTATTTTAACGCGACAGCCTTAAGGAGCTCGT
Source organism: Dermacentor albipictus (assembly GCF_038994185.2). Lineage (NCBI taxonomy): Eukaryota > Metazoa > Arthropoda > Arachnida > Ixodida > Ixodidae > Dermacentor > Dermacentor albipictus. Next base: position 99,693,992 of record NC_091822.1, read on the forward strand.
GTCGCAGAGAAGCCGGTGTCGTCGGCGTCGGCTCAGGCTTGCGGCGCTTGCCCAGGCGCACATTTCGTTGTCGCGCCGAACGCTGCGTTGCTCGACGCTCACCGCGTCCGATGCGGGGCGCGTAGTCGCTGCGCCGTAGCAAAGCCACCTAGAAACAGTCTCTGCAGCACGCCGCAACCTTCGCTTCTCATTCCAACGAGCAGCTCTGTCTCCAGGAGGCATCTCACCTCGCAAGTGTCTAGCAGAGGCAAGCGCAGCTGCATATATACCGCCGCGACGCCGCGAGCGACGCCGCGAGTTGGAGCCCCGTTTCTCCTCTGTCGTGACGTCACGGTGTCACGTGTTATTGAAGGCGACACCGCCGCGCCTGAGGAGCTGGGTTGAGCTCTAGTAATATGCTTCGCATAAAAAAAGCACGGGCACGATCGGAACGGCGACGCGCTCGATGGCCAGCACCGCCCCGCCGGGTCTACCACGTTCCCATGACGCACACGCTACCAGCGCTGTCATTGCCTGCGGCCATCTGACCGATACGGCAGTCGTGCAACCATTTCCAGCAGGTTGGTCGCATGCGGCAGATCTTGTTGAAAACATGTTGAGTGTACGCGATGGGATCGCGCGCAAAATCGCGCCTAGTATCTGGCGCTTTACTGTCTTAACGAAGCCCTTGAAACGCAAAAGCGAGGAGGCACGTCCTATACAAAACCGTTATAGCGGGAACACTCTGGAGAAAGGGTGCGCTACGAATTTATTGGCCTATTAATATGTGACACAACATCGTTCGAAAAACGTAGGACGGCTTTGGTGTCAAAACATTATGCAGATCCTACGCACTGTGGGAATCGATGTAAGCGAAGCATTCTGTGTTGTTTGCTTTGACCATAATTAGGGGCGTTGTTGACGGCGAATGTTTAGTTTCTTGAACGTTTAGTCCAAGACGAAAGCGATGAGTATATGTTAAGCGCGAGACACATGTGCGATTTTGCGTGCGATCCGCCATATGGCCGTTCGCATCAGCAGCCGCACTCAACAAGTTTTCAACCAGATCCGCCAACGTTACCTTGCTTGCACTACAACTGTTTGTGTGTGTAGTACACAGAACACATAGAGGGAGGTGTTTGCTTGTGGCGTTGTTGTTCGCCATACTTCATAACCCGCCGTAGTGGCGGACTCCGCATTAATTTTGACAGAGTGACGTTCCTTAACGTGCACCGAAATCTAAGTGCACAAGGGTTTCTTTATTTCGCCCCGGTCGAAATGCGAGTGCCGTTGTCGGGACCAAATTCGCAGCCTCGACAGGTTGTCTGCCAAATGGACATTTCCAAATTGCCCGAACATTGCAGGTTTTCTCTGAGTGCCTTTGCAAAATTCTCTGAGTGACACAGAACTTTTTTTTATGTCTAGACGGGCTGAGACGATGTCTTTCAATGCTGCCACTCTCTAGTAATCATGTGAAAGAATAAAAAGATGACTTAATCCTGTTTGAATAATAACGCGCAGTGTCTATTTTATTTAAAAAGAAAGCAGAAGAGAGGGGTTAATAAAATGCTCAGCAAATAAAATACCTTATAAAAATAGTAAAACCCTTTGCAATAGGAGTCGAACATTTTTAAACAGATAAAAAGAAGATGCATACACAAGGAAATATTTTCCTATATAAGCTCTTTTTATCAACTGATAGCAAGCTCATTGATCTGAAGCCCGAACTTTGTCACGAGTGAGATTCTCTCTCGGCAGCTGGGAAGTCAACCTCAACTGTCCTGACATATATTTTCAGCCTGCGCACAGTGCCTCAGTGTTGCGTTTCACAGCTTTAAAGAGTTTATTTTGTTTTGGCTGAGGGAAACCTGCCTCTCGGTGTCAGTCAACACTTTGTTTTTGGAACTGAAGCGCCTTCAAAGAAGCGGCGGCACGCTTCCTTTCCCATTTATTCCTCACTGCGTCACTTCTTTCTATTATCGTCCTCCTTCGGCCGCGCGTTCACCCTACGGATCATTGGAAGCATCCTCTCGGTCAGTTGTACAGTCAACGGCCGATTTTTCGAACTCCCAAGATGCCACGATAGAATCCGAAAAGATGAATGCAACTATTTTGGAGCCCTTATTGGCTCGAATCGCTACAAGCCACGGGGAAAGCTCTAGAGGCTTTCCAGTGTACTTTTTAGGCATATCCATGCTCGTACTGGGGCAGGAGATGGCGGGTGTACGCGTATATAATTAATTAAATGCGTACTGTGTTTCATGACAATTTCCCCTTCCTACGATTGTAAACTTCACCGTAATACTTTGGAAATGCTTCTACCGGTAACAGTACTGTAGTGAGGTGAAGCTAACTTTCAGGTACCGGTAATATGCAACGCGGCGTGCTTTCCAAGCTTCGAAGCCAATCGCGAGGATTACAAAGGGGGAGTTAGTGCGATTGCTGACAGCGGCGAATTATTTCAACGAAAAACACAGCATCGAAGGGCAAGACGCTTAATACCGAACGTCAAAGCAGCAAGACCTACAGTTGATGCGGTGATGGCTGCGGCTGCCAGCGGATTTGCGTGCGAGAGCGCCGGCTCGAGGCGGCAAGATAATGAAAATGGAGGCCGTGGTGTCTTTGATTAACGCCGTTTCGGACTTGTGATCAAGGAAAAAAGTTTTAAAAATCAGACGGTGAAGGATTCTTGCGTCGAAAATTTCAGTTTCTTATACATTGACTCTATGGGGTACGCGGTTGTGCCGCCAAGCCGTTCGAATTATCGGGCTTGTCCGCGAAATGGGCCGTTCGCTGTGCACGGGACAACTACTCCTACCGATGACCCGGCGTCAAAGACGATTCGTTACGATTCCTCTCTGTTACTTGAGCCAACATTAGCGCTACTTTCGTTCCCGTTCAATAGAACAACAGCTAATTTTCCCTATACTAGAAGCAAAAATTCCCAGACATTTCCCTGAGTATTTCCAGACTTTTCAAAAGCCCTGAGAGTTCTCCGTTTTCCCGGTCGATGAAAACCCTGCTCGAGCAACGCCACAGCCGCAAAGCTACCGCGGCGGGCACAGAAGTGCTGATGTGACGTGTGACCATTTTCGTAGTGTCGCATAGACCCTACGGTGCGCTTATATTTGGTTCTGCTTCTGCACGCCCTGCGTTAGCTTTCCGCTCGACAAATTGCATGGTGTTTATTTTTCCGAAATAGCTGAAACGTACTGTACCGTGCCTTGAACTTAAATTCATACCGTTTGCACACAACCGCTGTCGTATCTATAGTAATAGCGTTTCCTTCGTCACGGATAATTAAAGCGGCCAAGGGGCTAATGTGACGATGCCCAGAGGGCATTGCGCACATTCGACGCGGTGCGGTCCAAACAAGTTACTCGCGTTCCATTTAATCTCTGCACCACTCGTTTTATGTGTATATACATGCTCTGAACCACCGCTATATGCGGTGTGCCAGATAGCAGCAGCAGCAGCCGCAGTGAGAAAGTCGAAGGAAAAGGCAAAAAAAAAAGCTTCGGTTGAAAAAGGTTCTGGTTCATAAAACGTTTCCGGATGAAACGTGATTTGCTAACGGTATGCTAGGGGAAACGTTTCAAAGCGAAGCGTTCTTTGCCCCTTCCTCCGACTTTCCCGCTGCTGCCGCTGCTGTGGGCTGCTGTGGGCTGCTCCTATCGCGCACACCACGTCGGGGGATGGTTCAGAGCGTGTATATAGATAATAAGCGCGAGTAAGAGAGTAAAGGCGACGGAATAAACTCGGTTTTCACCCTACATGTCGAATGTGCCCAATGCCACCTGGAGCTCCTTGGTCGTCGCCACATTAGCCGCTTCAGAGCTGTAATTATCCGTAGCTCACCTGAGAAGCATTGTAGAAACGGCAGCGCTTCCCTTGCTACTAATGTGCGAGGCCATAGGGTACGTAGATACAATTGTAGGGAGGAGGGAAGAGAAGATGCAGTTTCCATACAACGGATGGGAGGAAGTGACGTGAGAAGGCAAGAAAACCCCATTTCTATACGACAGTGCTTTCGGGGAAACTGTATAAGCTTAGGTTCCAGGTACGGCAGAGTATGCTGCTGCTATTTCTGAAAAATAAACGCCATGCAAATATGTCAAGCGGACAACTTATGCCGGGCTTGCAAAAGCAAAGCCGCCTTAATTAAAGCGCACCGCTGGGTCCAGGAGACACTACGGAAGCGGTTGACCGTCAAATCAACTTCTGTGCCCTCCGCGTTAGCTTTGCGGCTATGGCATTGCTAGAGGTAGTGGGTTTGCTCCGAATCGCGGTAGCCGCATTTCGACTAGGGCGAAACGCACGCGCACTTATATTTTGTGACTGTTGTGAAGAACTGTATGTGAACGAAAGCTTCGCGAATGTATGTCTCAACTCGCACGGGGTGGTCAGTTGTGGATCGGCGTTCCCTAAATTCACGCTGATTACGGTCAAGCATTTTGTGGAATTCGAAGAAGTGTAATAGCCAACGCTTAACCAATAAAGACCAACGTGACCATATGGTCAAGTTAGTCTGCACAGCGGATTTCAATTATTTAAGATTAACAAAGCGGCACTAAAATCGCCTTTGACGTGCCATTTGACAGATTAGAATTCCCTTTATGGCTACCAAGTGGCAGCAACTGTCAGTCGTTTGGTGGGAGCCCCTCGCAAAAGCGGGGAATAAGTGTGGCTCTGCGAGTAGCGTTGCCATGCATGGCTCCAAGGGATAAGTGTGTTTTTTTTTTCACTACTTATTTAAGCAATAGTCAGATATCCTTGCCTCCGTATTGCTCTTTGAATATGTGACCTTCGATGAGCATTTGTGAAATATTAATGTTTGATTTATCCATGAACGAACGTGTTATCTTGCGCGTTGCCATATGGTCACGCTGGGCCTTTAGGCTACCTAATTTTTTATTTTTTCAACTGAATTCTCATCTCTTGTACGTCTGCTGGCGCGTTCTCGTAGTGGTTATTCCTTATTGTATTGTCTGAATAGGTTGATATTGGAATAATAGCGAAGATAGTCGTAGAGGAAGATGACGTCGTGTCAGTGATTTATATCAAGCCACCATAGGCTAGCACCTATTCGGATGAAGACTCAGCCGATGAAGACTCAGGTGGGCTCATTGACAATCTAAGCAGGTGGCAGCTATGGGCCGGCGCTGAAACGCGGAAAGCCTATCCGCTGCGAGTATAAAGTATGGTGCCTAAATGCCAAGAACAGGTACCTTGCAAACTTCAAAGTGTATCAAGGCGAGCAGGGGAGATCCCGGAACATCTGAAAAATATGAAAAGGACTTCGGAAGAGCAGCGGCGCCACTTCTTCAAATGGTGGAGGAACTCGCAGCAGAGACGCACGACCTTCTATTCTTTTTCTATTTTGATAATTTATTCACAAGCATGAAGCTACTCAGGCATCTCAAGGCACAGGGCTACGAAGGCACGGGCACACTGAAGCAGAACCGTGTTCCCAAAGAGTGCCCTATCGCTTGACCAGAATTCGTCATGTTCCAACCTCGCGGGCAGGAAGATCCCGTGCTGAACGACAATGGAATAATTGCTGTCCGCTGGATAGACGATTCTGTAGTAACGATCGTAAGCACCATTCACGGCGGAGAGCCAATGTCATCTGCAGACAGAAACCCTCGTGTTGAGAAGAAGCGAATCAAGGTGGCCCGTCCAAACACTGTTGCTCAGTGCAAGTTTTACAGGAGGTACGGACCAGATGGATGCGAATGTAGGCGCCTATAGGATTGCAATCCGTGGCGCAAAGTGTTTGTGGCCGATTTACACTTGACTTTGTAATGTATCTATCAGCAACGCTTCGGCGCTAATTCGTAGCACAGGGCTCAACGTCACGCAGGTGGAATTCCGCAGACAAATTCCACAAAGCTACCTGATGCGATGGGGCAATAAGCCTTGGTCAACGCAGAATCCCAAAGACTGCTGATGTCCTCAATGGTACACGGTATGACCAAGCGGCCCACTTTGTTGCAGCCATACCTAATGGCAAGAGGTGGGGTGTGCATGAGATAATTGCAACAGCGCGGTGCACACACAATGCACAAAGTATGACGTCGGCATGTGTATTCCATGATCTAAACCATATCACACCAAATAAGTGCTCGACTATTCGCTATGTATGTTTTTGTGATGTTTCTTGGCTTGAAATAAATGTTTTTAGCTTCGTGTCTTTTGCAGTAGCGTAAGGGCCCAGTGTGACCATATGGTCACGGGCGATATTTCAAGAACTAATTAGGCAAGAGTAATAAATTCTTGCATGTAAATTATTAGTATAACGGTAAGGTGATATATTACATTGATTTCAAGATAGCAAGAAAAAAGAAACCGGTCTCTAATTGGTTAATTACTTTTGGAATAGCTTATACAAAGAGGTAGTTAGCGCTATAGGCCGGCACCTTGCCACATAAGATGTATACTATAGCCTGCTTAAAGATTAGGGCCCCAGTAATACCTTTCCATGCCAACGATATGTATCCTATTGTCCACATAGTGTTAAAAAAGACAACAGAACTATTTGTGTATCAGGGTGAGGGTGTTTGATTATTGCGTACATAATCCGATAAATTCCCGAAGCAGATTTATTACGGGCATTCCCAGCCACTCTGAGCAGGGCTACACCAAAAGGGCCGGTTGTATTGTTTATTTCCACTGCAATTTCGATTCAATTCTTTCAGCTATACTCTTGTGCTTCAGGAAAGCATCGGAGTAATGTTTTGACCTAAAAACACGCCAGAAATTCTATCCAATGGTATTGGCCCTTTCTTCGATAACTTCTGAATTTGTGCTTGATCATCAACCAAAGTGAAATGGTGAGAAGGCCAATGTAATCATTCTCCTAAACTATTTCATACTTTTGTTTCTTGCGCATAAGAATTAACACACGAAATGCGCTTTCGCCAGCTCTCCATTTAAGCAATATATCTTGTTCGCCTGCTTTGTTATTTGATATGTTTAAAGCTTATCAAGTTTTCTGCTGTTGGAGAGTCACGTAGCAGACACCACGCGTTGTCTCATTTGTGCTTCTTTTCATTCCTTATTCCACCAGGCAATGCGTCATATAAAAGCCGAACCAATTGCTTGTTGTGTACATAGTGATGCGGCATCAATTAATAAAACTGGTAATTATGTTGCTGCATCAACAATACTGAGGGCATGAACAACATTCCAGGTACACTGCATAACTTCGCAAAGCCGCCGTCTGTTTTCCTGAATCGACTTTCATCTAAGAACTTGTGGATAGCATCCATGTAGTTTTCTGACCTTTGAAATAATCGAAAAGTGATCACTTCCGAAACAGTTTTTTTTATGCTGTTGTAGCGCCCAGCTACGCCGCAACGCTGAGACGCTATGTTCGCGGCTCTCAGCCGACGCCTTGGTGAGGACTGCGAAAGATGAGAAAGGTAATGATGGGCAGCGCGTGCTCGATGCGGAAGCACAGCTCAGACTGTCCTCTCATAGAAGCCCGCTACGCTGGTCCTTTTCTTCTAGCGCTCCGCTTCGACCCCTCTGTTCCCGACACTGGTGAGTCCGGCCTAAGAGATGACTGACCCCAGCAACCGCCTGATCCTACCTCGTGGACACGGGACGTCGCAGCTCTCCAGCTCCACCTGCCCACATTCTGGCGCAAGAACCCGAAGGTTTGGTTTGCCCAGGTCGAAGCAGTCTTCAATCTGCACCACATCACCTTGGAGACATCTCAGTGTCACCACTTAGTTTGCAACCTGTCTCCTGAGGTAGCTCAAGAGGTGGTGGACGTCATCGCTGGACTTTTGGGCGATATCCCATATACCAGCAGCTTCAGCTGAATATTCTAGATCGCACCACGGTGGCCTGAGAGCGCGTGCCTGCAGCATCTCCTCACCTCCTAGGAGCTTGGAGATCGCTGCCCCTCTCAGCTGGTAGATAGCATGCGGTAGCTCCTGGGGAGAAGCAGCATCAACTCTAACGGTGAGCAGATGAGGCACATCTTCCTGCAATGCATGCCGCCGCTCACCTGCCTTGTCTTGGCCGCTACAGGGGACTTCACTTTTGACCACCTCGTGCAGCTTGCTGATCGAGTCCACAACCCTACTTTTCCTTCGGTCGCCGCCCTCTCTTCAAAACCAGAGTCCTCCTTCATGTCTCGCTTAGAGTCTCTGATCGACCAGCTCGTCGTTTCCATCGATGCCCTGCGGACGTCCTCTCACAATCAGCGTGACTGATCTTCAAGTCCTAGCCACCGTTTCTTTTCTCTGAGCGGTCCCCGCTCTAACAGTTCTCGAACCTCGCATATTTGCTGGAATCCTCGCACTTTCCGTCACCACCCGGCCGGCTCAGAATTCCTGATTCATTTCGACCTGAACATCCGCGTGCGACGCCATCGCCTCATTGACTGCAAAACGCGCCTCTGCATTCCTGGTGTTCCGTGGTCTGCTGCTCTCAAGCACCCGCATGCTGATTACATCATGCCCGTGCGCTAGAATCCTCAAAGGCCTTCCTGAGGTAAACAGGCCCTGCAATTTCATTCAGTCACCGAAGCGCACTGTCACCCACCACAACTCAAGCTGCTTTGAGGGCTTAAACAAGCCATTGCCGATTCTGTACTCCTCATCCACCCGAAGACTAACGTTCCCACTCGCATCATGATGGATGCTTCTAGCGTGGTCATCTGCACTGTTCTCCAACAGGAAATTGGCTCCGACTGGCACGCATTGACTTTCTTTTCGCAGAACCTACAACCTGCCGAGACTCACTAGAGCGTTTTTGGCCGTTAACTGCTCGTCATCTACTGCACCATCCAGCACTGCCGGCACTTCTTCGAGGGTCAGTCATGTTACGTTATAACCAATCACACGTGGCCGGTGTACGTCTTTCGTGCGGGCACTTCCAAGCACGTCGCAAGTGCACTTCATCAAATAGCCTCTGTATTGGATTTCACAAGAGATATCTGGCACTTCAAAGGAACCGACAACGAGGCAGCTGACGCAGTTTCACGCATCAACTTCCTCGGCACTTCTACATCTGTTGTGGACTGGGAACATCTAGCTCGAGCGGAGATCGAATACCCTGAATAGCAAGCGCTGTAAGACCGCCCCCATTACCTCCGTCTGTAAATCTTCCCTCAACCGTTTTGGCCCGACTCACTATGGTGCGAAATGTCAGCGGCTGCACATCGCCCCTTCATTCCGGCTTCCTTTCGTCGTGCGGTTGACCAATCACTTCACATCTGCCATCCCAGCATCCGAGCCGTGCAGCGCCTCGTTATACAGCAGTACGTCTGGCCAAGCATTTATATCGGTGTTCGCCAGTGGGCCCACTCCTGCCTCGCTTGCCAATCCGCCTAAGTGACCCACCACACGAAGTCTACCACGCAGTTTTTCCGGCCACTTGGCTGTCGCTTTGACTACGTCCATCTTGATTTGGTTGGGCCACATCCTCCCTCTCACGGCTGCCGGTACATTCTGAATGCTACATTCTGACAGTGATTGACCACTTCACCTGTTGGCCCAAACCATACCCATTCCAGAGATCACTGCAGAAATAGTCGCCATAGCCTTTGTTTCAGCATAGGTTTCCGGCTTCGGATGCCCCAACATTGTTACACCTGATCACCTCCGGAAATTTGAATGTATTGTCTTCACTTCCCTCAACCGCCAGCTTGGCACCAAAGCATTGCCGTACCATGGCATACCATCCTTGTACCAACGGGGTGGTTGAGCGGCTCCATCGCCAGCTTAAGAGGAAGCTTTAGCTGGGGCCGAATTCCGACGCGGCCTATTCAAATACACGTAAAATGCAAAAAACGCTTTTCTGAGATAACCTCTGGACCAATTTTAATGAAAGTTGTTGCATTTGAGAGAGGAAGTTAAGTTCTATGGACTGCTGGAAGCGGAATTTCAATTTAGGGCTTCAATTTCGTGAAAACGATTTTCAAAAATTTTAAGGTTCAAAAGAAATAGCCGCAGGAAGTTTATAAATTAACTCGGCATCAAGAACAGATATCGTGCTTATGTAAACGGGATCAATTAGATCATTCAAATCGGACAAAGTTGATATGTCAATTTATATCTTACGTGAAATTTTTACGTTGTGTACAAGGGTTATGCAATAGCTGTATTTCCATATTACAAAATCTTTTGAGATTCATTTGTAACATATCAATTTTGTCCGCTGTAGATGTACTATCATATGCAACTCACGGCATTGTGACATCGTTTTTTCTTGCGAAGTTGCGTAGTTGTAAACTAGATAGTTTCGTTTTCTGAAAATTTTGAATTTTTGCCAATGTTTATTAGAAAAATTGAGAATCGAAATCAAAAATTGGAAACGAGAGTCACTAGATTTTAAGTTTTTCTTTTAAATGGAACAAATTTCGTCAAGTTTAGTGCAGTGGTTGCCGAGAAAAACGAATTCTCCTTTTACATGCATTTAGATAGGAGCAACCGAGCTAAAGCTTTCTCTTAAGGCTGCCCTCACTGCGCACCTGGGTCGTGAAAAATGGTTCGGCCACCTTCCTATGGTGCTGCTTAGCTGATGCGCCATCTTCGTCACGATTTTCGCTGTTGAACTGGCGAAATCGTCTATGGTGCGCGCTTGCGCCTTGATGGAGACTTGCTCGTTCCTTCGCCCCCCTCGCCCTAGCCGCTGCGGTAACTGCATTCATCAACTGCACCCCGTCCCATCTCGATCTTCTGGCCCCAGCATCTTTATGCATCCGGACCTTTCGTCTGCGACGCACGCCCCTCTTAGTCGAGACACTGTAAAGGCACCTCTTACACACTCCTACAATTGGCCGTGCTATGTACCCCACAAAAAAATTAGAGGGTACTTAAGCTTCCCCTTTAGGAGTAGAACGCGATATAGCCTTCAAATATGCCTGACTGTTTCTCACGCTTCACGGCAACTGCAGCTTACGTACCCATAATGTTTGCCAGGAAACGCTGGCGGCAAACACTATGCACGAAGGCGAGCTTTCTGCTAGAAACATGGCCTCTTGCATGAGTCGCGATGCGGCGGAGGCGAGTGCTATCTGGAGCTGTTACGAGGAACCGGGCGCGCCACTTTATGGCCTTTGAGATATGCGAGTGCCTGCGCGTGCAAATCTCGGAGCCCGTGATCACTATGAATAGTAAGGAACGCTGAAAAATGGCTGTTTTTTGAGTTTCCCTGTAACAGAGTTATGTTTCCATGTATATTCAAATTATAAACCGACGCTATCTTGTCTGTACATTGCGTTTAAGTGTACTTTACGACCTTTCTCGTGTATTTCACCTTGAGGAATTCAATTAGTTAAGTAACTTCCTTGCGCTACATGGAGGGTCTGCGTGGTTGGGTATGCGTGGCTCAAAATGATTTTTGCTGAAAAGATGGTCAAAAAAGAAATGGGCATGGGCAGGACACGTAATGAGAGGGAAGATAAGTGATGGTCATAAAGAGTTAAATGGATTCCAAGGAAAGGCAAGCGTAGCAGATGGCGGCAGAACGTTATGTGGGCGGATGAGATTAAGAAGTTTGCAGGGTCAATATGGCCACAGTTAGTACATGACCGGGGTTGTTGGAAAAGTATGGTAGAGGCCTTTGCCTTGCAGTGGGCGTAACCAGGCTGATGATGATGATGATGGTCGACGCTTGACGCGGGACGCCAACGTCAGATTTTATGCGACGCGGGGCTCCTAACGCTATCGCGTGAATACGCCGACGTCCGCGACCAGCATATTGAATGGTCGGCAAGAGATCGTCTCGTTTGGGCGCCTCAAACCCGCCTACATCGAGACGCCCCCCACGGAGCTAGCCGCGGAGGTCGCCACCGTATCGAACGATCTGCATGTCACCAAGATCTCTGCCTCGTTGACGCGTACATATCGCCGTTCCGTCTGGGCGGGTGGTCCTGTAGCATCCGCCGACGCCGCATTGCAATGACGCTAAGGCCGGCGCTATCAGCCGGCGCCTTGGTGCGGCTGCGAAAGACGAGACAAATGAAGATGGGCAGCGCGTGTTCTATGCTCAAGCACGACACGGGCTGCTCTGTTGTAGAAGCCTGCTATGCTGATCCTATTGTTCTGGCGCTCCGCTGCGACTTCTATGTTACTGACATCGTTCCACTCAAAGTATGGCATGAGTGTGCCTAGCGCTATGCTCACGTCTATCGATGAGAATGTTTCATGTTGAACGCTATAGAATTTTGGCACTTTCTTATTAATGGGGCATGCACCTATGGAATAAAGAGGATTTTCTATGAGGCGACCCCTCGCATTGTAAAGTGAGACTTCCCACCGGGTGCTGTGCGCCTTTAGGTCTCCTACGAATACACTGCGTTCAGGAAATACATCGACAAGGTAGTGAAATTCTATTTTGTGAAGCTTGTAGTTGAGAGGGATCTAACAGAAAGTAATAGTTACCAGCTTACTTAACAGCTTCGGGCGGACAGCAACTGCTTCAAGCGACGTTTGGAGTTGTAACCGCTTGAAGGCAGCACTTTTAACTATTATAGCCACACCACCTGACGAAGGCACATCATCGTCGCGTTCTTTCCAAAAAATGACATATTGTGTAAGAAAGCTTGTCTGCATTGATTTAAGTGTCTTTCCTGAACCCACAGCAAACAAAATTCACAGAACACACAAGTCACTGGAACGTCCCCCCAAAACACAACAATAGGTAGCCTTTCATATTGCTTCTTATTGCGGAGTTCCAGAAGGAGGTCTCCGCTTACTAAGTTGGAAACTTTATAGCCTTGTCCAAAAGCTTCAGTCTGTGATTTCGAAACAGATCATTCTCGCTGCCTTTTCTGATTTCTCGGAGTTTATGGCATGAAAACATGGAAAAATCTCACTTTGACGGCCAAAAAATTTACATGCTTCTTCAGAGCGCAGGCGGGATCGCTTGCGCATCCCGTACTGATGAACCGCATGTACCCGGCGGAATACGATATGCTCTGTCCTTTCTGCAGAAGAGAAAAGGGCACCCTGCCGCACGTCTTGGCAGAGTGCACAGAACTCAAGACCCCCCCTCCTCCCCTTCCCACCAACACCCCCAATCCCCAACCCCTTGAGCGATGGGAGACCTTGTTATCCAGCCCCGCCCTACCGATTCAGCTCGCACTGACGGACAGGGGCCAGGAGCTGCTGGAAACATATGGGTCCCGTAACTAGGGAACCACCCCGTCTGGTGCCTGCGTGCACCACCGATTTATTTCGGGCCCAGTGAATGTTGCTTCATCATCATTCAGTGCGCCCTTGTTAGAGAGGGCGACCAGGAAAGGAAGGGGGGGGGGGGGGGAGTTGCTTGCCATAAATACACATCGAATTTTTGGTAGCAGGGCCGCCGCCTAACATAGAGCCCAACGAGGGGACTCTGGAGGATCTCCAAAAAACAGGCCCTGCATGTGCCAGCTACACGACGCGGGACGCCAACGCCAGATTTTCTGCAACACGGAACCCCTAACGCCATCGCGTGAATACGCCGACGTCCGCCACCAGCATACCGGAGGTTCGTGACAAGGTCGTCTCGTTAAAGAGCCTCAATACCGCCTACATTACTAGGGCCAAATATGGTACACCCAAAGCTGGCAACCCCCTTAAATTTAACCCTCGCTGCCTGGGAAAACTGAAGCAAATGAAAGAGGAAACACTTAAAGTAAGAGAGAAAGACGATGATTGGAGAGGAGGACAGGAAAAAGGCAACTATCGTTTCCCCCGGATGGCTGAGCCCGAGGTACTGTCTACGTGAAGCCGAGGCCAAAGGTGTGTGTTACCTCTGTCGAGGATCCAAACAACCGGTTTTGGCTCAACCCACAGGATCCCGTTCACACTGGACACGGCAACACGCGAGAGGGTGACGCCGCGCATGTGCTCGGACCTGTGGTGTCGCAACACACCAAACGCCTGTTGACACAGGCGCTCTTGCGGGTGTCGTCGCCATGATGTTCTGTATAAAGTGGAAGTGCGATAACACCAATGCCACTCACCGTATGCTGTAGGTACGAGTGAAAGTGTGTGAGGGTGAGCGGACGATGGGGGTGCAATCTCGAGTGAGCAAGGGAGAAAGCACCGCGCGCAAAGCACTGGGGTGGGGGGAGGTGTAGTGAGGGCTTTTACTCCGGCGGCAGTGCGTGTGCTGCGGGCGAGCGCAGCCGCGCGAGCCCTATCTTGAAGACGGTCTGCGATGAGTCTAGAGTCTAGGTGCGCCGAGCGCGTATAGCTTCGTTTGCACTGTGTTCTCGGTGCTCAGTTCGCGTTGAAGCGAAAGGCAGCACGAAGGTCATTCCATTCGCTTGCTGCTGCTGCTGCCACTCATCCTCCTCCAAGAACTTTGACAGCGAATGTCCGCGCCCATCGAATGAAATGTGTTTGTTTTGCATGTGCGAGCGTGACGCCATGCTTGTTAATTGAGTTGGTAAGCCAATTCTTACGAGTTTATACAGCCGATAAAACTATTATCCTTCCTTCGCATAGCTGTCTACTAATTTGCTATCGCAATTGATGCGTCGCCTTTCGGGTGAAACTGCGACTTGCTTTTTGGACTCGGGCTGCCGCAAATAAACGTCGCTCCAAGTTTATAGTCTTCGTCAACCGGTACAGTCAGCATATTCTATAAATATTGTAGGTGCACGTGGGCACTTAGCAAACAGCATGCAACTTTTTGCCTGCTGGCGCAAAGAGCGTCTGCTACAAGAATAAAGTAGCATTTGATGTCGTTTTAGTTTTCAGCAGTTTGTGTGATTCAGTGTGACGCATATAAGTACGATTGCTTAGAGACGCTGCCAATATACAGCGTAATCTACGCATCGCTCTTGCCGTTTAAAATGCCCAAGACTGTTCAGGTACCCTTTAGAGGGGCATTGAGAAAAATAAGTACCTTTGCGCTTACTATTTCGCTTTTTCTGTTTTGTTTCTTAGGTACCGACAGCGTAATCACGCCCTGCTGTTTCGATTCTCTAGAGGCGCAAGAAATTGTTAATTATAGAATTTATTAGCAACACAGGTCAATGTACCGATTGTCTGCTCCCAAGTACACGTATCACGTGACGCCTGCGATTGAAAGAATTCTGCGCATCCACCGCTCTGGCCTTGTGTGACACTGGCTAAGTCTCCCACGGCTGGATATTTAACACAATACCGATAAAAGAGTGCAGGAAAAAAATGGCTGTGGCTTAGCTAAGGTTAAGCCCAGGATGCGAAGCATACTAGCCTTTATTTTAGTTGTTGAACCACTGTTTAGCCTGGTGAACTGCTGTTGCTTGGCTATATTTGGTTCGGCTAGACGAAGAAACAACTCATGCGTTACTCTGCTATTTCCTTTATTTTCAAAACAATAAATACGCTATGGTGATCAGTATAGTAGTGGCTCTTTGTTTGAACATCGCTTATCTCGTATTTTCTCGCCCCATTTCTGTGCGGGATCAAGTCTTTTCGGGGCCAATCATCGGAGTCAACACTTTAGTACAGGACATCGGCCATAAAGGGTAGTTAAACCTACACCTTCTGACACATTTTTTTGGTAATTTGGCAAGTACCTGCGCCTGGCCTGGCGTCCATCCGCAGTCATTATTTTTATCCGTTTCCACATGACCCTTTTACCAGTTTTTGTACTGCCAACATCTTCCAAATACCATCCAAACCTTGGCCATTGATTGATTGAAAACTTTATTGTTCCACCGAGCTGGGGTGCCTGCCTCTTAAGCTACACGTTGGTAGGGGGGGGGGGACGAAGCAGTCCCCGCGCGTTGAGGACGGTGAGTCTTCACGGCCTCAACGGCCAGGCGGATTGCTCGACGCTGGTCGTCTTCAGCCTCGCTCTGGAGTAAGGCCTCCCAGGCTTCTCTACTGCCAATGTTTTCCTTGGCCCCTGGGGAGCCAGCACACTCCCATATTATATGGTCTAGTGTACCTTTTTGCTTACAAATTTTGCAGAGGGCGTCGTTATAGTCGCTCGTCTGTGTTAAGTAGATCCAATGTGGTGATGTATAATTGTTTCCCAGGAGGCGTCGACAAATGCGAGCGTCCTCCAGAGAGAGAGACTGATGCGGAGGCGGAAAGATTCTTCTTTCGGCTTTGTAGTGATCGACGATTTTCCTGTACGTGATCATGCTATCTTTTATCCCTGGAACTGGCTGCTCTAGAGTTGCCCGGTGGTAGCTAGTGCTCGGGCGAGCTCGTGAGCGGCTTCGTTGCCTGGGACTTCTTCATGGGCCGGTACCCAAATAAAAGTTGTGTCCCTCCTGGGAGGGTTTTTGAGTAGAATGTGGAGGGCATCTTTGTTAAAATTTCGGATAGCTAATTTGTTATCGCATAATATTACTCCGGCTTTTGTTCCCGCACAAGTGAGCGCTACTGCAACCTCCTCGGCTGTACAGGCGTCCCTCGCGCACGTGGAGCACGCTATCTTAACACACCCGTCGCCATCAACCACCGTCGATACCGCTGCCCCGTCTCAACCGCAAGCGGCGTCCACCTACGCTACGTTATGCGCCGGTGTGTCTTTAAGTTTATTTACTAGAGCCTTAGCCCTGTGAGCTGTCCTCTGTTTCTTGTAGATAGGATGCATATTTTTAGGTAGGGGGGGGGGGCGATTTGGAAGCGCTTACGCAAGTCCAACGGAATGTCTTTCCTGTCAGTCGGGGCAGCCCTGTCACATTGATTTCCAACCCATTCCATCATATCTCTCCCTGTTTTAGACTGGCCTAATCTTTCCAACTGAGACACTCGTACTGCCTCAGTGAGATCAACTAGCGTGTGGTGAACCCCCATTTTGAGGAGGAGGTCTGTCGAGGTCGAGTCTGGGAGTCTTAGGGCTCTCTTAACGCTCTCCCTAATGATCGCATCTATTCTATCCTTTTCTTCTCGTCTAAACAGAAGATACGGTGTGGCATACGCTATATGGCTGGTAATGAAGGCTTGCATGAGTCTGAGGAGGCTGTTCTCTTTGAGGCCCCTGCCTTTGAGTGAAATTCTCCTAAAGATCCCCGTGACCTGCGCCGCGTATCCTTCTAGCTTTTTGATTGTCGTGAGGTTGCATCCATTTCTCTGGATATACATGCCCAGAATTCTTATTTCCTCCACCTTGGGAACCTCATTTCCGTTTACGAAAACAGTGATGGGTCTGCTGCTTGGCCAATCCCTCGCAGTGGGTACGAGTCATCAAAGAAGCAAATCGACTCCAATAAATCCAATCCCATCTGCCGGTTAGGAAGTCTCCGTTTGGTCTATTTCCGTATCTTTGTTTATTATTTGCGCATTTCAGCTTTGTCAGCTAATTTGCTCTATGGTGTCCCTGGATTTATGCTGGCTTCTTGTATTGAAAGTTCATTTGACGTTTGTGTCTCTAAAGTGCTTTTCAATTTAAAAAAAATAGAAAGGGCCAATAGAATCAACTTATTCCACCTGCTTCACTGTTTTATAATTGCTGTTGCAATTATATTGGACAATCCAGTTGCATTTCTGCCGTAGCCGTTGGCATGATATTCCTCATAAAGGCCAAGAGCGTTAACATTGTCCTCGCGCGCAGTATGCTGTATGTGCGAGTGAAAGCATGCGAGGGTGAACCGATGACGGTGGCTCAGTCTCGCGCGCGCAAGGGATGAAAGCGGGGACGCCGTCTTCCGCCGCACGCAAGGCACCAGAGGGGGGGCAGGTGTTGTACTCCTGCGGCGGCATGGCGCGACCGCGTGTGCCCTATCTCGATAGCGATCTATGATGGAGATAGGGTGCGTCGATGCCTGATAGCTTCGTGTACGCTTTCGCCACTTCGTGTTCTCGCCACTTGAAGGTCAATTCAGTCGCTGGTGCTGCCGTGCTTTCTCACTACAGCGCTTAAACCCCGAGGGGGCGCGGCTCGTTAGTAAAATGTGTTCATGTTTGCTTGTCCGCGCGTGACACCGTACATGTTAATTTAGCTAGTAAGCAAATGTTTACAAGATTATACAGCCGATAATGCTACTATCCTTACTTTATACAGCTTTTTACTAAATTGCAATGCTTCGCCTTTCAGGTGAATCTGCGACTTTTAAGTGTGACACTGAAGAGACATCAAATTCAAACATCGCGCTTTCTGAATATCGCCAAGCTCTTCCATTTCTCCATGACCTAAAAGCCTTTGGATTGCAGTTTCAAATGCGAAGCTGCAGCAGCTAGACTGCAGCGTACGAAATACCAAGAATTGCACCACATCTTGTACATTATGACCCGATTCAATAAGTCTTCAGTTAGTCTCGCATTCAGCAACTATATGCGGTTATAATATACTCAGACACTTATATAGCCTCCAACCAGCCGGGCAGGAAATTGCCGTTTCGTCAACTTCAATTTTCTGTTTTCTTATTTGCGCATTTCAGCTAAACTATGGTAATTTCCTCTATGAGTTAACTGGATTCATGTTATCTATGTATAGTTTAACTTCGAGTCTGAAAAAGTGCTTTTCAATTTTAAAACGCAGGGCCAATTGAACCAACTCATATTGCCCCTGCTTTATGGCTTTATTGAACGTCAACTTGAATAGGCATGAAATTCAAACATCGTGCTTTCTAAATATCGCCAAGCACTTCCATTCTCACATGACCAAATATTCTTTGGTTTGTGGTTCCACATGTGAAGCTTCAGGCTGTGAAGCACCAAGAATTGAACGATATCTCACCGCATATCACCTGATTCAGCAGGTCTCCAGTTAGTCAAGAATTTAGCTAATGCAGTTTTAATATACGTGCTGGACATTTTCACACATTTATGGGTGCATAAAAGGCGTTCTGTTGTTCTACACCATCACGTTTATGGAGTAGAATTGAAACTTTAGTGAGCACCAATGAAGGTATGTTCTTGCAATCTTTTTTCTGCTAAGTAAAAATGATCAGAGCGCCGAAAGATGACCCGAAAAGTGCATTAAATCTTTCAAAGCTATCACTTTCAAATTCTCCTATATCTCCCAAGGCTCTCAGAAGTATAGATAGTTTTCAGCAACGCCTTTTATGTCCAAACGCCTACTTAGTCTTCCTTGTCCTGCGCTATAATACTGTTAAAGCCCTAACCATGGCGGTGTTGACCATGGGACAAGCAAACCCACCTTGGCGGTGCATATATTTAGAGTGTTGACAGGGGAAGCGGTGTCTGCCTCCTAGAAAACACGAATATCTGAAGCATCATATTCTACGAAGATAGTTGCCGGAATTCAAGATAAAATGATAAGTCCTATAAATGCCGTATGGATGAAGGCATTGAATAAGTAACACGGGTGGCACTTGAGTTATTGTAAGGTTAGTGACAATGAAGTCGGAGCTCTAGGCAGTGCCGAGTCAAAAGAACTCGCACTTTTCGGCTGGATTCATGGGTGAGCCGACTGGGCAGGCAAAGGCTTCCGAGAAGGCCTTCACATGCGGCAGGAAGACCCCGCATTCAGGATGTGAGAGCCCTTCGGTCCAGCTACCATGGCACTTTGAGTAACAGAGCGACACGAAGAAAAGCCGGGATCCGGTCAGAGAAGGCAATCCTGGCAGACTGTCACTTGTCCCCGCGGTGGCAGATGCGTTGCCGAAAGCCTCGAACAGTGGCTGCGTGGCGGCAGTGGAGAACGCGCCAAGTAACTTCGCCGGTGTGCTCGAGATTACTTGCAGCGAGAGGCCAGTGCAATTGTAGAATCTGTAGAGCGGGCTGTCTAAGGAGGTTAGGTACGGTGCCAGGAACCACTGGCTCAATGTGTAGGCGAAGTGCGAGCCCACACCCGCGTAGTTCATTGCCGGAATTCCGCGCGCACTGTAAAAAGGAAAATAGAACGCGTAGGGCATCAACGCGACCTCTCCGTCCGCGGATGGCGCCGTGAACGACAGCATTGCAATGGCCTTCGAGGCAGAGTGGGTTACATCCTCCCTGTGTGGAACGGCGGCTGCGATCCAGTTGTCGACCAAAGAGTCTGTCATGTCTACAGGGTTGCTACTTTACGAACCGGCATCCTCACTGTTATTTTCGTCGAAGACGGCGAATGCGCTGACAGCGAAGTCGCGCTCACTAACGGTCAGCATCTTGGCGACAGTGTCGTTGTCACTGTAAGGCCACTGTTGAAAATGACTTAAGAAAGAACTGCGAAAGCCCCAGAGCACATTTGTAGTCTCGGCTCTAGTGGCACCATCCAACATGTGGTTTATCGATGTGTTGAATGCAGCCGTTCCCGAGAGCAGGTAGGCCTTGCTGAAGCAAAAGGCGCTATGCCAAAGGAGAGCCGTTTTCACGCTTCCGTAATAGTTTGCGATCATTCGCTGGTTGGTGTACAGGGCCGCCGTCTGGATGGTGTACCAGGAGAGAAACAGATGGAGCTTTAACTCCCCAAGGTGGTCCCATAAGGCAAGGAAGCTGACCACGTAGGTCGGGTTGGTGGTTTGAAATGAAACCTTTTTAGTGATGCCGAGATAATGGAGCGTGGGATTCCAGCGAGCCTTCGTGAGATTCGGCACTGTTGTATACATGACCGTGTCTATCGGCTGCGATTTTAAAGTGCCGTTTAAGAGACTGGCGTAGAGAACATAGAAAGCGAGCGATTCGGTGTTGGGGGTTTCTGCGAAACTAACACGACGACCATCCTTTTTGCCGTCCTTTGCGAATGCCAAGACTAAGGTGTCGAAGTATTCTCTGGCCATCTGCGGTTTCTGCAACAGCTGCAAGCGTTTCTTGATAGGAACCGTTTCTGTAGTGGGTCGCATGTCCAGCGTGATGGAGTCTTCGTTCCCGTTGGTAATGACGTCGACAGTGAACAGGACATTCCAACGGAGCTGTACATGGACGTAGAGGAACGTGTGCAGCAGGTTCTTGGCCGCCTCGTAAACGACGGGCCACGTTATGCCTGCCGCGGCGAGGGCGCTCCTCACTCGTGGCATCTCGTCGCGTTCCCCTCGAAGCACGGTGATGCAGCTGCGGTAGAAGGCCGCCGAACGTTCGATGGTAGACTGGCCGTGCGGGGGAACAGCCAGGGCGCGCACGAAGCTGGACATACTATCGAACGTCGACGTGAAGGCTTCCTCTGCCACCGAGAACTCGTGATTCCGGCGCCAACCGTCACACACGTAGCTCGAGAAGTCCACGCACGGATCCACAGACTCGTTGATCGACTCTCGGAGCCGCCGGGCGTAGTGGTGGCACTCCTCGCTCTTGCAGCCGCCATGTGTGACTGCATGCTTTTCGCTGAGACCGATGAACAATACAATCGCCAAGCTTGCGAGGACCAAGAGTGGCACCACGGCAACGACGACTTTGGCTGGCCACGATAGCTTGCTCCATTTAGAGACCTGGGCGTGCGAGAGAACAATTGTTATGCGCCAAATAAGTGCTGTCTGAATGAGTGTCATCATTGCATTTGTAGAGCAATTGTTCCTGTGACATTAGCACGCCTATCACATTATGTACGCGATACTAAAACCCTTTACCAGCACCATCGCTGTATTTGCAGACACCTCTACAGCTCCAAATACGTGCATGGTATCCTACTTAACGTTAGTGAGATGAGAGTAAAAACAATAAAGAAGACTGAAAGGATCCTGAGGGCAACAATGAATCAATTATGTTCCAGCAAACTGTTACTTCAAGTAAGTATTTGAGTAAGGCATTGTAGGTAAGGTTTTATTGGCAGACTTTACACGGGTTTGGCCTATTTGGAATGTGCTGATCTTGAAAACACTTCCAGATAAAAACTGCCCTTTCGCGGCTCCAGAGCGCCCTACCAAGACTCAATATGTATCAAAATATAGATTTCAACAAGGTAAAAGGCAAGAGGTAGTCGTAGAGTAGGCAACATTACCGGTACACGCTCAGTTAGCGCCAATATAGCTGAAAAGTACCCACGCTGCAGTATGTCGCTGTAAAAAGTGCACTGCTACAGATACAGACATGTGCAGGGAAAGCCACCGCACGGTACACTTTTGGGAAATTTAGCGAGTTCGCTTGAACTGAACAGTGCTAGCCCCAGGTATTGGTGCCTGGAAGGCGGCATTGGCGGTGTTCACAAGGAGGAAGAATTATTCGCTGGGTCAAAGTACTTGAAGTTCAAGTTCTTTTATTAATTACATGATGATAAGTACATTGGGTAAGGTATAAAGGTGGGGCCCTATAACTCTCGTAGGAGTTGTGGAGGGGGCCTCTATGTTATATGCTTGTAGCGTTCCTAGTTAAAGGACACAGTAGACTTAAAGCATTGCTGTGGAACTGGCGTCCATCTCGTCTACATTTATTTCTCACTTCTCTCTTCTCTTCTTCTGTCCCCCCGGTTCCCGCGCTTCTTCATCTTCTATTCGAAGGCTCATACCGCTTCACCCTTCCAGGTTTCTTTTGCTTACCCCTCCTGGGGTAATACTTGAAAACGTTTCCAATCGAAGCACATTCAACTGAGCCCCGTTCACCAATGTACCACACAGTCTTCAATATTCCTTTCTGAGTGGCTGTCTTTGTCACAGAGTAAGGACCATAAAATTTGGCACTGCATTCTCTTACTCCTTTCCTAACTAGGATGAGGTCGGTGACTTGAATGTCTGGGATAGCTGAGCAATGTCTCTTGTCAAAATTTTTTTTCATTCGTTTACGGTACCTCTCCTCCTGTGATTTTTGTTTCCTTTCCTCGACGATCTTGAGATTGTCTAACAGCCCCAGTTCAAGGTCCGCTTGAAGAATAGGGGTCTCTCCTGAAGAAGCGAACTGCGGGCTGCATCCCAAGCCACTGGTGTAGGAGCGATTGTGATGTCTTACAGCTGCTTTTAAAGAGCATTTCCATCCACCAGGGAAACTATCGTACATCCTGATGTATTGCTTCACATCTCGTATAGCACGCTCTGCAAGCCCATTCGCCGCTGGATGGTATGGTGCACAGAATTTGATTGATATATTGTGGTCTCGAGCCCATCTTGCTAATTTTTCACTCTTGAACGCTGGTCCGTTGTCACATACGATCTTTCTGGTTGTCCTAAACATATCCCGTTTGAGGAGGGCGATGACACTATTCGCATCTTCTTGTCCTGCCCGTGCCGCGACCATCCTGGTGCACTCATCTATGGCCAGAAGAAAAGCTTGCGTTTTTCGGACTCCTTCTCGTTTCTTATTTAGCTCAGCAAAATCCAGGTGTATAACTTCAAAAGGCACGTTCGAGTGGCAAGGTATTATCATGGCGTCTGTAGGCTGCTTGTATTTCACTTTGTTGACTTGACAAATGTGGCATGAACGAACGTATTGATTGACGTCTTCTTTCATGTGAGGCCACGTAAATCTCTTGACTAGCTTGTTGTATGTGCGCCAAAATCCGTCGTGTCCTCCAGATTCTGGGCTATCGTGGTACAAATAAAGCACCTTGGGAACCAGCGTTGGCGGGACTTGATAGCGACCTGCCATAAAAATTAATTGTTCAGTGCCTTCCCACAATTTTACTTCATTGATTTCTTCCGATTGTTCTTTATTGGCCTGTATCATCAGTCGAGACAATGCATCTGCATCAGTCAAAAGGGGTCCAGGTCTGTGGGAGATGGTGAAATCAAACTGCTGCAAGTAGTTCACCCATCTGGCGATACGTCCCTTAGGTTGGGTCATATTCAAGAGATGAGTGAGTGCCTGGTGATCCGTGAACAAAGTAAACTTCGCACCTTCTAGGTACGTACGGAAGTACTGAATTGCTTTAAGGACAGCAAGAGCTTCCTTTTCAGTAGTGGTGTAGTTGACTTCAGGTGGCTTGAGGGTGTAGCTGTAGTAGCCTACTACATGTCGCTTTTCTGGGCCGGATGCTTCTGGACATTTCTGGTACAAGATTGCACCTGTTCCATAATGTGAGGCGTCGGTATTCAGTTCAAAGGGTAAAGTGAAATCTGGTATGCGTAGAATAGGGTCAGCAGAGATTCTGTGCACCAGATCACGGTAGACTCTCTCACATTCCTCATCCCACTCAAATGGAACTTCTTTCTGCGTTAGGCGCGTGAGGCATCTTGTTTTTATAGCAAAGTCTTTTATGAAAGGTCTGAAATGTCCTGCTAATCCCAAAAATACACGCAATGAGTGGGCGTCATACGGTTTAACCAGTTGGGATATTCTCTCGACGGACTCTTGTTTCGTGCTTTTGGTAGTCCCATCAAATACTCTTCCAAGAAACACAACTTTTCTTTGAAAGAATGCACTTTTCTTAAAATTAACCTTGAGTTGTGCCAAGCTCAAGGCATTTAATACCTGAGAAAGGTGTTCCTGATGTTCAGCCTCTGTTTTGGAGAAGACGATAATATCGTCTATGTACACGTTACAAAAGACACCCAGAAAAGGCTTCAGGACTTCGTTCATAATCTTCTGGAACCATGCTGGCGAGTTTTTCCAGCCGAAAGGAAGCCGGTTATACTCGTACAGATCAAAGCGCGTGATAAAAGCAGTGTACATTTTTGTTTCTTCGGTTAGCGGGATCTGCCAGAAACCTTTGCACAAGTCAATGCGTGAAAAAATCCGGCAACCACCTGTCTCATCTATAATCGTGTCTATCTTCGGCATGGGAAATGGTATAAGGTCTGTTTGGCGATTGAGAACCCTGTAATCTGTGCACAGTCGGAAAGTTCCATCTTCCTTCGGCGCAATAGTTATGGGAGAAGCGAAGGGTGACACCGAAGGCCGGATTATGTCGGCGTCTAGCATCTCCTGCAATTCTTTCTTCAACCATATCTTACGTTCTCGTGACATGTTATAAGGTGATTTTCGGATGACGGTCTTGTCAGTTAGTTCGAAAGGCACCTTGTGCGACTTCATCTCTTGTGGATAGCTTCCTACGCATACCAGTTCAGGGTAGGTCGTTGCAATATCTTCCGCGCACTTGACAATTCGCAGGTTATCTTTTCTATCTTGCTGTGTCTCTTCCCTTGATAGTCCTTCCACTAAAACTGCATCGTCCCAATATACGTTGATTTTTAGTTTCTTTATCTCTGGTCTGGATAGCAGAAAGTCGTACGTCACCCCCGCTATCACCAGTACGTCACTCTCTATTTCATGACCTTGGAACTCGATGTTTACTGAGGCCCACTGATTATGCATTGTCACTTTTCCATCGTACCCTTGCACCCGTAGTACTCTTCCACTATGCAGGTGACTTGAATCTACCAGCTTGGCATTTATTATAGACACAGAAGCACCGCTGTCAACCAAAGCCATCATATGTCTATTTCCCACTTTGACAGGAATGTGAAGTAAGCTAGAGCAAGTTAAATAAACAGTCTCAGTTGTGGTCATCGGGTCGGACTGATCACCCTTGTTTATTAGTTTTTTGTTGTCGGAGACTCTTGAGCGTCTGAAAGTATGGGGACAGGGTCGTTGTCGACGTTATTCACTCGACCTCTGGGAGCACGCCAACCCAAGCTCTCTGTACTGCCTGCAAGGCGGCTCGGTTCTCGCGGATTACGGCTTGACCAATCCGCGCCGGTCCGTCTGAAGCGACTGCTTGAGCCAGCGGTTATATTTTCGTCTGAAGTAGATGGTATGTCGTGAAGGCACTCCAAGAGCCCGTCTATAGTTTTAGGTGATCGTGCTTGCGCTATCTTCAGGACTTCCGCGGGCAATCCTTGCATTATTAGAGCTACTATGGCAGAAGGAGGAAGCATAGGCTCGGCCAGCTTTAAAAGGCGGCGTTTTTCAAAGAAATACTCGACGGGGGAGCCCTGCGTGAATTTGAAATTGAGCGCGGCGTCCCATCTTTGCACTGGGTTGCTTCGGAATGTCTTCAAGAATTTTTCCTTCCACTGGTGCCAAGAGTTGCCAACATCTTCAATAATGTGCAGATCGTACCACTTACGTGCAACACCTCTTAAATAACTACGCATGTTGGTAATTTTGTCCTCATTAGAGTGCCATTTGTTCTTCCCAGCGGCATATTCATAGAATTCAAGCCAACTTTCTGGGCTTGAAGACTTGCCGTCGAAAGTATCGGGTTCGACAAATTTAGTCGCCGGCTTCTCAGCGTTTAGAGAGCTTATAAGTGACGTCACCAGTTGGTTTTGTTGCGCCATCTGTTCTTGTTGTAGCTGAAGAGCTTTCAAAACGAGGCTCACCTCTTCTGTCGAAGACCGTGATGCAGTGTCCTTTCGACGCATGGGTTCAAGAACTAATTCGTCGAAGATCGCCAGACGCAAGTTCACTTTCACCGCACCCTTCCGACGTAGTTCAGCAATGTCTATGGAAGCCTTCTCTAAAACCAGGTTCACGAGGTCTGCCGAGTTGAGTTCGCGAGGTAGTTCCACCGCTGGTTCGTCTTGAGCTTGGTATCTCGAAAAGATGATCTTCTCTGCGGAGGTCTCCTCGAGGAAAAATGTCACCCACATGTTGGAGTCAGTTGTCGGCTGCGCCAAAATATTGTAGCGTTCCTAGTTAAAGGACACAGTAGACTTAAAGCATTGCTGTGGAACTGGCGTCCATCTCGTCTACATTTATTTCTCACTTCTCTCTTCTCTTCTTCTGTCCCCCCGGTTCCCGCGCTTCTTCATCTTCTATTCGAAGGCTCACACCGCTTCAATGCTGTTATATAAACACAAGAGCACAATTATAATCGAAAATGAGCCACATTGCATCGAAGACTTCACGATCTCCGGGATAGGATCACCTGACTTCAAAGAAAAAAGAACGAGAACAGGTGAACCAAGTCTAGACGATAACGAAGAAAGGTACACGCAATCGCGTGTTAAATAAATACGAATAATATATTAAATTAGTGAGTAATGAACATGAATAAGAGAGAATGCAGAGATATAATGAACATTATCAAAACATTTGATTCACCAGGAACGTCCACCTTTTCTTTAGCGTCGACATTTCGTTGACTCATTTTGATTTTATTCATATGGCGGAAAATATTTTAGTAGCAAAGGAAATCAAGTACAAATTTCCCCTTTTAATTCCGTCGCCTACACCGATATACATATGCTACAGCACTGTGACGTCATGTAGTTTCTTGTAGTATTCGGTTGCTTTCTTTATGGATTGAATGTCTGCTCTCATCGGAATGCAATGTTGTCCGTTCTTGGATTTACTGGAACCGAGCGGATGGTAACACACACACACACACACACACACACACACACACACACACACACACACACACACACACACACACACACACACACACACACACACACACACACACACACACACACACACACACACACACACACACACACACACACACACACACACACACACACACACACACACACACACACACACACACACACACACACACACACACACACACACACACACACACACACACACACACACACACACACACACACACACACACACACACACACACACACACACACACACACACACACACACACACACACACACACACACACACACACACATTGCTGCGGCATGAGCCGGGCGAGAAGAAGACGTTAGCGTGTGCATGAGTGTGCAGCCTCGGGACGCCATCTTTACTTCACCATCAATCTCGGTCCTTAAATAAAGCCTGTTTAACTTTAACCGTAACAGTTTTGTGGTGGAGGTGCGGGGTACTTCGACCAAGACGACGGAGCTGCTGCAGCAAGTACCACGCCGGAGCCGACGCCTCGCTCGACTGCCCCCAACACCACTTGAGATCCCGATGTCCCACAGCGGTGACCGACAACCTTCTCTGGCAGCTCCAGTGCGAACAACCGGCGCCTGGATGCATCAGATGGAGCCCCGCCCTTTCTCAGGAAAATTCGGCGAGGACGTGGAGGAATGGCTCACCCACTACAAGCGTGTGAGCAAGTACAACGGCTGGAACGCCACGGCTCAGCTCGACAATGTGGTTCTGTTCCTCACAGACACTGCGCTCGTGTGGTTCGAGAACCATGAAGATATCTGCACAACGTGGGACAGCTTCGTTACTCACCTTACCGAGTGCTTCGGCGATTCCACCACGAAAAGGAAGCGGGCGGAGCAGACATTGCTTCAGCGTGCTCAAGTCCCAGGTGAGACCTGTACTACGTACATTGAGGCAATCCTGAAGCTTTGCAGAACGGTCAGTCCTCGAATGTCCGAAGAGGACAAGGTTGGACACCTTCTCAAAGGCATAGCCGAGGATGTGTACAATTATTTAATCGGAAAGGAGAGTCTCGCCTCGGTCGCCGACCTCATCAAGCATTGCCGCACATTTGAGGCCTTGAAGCTGTGCCGTATCACGCCTAAGTTCGGCAGGTTGACAAATGTCACAACGGTGGCAAGCGTTGAAGACAATGACAACTACAGTTTTCAATGTGACCTTGCGGCAACTATAAGGCAAACTGTCCGCGAAGAACTTGAAAGACACACCAAAGGGGCCGATGTCGAACTGCTTGGCTGGGCTCCCAACCAACCTCAAGAACATGCATCTGCTGTGTCCGCATTGTCTGCCATGCCAGGCGTTGCAGAGTGTCGAGTCGATGAACTGCGACAGCACCGACGTACCTTTCCCAACGACGCGATGCACGATCAACGAACTCGTCGAGCTACCACCACGAATCGGAATTCGGAAGATCGCGTTTATTATTCTCGGCGTCCCAGGGTTGACCCCGAGGTTTACAACGTCGGTCGCGCATCGCCTGTGTGTTACAGCTGTGGCGGCTCAGGACACATTGCTCGTTTTTGTCGCCGGCGCCGACAGACAACAAGATATGGCCCACCACCAACTTGGCCTAATTTTGAACGTGACAGTTATGACGACCGTTGGCCGACAGACCCTGATAGCGCAAACGCCACAGGCGCGCCACCCCGGAATACCTTCCATCAATATAGTAGAAGGAGTGGCTCGCCAGCTTCAGACCGCAGCCTGACGCCCCCAACCAGTCGCCAACGCCGTTCACCGTCACCACGGCGACGTGCTGCGTCACCACAGCCGTCGGGAAACTAGCCGGCGCGTCCGATGGAGGTAAGGTCGCCGGACAGTCTGCCTCTCTGCGAAATACTCCTCTGCCTAATATGATGGTGAAGAACAAAGTGCGTGTGTTAATTGATAGTATACCTGCAACAGCATTAGTGGATACTGGTGCTACCGTTTCCGTCATGAGTGTGACTTTCAAGGAGAGGCTGGGTCGGAAAGTTATGTTCGCGTGGAATGATGGTGTGACGTTTCGTGGTGTCAGTGGAGAGTGCCTAGTTCCCCTTGGTATTTGTGTTGCAAGTGTTTTATTCGGAGGAGAAGATCTTAAAACAGAATTCCTCGTACTACCGCGATGCACTCATGATGTGATTCTCGGGATTGACTTTCTTCAGGATTGTGGTGCATCCGTTAACTGTGGCACAGGCGAAATTACTTTGAATAGCGCGCTTCTCGCCACCCTTGCCGACACATCCTTACCAGTGAAAAACTATTGTGTTGTTTCGAACGATTTGCTGATACTTCCTTGGTCGCTCTCCCGTATCCCTGTCAATTTCGCTGCTGCCGACCTTTCATCGTTTGACGCGCAATTCCAGCCACTTACGTCGAGCTGCGCAAAGAAAGATGTACTTGTACCACGCTCTGTCGTGAGAGTAGTGGATGGCACCTCAAATTTGTGGGCTTTCAATTGTTCTTGTGTCCCTGCCGTTCTCCCGCGTGATATGAAGCTTGCTGAATTTGATAAGATTACTTATAGCTCGATTACAGTTCTAAGCGAGGAGGAGCAGTCTCATACTAGCGATCCCCAACGAAACATTTCTGAAGAGCAGATCCTACGAATGATCAACAAGGCACTGCCCTCACATGAGCGCCGCGCTCTCGCACAAGTATTGTGGGCACATCTTTCTGTGTTCGATTTCACACAAGGCGACAAGCAGGCTTCTCTCCCGCGTTCTCGTGCTCGCCACAGAATTGACACCGGATCTGTGCACCCCATTCGGCAAAAGCCTTACCGCGTTTCTTCAACCGAGAGGACAGTTATTGCTGAACAGGTGAAAGACATGCTGCGGAATAATGTCGTTCAAGAGTCTTCTAGTCCGTGGGCAGCACCAGTTATCTTAGTAAAGAAGAAGGATGGATCGTGGCGGTTTTGCGTCGATTACAGGAAACTGAATGCGGTCACCGAAAAGGATGCGTATCCACTTCCTAGAATTGATGATGTCATCAATTGTTTACATTCCGCTGCCTACTTTTCATCACTGGATTTGCGATCACGGTATTGGCAGATACCCATGCACCCAGACAATAAGGAGAAAACGGCCTTCGTGACACCAGACGGTCTTTATGAATTTAACGTTATGCCGTTCGTCCTTTGTAACGCGCCAGCAACATTCGAACGATTCATGGATACTATCCTCCGAGGCCTTAAATGGGAAATTTGTTTGTGCTACCTCGACGATGTGGTGATTTTTGGCAGCACATTGAGTGAGCATAACAGCCGTCTCAGTCTTGTTCTGGATTGTGTCAAACAAGCCGGCTTGATCCTAAATTCCAAGAAATGTCGTTTCGGGGAAACCGAGACGTTAGTACTTGGGCATCTGGTCGACAAAAACGGTGTGAGGCCAGATCCACGGAAGATTGAGGCAGTCAGCTCCTTCGAAGCACCGAAGTCAGTGCGGGAGTTGAGAAGTTTCTTGGGCCTGTGCTCGTATTTTCGTCGCTTCGTCCCAAGATTCGCCGACGTGGTGTACCCCCTAACATGTCTTCTCGAAAAAGCCGTCCCTTTCAACTGGACATCGGCTTGCGACGACGCGTTCCGCCAGCTAAAATTTCTGCTAACGTCAGGGCCCATATTGCGTCACTTCGATGCATCCGCACCTACGGTAGTGCACGCTGATGCCAGTGGCATCGGCATCGGTGCCGTACTTGTGCAACGTCTTCAAGGAGCTGAACACGTTCAGGCTTTTATGCTAGTCGCTCTTTGACTAAGGCGGAACGCAATTACACTGTGGCCGAGCAAGAATGCTTGGCAGCTGTTTTCGCTGTCCACAAATTTCTAACCTATATCTATGGACGCCCGTTCACTGTCATTACTGACCACCACGCGTTGTGCTGGTTGGTGAATCTCCGTGACCCGAGTGGACGACTGGCACGTTGGGCTCTTCGACTGCAGCAGTACGACTTCGTTATTTCCTACAAGTCCGGGCGTCGCCACGCAGATGCGGACTGTCTCTCCCGCCTTCCTCTGACGACGACGGAGTGTGACGAAGACAATTTTGATGACTGTTTTGCTCCCATTTCTTCGACATTCCCAGATTCGATGACTTTCAAAGCAGAGCAGGAATATGATATTAGTTTGGAACCTCTATTTGTAGCCGCATCGCGTCCTGGAGCCACCGGTCGATTTTGTGTCCGTGACGGCCTGCTTTACAAGACCAATTATGCGGTTAAAGGAGCACGCTTCCTTCTGGTGGTGCCGCAAAGTCTGCGAACGGACATACTGAGAGCCATGCACAACGATGTAACCTCTGGTCATCTAGGATTCGTAAGAACTTTGAACCGGGCACAGGAGCGTTTTTACTGGCCCAAAATGCGGGCCACAGTCAAGCACTACGTCGCCAGTTGCGAACAATGTCAACGCTACAAGCGCCCTACGACCGCTCCGCCAGGTCTTCTCCAACCTCTGCGCCACCTTGCCTGCCATTTGAACAAGTGGGTATCGATCTTCTAGGCCCATTTCCCCGATCATCTAACGACAACCGATGGGTGATCGTATGTGTCGACCATCTGACCCGTTACGCGGAAACGGCGGCCGTACCATCTTCAACAGCTGCGTCCGTTGCGACGTTTTTGCTTCGATTCATTATTCTTCGACATGGTCCCCCCCCCCCCCCCCCGTGTCATCATTAGCGATCGCGGTCGTCAGTTCGTTGCGGACGCCGTAGAAGAACTGCTTCGTCTCTGCAGTTCGCAGTTCCGTCATTCAACGCCTTATCACCCTCAGACAAATGGGCTCGTGGAACGTACGAACAGAACTCTAACTAACATGCTGGCCATGTACGTATCTTCCGATCACAAGGACTGGGATGACGTACTTCCCTTCATCACCTATGCTTATAATACTGCAATGCATGAGACGACTGATTACAGTCCTTTTTATCTCCTTTACGCACGTTCACCGCTAAGCTGCATTGACACTATACTACCGTTTGACTTTCACAGCGAGTACTCTGTTGCCAAGACGCTTTGTCTTGCCGAAGAAGCCAGGCGTATCGCTCGTCTTCGCACTGTGGCATCGCAAGACCGATCGAAAGAGCGCTATGACAGCCGACATCCGTCTGTCTCGTACGCCAAAGGAGACTTTGTGTGGTTGTGGACTCCGCAACGTAAACGTGGCTTATGCGAAAAGTTTTTACCCCAGTACATGGGCCCATTCGTCATTGTAGATCGCTTGAGTGACTGACTTGACGTCCGTGGTGGCACGCTTGACGTCGGCTGGTCGTCGGTCTAGCCGGACCCAGTTAGTACATGTTGCCCGTCTTAAGCGGTTTCACCCTACGCTTTCCGAGTGATTTGGACTTGCCCAGCGGGCTTCGTCTGGCAACCGGGGATTGCTACGGCATGAGCCGGGCGAGAAGAAGAAGAAGAAGACGTTAGCGTGTGCATGCGTGTGCAGCCTCGGGACGCCATCTTTACTTCACCATCAATCTCGGTCCTTAAATAAAGCCTGTTTAACTTTAACCGTAACAATATAAATATATATATATATATATATATATATATATATATATATATATATATATATATATATATATATATATATATATATATATATATATATATACGTGTTCACGAAACCTGAAGCAAGGCTTTCTCGGCGATCTGTGCTGGAACTTTCTCTTTCATCCGCTGGAGCTGTCATGTGAGAATGCGTCTTCTTTAGACAGGTTTTCCAATTACAAAAGCGAAGCGCATATTGTTTGATAAGGATCTAGAAGCAATGGAAGTTAGGGTCACTCTCATGTGACGTCTTCCAAGGTGTCTATACCGAAATTAGCGCTCTCTCGCACGCGTCCCCTTTAATTATGCTAACCGCCATGTCTCGTTTTGACGCTTTGGCACGTAGAAGGTAGCTGAAGCATACAGACGAGCTTGCGTAGAGCATGTCTTTGCTGTACATTAGAGTGCATTTTGCTGTAGTTATCAGGCAGCCACCAAATATAATAGTGAAATCAAGTCTCTTTTTATTTAATTCAATTAACGTCAAATGTCCTTCCAGCATTAAAAGAACACAAACCAATGGTTATGTGATCAATGTTATCACCAAAACTGCATCTTAGAACCGTTGTGTTGTTCGGTGTTCTTTTCAATATCTCAACCAGGCGTTTCTGGATGCCTCCAAAATGCTCATTGAAGGTACTATTCATTAAAGGAGTGAGTCGGGCAGCATGACCGAGAGTCGTCAGGCGTTTGCCCTAATTGTTGCGCAGGTAGTACTGGAAGTGCCTACAATCGATCACACAAGACGATATAGCTAGGGATTTCGAGGCAGTTTGCGAGCCAATTAAGGCAGAATTACGTCTACCCTCAAAGCGTTCTATGGCGACGCTACTAAGTGAAGTGATTTTACAAATTGGCCACTGGACAATTGTAAAAATTCATAGTGACCGTTAGCCCAGAACCCGCTACCTGAGGTGTCGTCGCGTGGTTAGAAAACGGGTACTCCAGACACCATGTGCGCTATAGTAACACCGAGACAACAGGCGTGCTTATACCGTCATTTGAGCGTGTTCGCTTGGTGTATAAGTTACGGGACTTCTGTCGCCGTCGATCGAGAAAAACTCAATTCCCATTAGGTTTGACATTCCACTGTGGCGCATGTCGAGTAAAATACATTGCAGAAATTTATAAGTCGCTTGCCATGCAAGCTACATTGTGCAACAGGCTACCTTTCTCCCTCAAGTGCAGTCCCTGTACATGCCAAAACCACAACCGGATTACGAGGCCCATTGTAGTAGCGGACTGCGGATCAATTTTGACACCCTGGCCTTACTTATCGTGCACCTAAATCTAAGTGCACTATAGCGTTCTTGTATTGCCCTCCTGTCAAAATGCGACTGCCGTAGTCGGAATTGTTCCCGTGACCTCGAGCAATGCCATAGCTAAAAAGCTACCACGGTGGGTACAGGAAAGTTGATTAGACGTGCAACCACTTCCATAGTGTCGCCTATATATCCTATGGCGCTTTAATGAGGTCTCGCGTCGCACGCTCTGCGTCAGTTGTCCACTTGACAAATTTGCACGGTGTTAATTGTGCAGGAATAGCAGAAACGTACCGTACCGCAACTTCAGTTTGCCCGCAACCACTTTAAAGTTCATCGTAGAAGTGTTTCCTTAACTTCTCACGTCATCTCTTTCCTCATCCGCCTTCTCCCCCTGTGCGAGCGAAGAGTGTCAAAACTATCCCCTCTTTTCACGACTGCGTCAGTTCTACCCATTCTCTGCCTACTCTTCCGTCTCCTTGCTACTATTCTATCTACCTCCACACGGGACTTGCACGTTAGCAGAAAGGTAAGCGCTGTAGTTTCTTCAATGCTTTCGCGGGGGTCACGGATAATTACAGCTGTCAATACGTTAATGTGGCGATGCCCAGGCAACTCCAGAGGGCATTATGCACATGCGACATGATGGAAATATCCGAATGAGTTTTTCTTATCGGCTGTCCTCCCTGCCACGCTCCTTCCATGTATATAAGCGTGTGAGGAGGACGTGTTCGAGGACCTTTCCGACATATGAAGTAACACGTCATCCTCACACACTTACACAGACATATGAGCGACAACGACCTCTTCCCCAATACCATGGTTGGCTTCCGTCCAAAACTTTCCGCTCAGGATATCATGATTCAGCTCAAGCACCAAATTATCGATGGCGATAAAAGCGCCAGGCTGGACACCAGAGCCATCTTGGGCCTCGACCTAACCAAAGTCTTCGATAACGTCACGTATGAGGCCATACTGAACCAACTGGCACAACTCCAGGTTGGACATCGAACATATAACTACGGGAAGAACTTTCTTACAGGTCGCTTGGCCACCATTACCATCGGAGGGTAGCCGTCGCCAATTATTCGCTTCGGCAGCAAAGGCACGCCGCAAGGATCGGTTCTGTACCCCTTTCTGTTTAACGTGGCCTTGCTCGGGCTACCGCCTGCATTAGCTAGCATCCCCAAACTCAAGCATAGTCTCTACGCGGACGATATCACTCTGTAGGTCACCGGGGGCAGTGACGGGGACATCCAGGACACGCTGCAGCAAGTCATCAACGAGGTCGTTGCATACGTAGAACCGCGCGGCCTGGCGTGCTTCCCAATGAAATCGGAGCTCCTTCTGTACAAGCCTAATTGGGGAGGTCGACGTTCAGACCCTCACCCGCCCGAGATAGAACTCCATGTGCAGCAGCAACGAATACCCACTGTACCTATCATCCGTATCCTTGGCTTACGCATCCAACAAAACGGCAGAAACACGCAGATGCTCAAGCTATTAGATTCTCATGTACACCAAACCACTCGCCTCATAACACGCATTGCAAATCGACATCACGGCATGAAATAAAACAACGTTATACGCCTGGTAACCACCTACGCCCTGAGCAGGATCACCTATGTCGCCCCGTACCTCAGCCTCAATGCAACTGACAAGCTCAAACTCAAGACCATGATCAAGAGGGCCTACCTCTTCCCATCTCCACCTCTAACGAGAAACTGGACGCTCTCGGCATTCACAACACCATAGACAAGCTTATTGAAGTGCAACGTATTAGCCAATACGAAGGACTCGCGAATTCCACCAGGGGCAGGCACATTTTAGGCACCCTAGGCACTTCCACCCAATTCAGACCAAAAGTACCCATCCCCGCAAACATTCGCGCTCAGCTAGTTATCCCGCCCATACCTCGCAATATGCACCCTGAACACAATTTGGAGCGACGTGCAGAAATAGCTGAACTAGACAAGCGTTACGACGAAGCCGCTGACGTAGCCTACGTGGACAAAGCGGAATACCCCAACCAAAACGCCATGGCGGTCGTCGCAGTAGCCGGCTCGCAGTAGCGCCTCGCTGCGGCAGCATCAATACTCACCACCGAACCCGAAGAAGCAGAAGACACGGCCATCGCTTTTGCCTACGCGGCTACCAATGCACACAGCATCATCAGCGATTCAAAAATGGCGACCACAGCCTCTACTGCCACAGTCTACCAAATCCCTCTAAGCTGTGGTCGCAGCTATATCGGACAAACAGGCCGATGTTTCAATGAGCGAGCAACGGAACATTGTCGTAATCTGCGCCACAAGGAAGGGAGTTTCCTTGCAGAGCATTGCAGAGACTGCTCTAATTGCCGCCCTCAGTTTTACAAAACTAAATTTTTGAAGTTTGGAAAAGACAGGTTTGAGCGGGAAATTGTGGAAGGCTATTTCATCAAAAAAGAAGGAAAGGCATGCGTCAGCAGGCCGTCCATTATGCTTAGTGACAAGGGGACGGCTTTTTTAGAAGGTTTCATTTAGGCCTCATGTTAGAGTGATGTCATTTGGTTTTACCGTCTGTCTTCCTTTTATTTAACTAGTTTTTATTTTCTTGTCGATTTTCTAGTGGCTCTTAAGCTTTTCTAGCACTTTTTTTTTTGACGCAGACGTTGTTCTTTAGACCTTTATCGTTCAACACTTCTGTCCATTTCATTGTTTGCCACGTGGTTCTTTTTCACGCGGTCACATGATTTATCAACTTTTTAGGTGAGTGACTATTAGAGATTTTAGTTTTGACGCAGACACTGTATTTAGACGCATTTTTCATGTTTTTTCCGTGTTATTCGGTGGTCATTATTGCCATAGTCGTGCAGGTTTTATCACTGACTGGGCCTTAGGCGTTTGAAATGTGTTATGTTGTGGATGGATAGTTTGGTAGTGAAGCGTAGACGGTGCTTTTTATGTCTGGTTTTTGTCCCCGTTGGCTTGGAAAAAAGACTATACTACATCAATTGCCTCCTGTGCTGATCCATGTGTGGTTCTTGTTTGCTCATTCGATAATATGAGCCAGGTAAGATTCCTGAATGGTCGATAGATTGCTGTTTTTTTACTTCTAAAGTTTTGTGCGCGACTCGGCGTGAATAACCTACATAAGGCAGGCTTGTTGCGAAAATAAACTTAGTTGTGAGTGGCGCCAGTCCTGTCGTTTGTGTTGTTCTTCTCGAGTCCTGGTCTTCCGCGCCTTGCCTTTACTACTTCGTCATCAGCAGTTCATGGGGCTTAGCGCCATCTGTGTGACGAGGAAACACTTCCGACGGAAGAAAAAATTACTGTAACGCCATATTCGGTAAAAAGAGAAATGACGTCTTTTTTTTTCTTGAAGGTGCAAAATTTATTTTAGTGTCCCGGCTTAAGAGCTGTTCATTCAAATGCACCGCCATTTGACTTGATGGGCGTTTAGAACTTTCAGTGCGGAAATCGATGCAGAAAACGGGCAGCCTTACAATTGTCGAAATCACACCCCTGCTAAGAACATACTTTTGTTTAGAAGCCGACGGAGGCTTTAGGTGTAGAGTGCTGGTCCTATCTTCAGACGCCAAGCCCGTCGACCAGCGCAGTCACACGAAAACAAGTAAACAGTTATCTGGTGGTTGTAACTCAATACTTGTGACTGACCAGGTTAAGAACCAATAAAGCTCCCCGAGTCACCAAATTCATACAAAGGTCCACAAGCAAAACAGTGAGGGGGGCGTGGTGTAACAGGTGAACTTTACGAGCGCGTCTGTCTGCACACTTCAAGAGCTGCATTACCGGCCGTCAGAAATGCGATGGCAGAAATGCGCCTGGGGTGTCCATAACATTGCTATCGCAATCCTATAGGAATGGCACCCATACGCTTGCGCGTGACCAACGTTCACGAAGTGGAACGGCTCTGTATATATTAAAGCACCTTGCCGAATGAACAGTTGCGACTTATCTGCGCGTTTTCTTTCTTTTTATTGCGTAAGTGTCGTTTTGGGGGAGGTATGTTTTATACAAAGCTACGATTTATAGACCGGAAAACACTGTACGTAAGTATTATATAAATTCACAAGCACATTTTCTCTCAATTCAGCCTGTTCGATTAAGTTTGTCAATAAATATACAGAGAAACAGCAGGAAGAAGCGCACCATCAAAACACCCTTCTTGATTGATATCAGCTATTGGCAAATAGCAGCCGCGTATGGCAATCCACTTTATTAAGAAATATAGCATCCAGTAGAGAATGACGAGCAGACACCTGTTAAACAATTGGCTGGGGCTTAGCTGAGGTTCAGCCTGGATATCTCGAAGCGAAAAGGTTCGGTGATGCTTATGGTTTAGCTTATGGTTATGCTTTAGGATTTAGCCTATGGTTATGCTTTACGATTTAGCCTATGGATATGCTTACGGTTTAACTTATGGATATGCTTATGGTTTAAGTTATGGATATGCTTTGGTTAGCTTATGCTTATGCTATACGTGTGCCTTGTGTTATGCAAAGTGCTTATCAATGATATATACCATAAGTTATGCAGGATTATTAAGGTTCTTTATTCATCATTGTTGGGCACATTGTTTTGCGATTTCTGTACAGCCATACACAGCTCTCTGTATCGGTAGTATCACTCTCTTCTCCTTCCATGTTGAATATACACGCCTATTTACAATTATATACAAACTATTTACTAAGGTAATCGCAAATAGAATCAGGAACACCTTAGACTTCTGTCAAGCAAAAGACCAGGCAGGATTCCGTAAAGGCTACTCAACAATAGATCATATACACACTATCAATCAGGTGATAGAGAAATGTGCGGAATATAACCAACCCTTATATATAGCTTTCATTGATTACGAGAAAGCGTTTGATTCTGTCGAAACCTCAGCAGTCATGGAGGCATTACGGAATCAGGCTGTAGGCGAGCCGTATGTAAAAATGCTGAAAGATATCTATAGCGGCTCCACAGCCACCATAGTCCTCCATAAAGCAAGCAACAAAATCGCAATAAAGAAAGGCGTCAGGCTGGGAGATACGGTCTCTCCAATGCTATTCACAGCATGTTTACAGGAGGTATTCAGAGACCTGGATTGGGAAGAATTGGGGATAAAAGTTAATGGAGAGTACCTTAGTAACTTGCGATTCGCTGATGATATTGCCTTGCTTAGTAATTCAGGGGACCAATTGCAATGCATGCTCACTGACCTGGAGAGGCAAAGCAGAAGAGTGGGTCTAAAAATTAATCTACAGAAAACTAAAGTAATGTTTAACAGTCTCGGAAGAGAACAGCAATTTACAATAGGCAGCGAGGCACTGGAAGTCGTAAGGGAATACATCTACTTAGGGCAGGTAGTGAAGGCGGATCCGGATCATGAGACGGAAATAATCAGAAGAATAAGAATGGGCTGGGGTGCGTTTGTCAGGCATTCTCAGATCATGAACAGCAGGTTGCCATTATCTCTCAAGAGAAAAGTGTATAATAGCTGTGTCTTACGAGTACTAACCTACGAGGCAGAAACCTGGAGGCTTACGAAAAAGGTTCTACTCAAACTGAGGACGACGCAACGAGCTATGGATAGAAGAATGATAGGTGTAACGTTAAGGGATAAGAAAAGAGCAGATTGGGTGAGGGAACAAACGCGAGGTAATGACATCTTAGTTGAAATCAAGAAAAAGAAATGGGCATGGGCAGGACATGTAATGAGGAGGGAAGATAACCGATGGTCATTAAGGATTACGGACTGGATCCCAAGGGAAGGGAAGCGTAGCAGGGGGCGGCAGAAAGTTAGGTCCATGGGCGGATCAGATTAAGAAGTTTGCAGGGACGGCATGGCCACAATTAGTACATGACTGGAGTTGGAGAAATATGGGAGAGGCCTTTGCCCTGCAGTGGGCGTAACCAGGCTAATGATGATGATGACGCACGCCTATTCCCTGGCAAGCGGTTATATAGTCGGCCTCCGCGATAAACACGTGCTTGCGGCGAACGTAAAACGAGGACGCATCGCGCGTGGCAGCGGCCTACTGCGCCGACTCCGAACACGCTTGCGGAGCCAATTCCGACTCCGAACACGCTTGCGGAGCCAATTCCGACTCCGAACACGCTTGCGGAGCCAATTCCGACTTACGCCGGCTCGCGCGAAGCGCAGTGTTGACTATCGTAGTGAAGCTTTTCGCTTCAAAAGAGATCGTTTGAGCGTAAAGTGAATTCGCGCTTCCCTTGCGAGCTCCACGCGCCGTGTATGACAGCAAAACTTGGCTGAGATGGTCACAGTAGCATCACCGAGCCTGAGGGGTGGTTCAAGTCTCCATTAAGTATTTCTATGTTGACTCACGGAGGAAAACTGTCACTGACGCATGACACTCAGAATACGCACCTGGCTAAAGTACAACCGTACTTGTAGAAGCTGAGTATATCTGAACCATAGAATGGTGTTGTACCGCGTTGTATGTGTTGCGCAACACAAACAGATAAGCAGTCAATCAGTTGATAATGATTATAAGGAATGATGAGGGGTCATATTGGTCTGATAGAGGTTGATAATTGTATGACGCTGATGGATCAGGTGCCAAAGAGCGATAAGTGCTTATTAGAATGGTCAGAAAAATTATAATAATAAATGAATATTGGTAAGTGCAGTTTCAAGACGTGACAAGACACCGACACACAGGACAAGCGTTGGTGGCCTGTCTCGTCTTGAAAATGCCCTTGCCAGTATTGATTTATTAGCATGAACTGACTAGCCCAACCAACATTAAGTTTTGTTAACCTATAATTCTGATAAGGTTGATAAATACCGATAAGGATTTATAAGGGTCGGTCCAAGTCGGATACGATTGAGAAGGACCGATAAAGGTAGGAACATGCCTGGTAACGGCAGATAACGGTTGATAAAGGTCGGATCAATTCTGTTAGGTTGATAACGATTGATAAGGGTGAGATTGAACCGGCTAAGGTTGATAACAAACGGTATGGGTTGATAAGGGTCGAATAGAGTCCGATATGATTGATAACGACCTATACGGGTTGATAATTGTCGGTTCATGTACGATAAGGTTGATAAAGACGGTATGGGTTGATATGAGTCAGAGTGATTCCAATAAGTTTGATAACGGCTGATAAGGGTCAGCTCATCTTCGGTAAGGTTAATAACGACCGATAAAGGCCGACAATGGTTGATAAGTGTTGGTTGAAGTCCGATCAGGTCGACAACGAGTAATAAGGGCTGATAACGGTTTATATTGGTCGGATCGAGGGCGAACACAGACTACAAGGCCAATAAGCATACGCTTATTGAACCTTCTTCTGCATCTTCAACAGCGCAGGACGACAAACATCGCGTCGAATGCGGGGAAATGAGCTAGTGGCACAATGCTTACGCCGCATATTCTTTTCATGCGGTTAGCCCACAGCCTTAGATCACTCCAGCAAATTTGTGTATATATCTATCTAGCCAGCTTGCGCCACTCTTTCCAATGCTATCAGTTATCTGTCAGCTTGTGGACTAGATGTGTGGTGGCTGCTGTATAGCCGAGAAGACAACATACGCGACTGGGTATGTGCCAATAGGACAGAAAAGACAACTTATACTTCACAATCAGATAGCACAGACATAATCCTGAAAATCTCTACCATTATCGAATTTCCCATCACCAGATTTTATATTCGCCAGGACTCATATGGTAACCACATTAACGTAATCAGCCCCAAAGAGTGACGTTACTGCTTGATTTTCTTTATTTCCTGGGCTGTGCGTAACACATTTAGTAGTGCTTTTTCTCGTCCTGCATTGCATGATTTACCGAAGTAACGTGCTATAATCGGTGACGTTGCAGGCAGTAGGTCTTAACTAGAGTCATTTACGCATGTGGCTTTCATTCTTTGTCAAGAAACGAATCACCCACGAGAGTAAGGGCGAACGGGGTTTTTAGAAATTCTGGCCGTTTTCGCGCAGTCTCCCACTGA
This sequence comes from Dermacentor albipictus, assembly GCF_038994185.2. Lineage (NCBI taxonomy): Eukaryota > Metazoa > Arthropoda > Arachnida > Ixodida > Ixodidae > Dermacentor > Dermacentor albipictus. The sequence goes on from NC_091822.1 coordinate 99,735,798, forward strand.
GTTTATAGACATGATCGCGAGCACGGGACCTACAAACGTCAGCTGCTTATTTGCGACGCCCAAACCAGGTGAGGGTCCCTCGAAACAGCTCGCCCTCACGGACAACCTTGCGTGCTGGTCCTAGCACCCCACGTGATCATGTGTCCTCCAGCACTCTGAGCACTATATCGTTGCGCGGGCTTGACGTGACACATGGGACAGCAAGGCGGCGACGGCGCGAACGCACCTGGAGTGTCAGTGCAATGCTCAGAACGCAATGTCAACGCTTGGAGAACGCAATGCTCGCCTTGCCGCGTTCTGCAAGCGCACTCCCTCGCGTCCCCAGGTTAAGCTCTATTTCAGGCTGAAAAGATGCACTGTCCTGTGCTTCACGACGCTTGAAGGTGATCTCAAGCTACCGCCGCCACCGCGCATCACCCCGTCGCCGCGTTTCAACTTGGACGTCCTCGTCAATCCTACCAACGACGGCGCCGCTTCCGCGACGCCTTTTGACGCATCTTGACGGGCTTTTTCTTCGGGCCGTGTTACTGGACCACAGGCGCCGCCAGCAGTACCAGCACCACCAGTAGTGCATTGACAACCCTCGGCCGCAGGTACCAACATGATCAGCGAGAGATCTGGACCTCCAGGGGCTTCGTCAGGGTCTCGACGGTTCTTGTTTGACGCCTTCGCAGCTAGGCAAGGCGTGTAGGCGTGGATACCCTTCAGACGCTGGAGATGTTCTAATGCAGCTGGGATTTAAGGCAGGAGAGCGAGAGCGGCTTGATACTCCGTCGGCTCGGATCGGCGTTCTTCTTCTTCTGCTTCTTCTTTGTCCTTAATGCGCGAGGCTTTCTCTCTGCTTAGCCCTGTTAGATATGGAGCTGTTTCCTGCGATTACTTCGAGTTCCCCAGACTACATCGGAACGCAGCACAGCTAATTGAGGAATGCAGAAGCAGGAAAGCGCATTCCAGAGGAGCGGCCGAGCAAACAAGTTTAAGGCAACAAGTTCACGTGCCAACAAGTTCGTGCGCCGCCGGGATTAGCAGGTGGGCATCCGACAATGGAGCATGAGCAGCCCTCCCCTTCTCCTCGTTAGAAGTGCATTGCCAGTCTGCGAGGCAAGACCACAGAGAGCCGCCAGGTGCGACACCGCGACACGGGCGCCTACCATTGGCTGAAAGTGGCGTCATCGGAGCGGACTCTCCCATTGGTCAAACATGACGTGACTTGCAGTGTTCGAAGGGTTTATAAGAAGCCTTCCATAGAGACCTGAGCATTCTGGGATATGCCCTTATTCCCTGATTCCCGGATTCACCTCTCTCGAACTTCTTGCCGCGGGCCGCAGCGTCCGAGTTGCTGCCGGCCCGTAATGACTGTACGTCGGTTAGTTGACGCTCACCTCTCCTGTACATAATGTAGAATAAATCCTCCCAAGTTGGGTTTTTCATCCGCGAAGTCCGTCCTCCAACCCCTACATCTGGTTGGCAGCGGTAGGATCGCCTCCGAATGCATCAGCTGGTGGCAGCGCTACGAATCAACCTTCGTCGAGAGAGATCGTAAGGAACCGGGAAGAGCGAAGAAGAGTGAGCCTTCGTCGAAAGAGGTCCGAAGAAACTGGGAGTAGCGAAGAAGGAGCGAGCCTTCGACCCAGGGAGTCCGGAGGAACCGGATACAGCGGACGAATGAACCGGATGGCAGGGTGCTGCAACCGTAAGCGAGCGCGTGGTTTTTTTCCTTATGATTCGCCAGACTCAAAGGTTGTGTGTTCAATTTTGATAGTTCTGGGAATCGGGAGTTTGATGCATTGTGTGTTTGCACAAATTAATTAAGGAAAACAGTTTTAACCACCTGTCGGGGCAGCTGCCATGTATCTTAGAAGGTTGACGAGGTTAGACTTGTTGTTGGTGTGCGACGATTTGGGAGTTGAGGCGGACGAACGGATGGAGACGCCAGCTATCATAAAGGCGATTAACGATAGTGGCAATGATCACAAAAGCATTGAGCTTGCTTGGGAAGTGATACAGGAGCCACGGGAGCGAGAGCGTCGTGTACGTTTGCGAGCGCGTCGTGAACTTAGGAGTGAGCTTAAGCGTGAAGAACGCGAGAATGAACGGAAGCAGGAGCTTCAAGAACTTACTCTTAGGTGTCAGCGTCACGAACGTGAGAAGGCACGCGAACGTGAGAATCAACGTAAGCTTGAGCAAGAGGAAAAGTATGAGAGAGAGAAGGCAGCACTGATCAAAGAGATACAGTATTGTGATCAGTTATTGGCACAGAGACAACGGCTGTCTGAGAATTCTGTAGGTAGTACAGAGCGAAAGAATGAGGAAGTGTCTAGCGGACTTTCGCCAAAAGCCGACGAGAAGTGTAGTGCCTGTGAGATTGGCTGCCGATTCATAAGTGAAGGGAAAAGGCTAGCTGCTAACGATGCCTTAGTGGCAACAGAGGCCGTTAAAGGCCGCAAGGAGAGCGACGAGGTGCTGTGCCAACAGATGACTGTAGAGACAGCTAGGCCAGCTGCGAACAAATTGGCACAGTTACCGCGTGTGTGCGTCGCTGTTAATGTTAGCGAGGTTGCTAGCGAAGGAAAGGGTACTTCTGACCCGACAGAAGCGAGCACCCATGCAGAGCCAGATGTGCGAGCAGAAGTGAAGTGCGAGCTGGACGATGCAGTTGAGAATAGTTCTCGGGATGGCGAGCTCCGTAGCTCACGAGAGAACAACTGCATTGTTCAGGGATCGGTGCGGCTCTCCGCCAGTCTAGATAGCCTAGATAGGGATGATTCAGTTAATCATTCGGACTGTGCGCGTGAGACAGCGATCGATACCGACGGGCTGTGTGCCGATGCACAGCGTGAGCTGGGCAATGTAGTAGAGGGCAGTTCGCAAGAGTGCGAGTTGTCTAACTCGAGTAAAGCCTGCTGCATTGTGCCAGATTCGGTTGAGCTGTCCGCCAGTCGAGGCAGAGCGAGTGTTGATTTTAGTGAGAATCACTCAGACTGTGCGGGTAAGAGACCGATCCGGGCCGACGAAACGTGTACCGGCCAGCACGAGGCACGAGGCGACATGAAAGTGAGTGCGAAGAGAAAGCGCCGTAAAAAGAAGCGCGGTAAAGACCGAAAGTCGGTAAATATGTAGCGCCGCCAAAAGTGGCGAGAAACCCAAATGGGCAGGGCGCGAGGAGAAGAAAGGTGCGGTCGTCACTGACGATGTTGACGCATCCTAAACGTTCGAGCCACAGGTCAAAGGGGGACCGCGAAGAATGTTCTGCACGGACGCGGACAAAGGGCACGAGGCTGTTAAACTACTCGTCGTTCCGTAGTTCTTTTCATAGCTCAGCGTGCAGTTCGAAGAAACGCAAGGTGGCAGGACGAGACCAGGTGGGGAGTAGCGACGCGGTCAATCGAGTTCGTGTTGAAAGCGGGGCGCGGGGACGCAAATTGGCAGGAGACCGTAACGTCTTGGGGGAGCTGATAGTGAGTCAGCCCTTTTGTGTTTCCTCGGCAGCCAGAGTAGTTTTCAAGCCGCGACCAGCTCGGGGACGGCTCAGAGTAAGAGTCAGACATAAGCGTTCGGAAAAGGAGGCCAGGAGAGCTTCCGTAGATATGAAGTGTGTTGTTTTTATTTTTGAACATCGGAAAATTTCGCGATTTGAGACTAGGTTTTCTTTCAATATGTAAGGTTTGAGCTTTGTTTGTGTTTTCGTTTGAGAAGCTCCGTGATTTGAAAGATGAGGTTTATGTAAACATGTAGTCTCGCGAGATGCTCATTAATAAGTAGATAGGTTTTTTTTTGTGTGTGTGAGTAACCTGAGGGTGAAGGTTACTGTTGAGAGGCCTATCGTAACGCGCGTGTGTTTTATTTAACCTTCTTTCTTTTTAAGTGGCTTTGAATTGTCGGAGGTTAAGCGCGTAGTTTTCAGTGAGTGCATGAGTTGCACTGAGAGGCGTTCTTAGTTCCATTAGCGCGTGTCCTGTGTGGACGGAAGGAAGCAGATTTATGACTGTGTTGCTCGTGTGTTGAGGGCAGCCGTACTCTGACTTCTCTTATAAGTACGCGTGGAACGAGTTAGTAGAAGACGCATCATTTTAAGAGTTCTGCGGAGTGTGTAAGTCCCGCGAGTTTAATTGTTCGTTTACGTCACGTGTCCTGTAGGACTTTCAGGGAAGAAACGTGAGAGTAAGCGTGAATGCAAAGTTTGCCTACAACGCAAGTACGCGTTCTGTTTAGTGACCACAAGGCTAGTGCGCTTGTGATTACGTACTTGTGAGGTTGACCAGATTGTTCAGTGGCACCATTACGTGCGATAAGTACGCCACTGCGATAGATTGGAAACATGCTGTTCGTGTAGTTAGGCCACTTAAGTTATGTTCGGCTGTTTTCATTTGTTGTTTGCATCGTCAACGACCCTTTTGTTTTGCAACAACAATAGTACTCTGGTCTTGTCGGCAATCGAGGAGAAATGGATAGCTGTTTGGAAGGGTGGTTGGAACTGCTTTGTCAAAATTGGGGAACTAAAAGATCAGGGTTGATTTTGACTCAGTAATAGCCTGGCGAGTCAGGGGTGAAGAGCCTGCGCTTACGCGTGGTGCAGCGCTGTGTTGTTTGGTTTGTTTGACGTATGTTCTCCAGGGCCCAGGATCCCGAGGGTTGTCAAACGAGGCTCGACCCCAGTACCCTGCAGCTTCTTTCAGCGTTCCTCATGGCCAGCGAATTGAGTTCACCGGCCATTCAGAACTACCGGGGCGAGGACGAGCTCTTAGATATGGAGCTGTTTCCTGCGATTACTTCGAGTTCCCCAGAATACATCGGAACGCAGCACAGCTAATTGAGGAATGCAGAAGCAGGAAAGCGCATTCCAGAGGAGCGGCCGAGCAAACAAGTTTAAGGCAACAAGTTCACGTGCCAACAAGTTCGTGCGCCGCCGGGATTAGCAGGTGGGCATCCGACAATGGAGCATGAGCAGCCCTCCCCTTCTCCTCGTTAGAAGTGCATTGCCAGTCTGCGAGGCAAGACCACAGAGAGCCGCCAGGTGCGACACCGCGACACGGGCGCCTACCATTGGCTGAAAGTGGCGTCATCGGAGCGGACTCTCCCATTGGTCAAACATGACGTGACTTGCAGTGTTCGAAGGGTTTATAAGAAGCCTTCCATAGAGACCTGAGCATTCTGGGATATGCCCTGATTCCCTGATTCACCTCTCTCGAACTACTTGCCGCGGGCCGCAGCGTCCGAGTTGCTGCCGGCCCGTAATGACTGTACGCCTGTTACTTGACTCTCACCTACCTGTACATAATGTAGAATAAATCCTCCCAAGTTTGGGTCTTCATCGCGACGTCCGTCCCCCAACCCCTACAGCCCATATTCCCATCTGCGACTGAATTGTACGTGAGCCATCCTCATTTAAGCAGAACCACTTCGTTCGTTCGTTCGTTCATTCATTCATTTATTCATTAGACACTGGAGGAGTAACGGGCTGTTTAACGTTTTCCAACCTATTGCAGTTCCGCGATAAAACAACATTCGTGCTCCAGAAAACACTGAGTCCTATGCAATGTGTATGGCGCACGCACAGAGAGTGGCGCCATTTACGCAGGCATATGGGGGTAGACAAAGCGCACATTTGCGCATAGACTAATACCTGTGTCACACGGGCACATTTGGAAGGCCTTCCAGTCGACGGCCTTGGAAACGCCACAACTCTATCGACTCAAAGGAGTTGTCGCGCTGCTACACGGCACTTTTGAAAGGCCGTTGAGTGTTTCAGGCGTTTCTCGGAAAATTCTGTGGCGCTGGGGACCTTTATTTTTGTTTTCATGTCACAAAAAGTTAAACAACATTAAAAGCGCTCAAAAGCACTATAATTTCTCATATGTTTGTTTATACATTAAGAAAAGTTTATACATTGCTATACATATATGTTTAGTTTTTAAGTTGTTGACTAACGAAACTGCGGCAACATTCGCTCCGCTCGATGCTGCTGTCGTTCTGGTTTGTGCTCACATATTTCTCTTCAAAGTGCGCCCATAGAGAAAGAAATTGTGTGACTTGCGCTTCGACTGCATTCTTGCTCTACCGCTATGGGTGACAGAGAGACAGAGGCTCAAGATGACAAGACTGCTATGATAACCTATATGGGTGCGATCATGCAGCTTGATGCCGAGATTGAGGCGGCAAAAGCGGAAGTCGACGCCATCGAGGAAGAGCTGCTGATCGTCAACAATTTGATGATGACGATAGACTCGGTGACCGAACGAAGCGTCAACAGAGATAGATGGTCGTTCTCTCGCCGGACGAGGTGGTTTGAGGAGACTGTGCCATTGCTTGGCGAGAAGTTTTTCAAACGTGCATTCCGCGTAACGCCGGCGACTTTTCGCTACATCGTGGACGCCGTGAGACCACTGCTCGAGCGTCAGAACACGACCATGCGTGAAGCCATCACGCTCGATAAACGTGTCGCGATTGGCTTGTACCGGTTGTGTTCTACAGCCGAAGACCGTAGTGTCGCCCAACTGTTTGCTGTGGGACGCTCAACCGTCAACGTGGCCTACAGAGAGTTGTGCGAGGCAGTTATCCACACTATGGAGGCGAAGTGGATCAAGATGCCCACAGCTTCAAGCATGGCCGAGCACATTCGCGAGTTCACGGCCATGTTGGAGTTCTCGCAAGCCATGGGAGCACTAGACGGGTGCCATTTCCCCGTTTCACCGCCCAGGTAGAGCGCCACCGACTATAGGAACTATAAAGGATGGTAAGTCCTACCTCTGACATGGTGTGCACTTTTATTACATCACCTACAGCTTCCAAGCTACGTCATATTTTTAGAGTATGGGGAATGGGTAAATACTACCAATCCGAATTAATAAGGTCTTTTTTTATGCAGGTACAGCATCATCCTCCTCGCACTGGTCGACCACAAGTATAGGTTCCGGTATATCAATGTGGGTTCTCCTGGCCGCTGCCACGGTACGTATGTGTACCACCGGTCAAGGCTAGCAGACGCAGTCAAGGGCTCCCTGTTCCGCCGACCACTAGTAACAATCAGTGGTACAGCTGTGCCACCCTTAATACTATGCGACCAAGCATTTCCGCTCACTGTAAACCTGATCAAGCCATTCAGCCACAGGGCACAGTTAAGTGAAGAACAAAGGTTATTTAATAACAGCCTTTCCAAAGCTCGACGGATGGTGGAAAATGCCTTTGGTAGGCTCAAGGCAAGATTTCGCTTTATCTTGAAAAGGGTGGAGTGCAACATCGACAATGCCCGCCTTGTCATTCGTGCCTGCTGTGCTCTGAACAATGTGTGCGAGCATTTTGGTGACACTGTGCTCCAACACTGTTTCATCGAGGCTCAAAACAATGATGGCGGCCTCCATCAGCCTGACCACAGCACAGATGCTGAGGGAGGCACAGGCGGTGATGTGAGAGCAGATCTTGTCAGGCACTTCCAGCAGAGCTGAGAATTTTATGCTGAAGCTTTGTGGACGTTCATGCTTTGGTAGGTCAGTGAGTCCACCGTTATCATCAAATACTTGTGCGCCTAGCGGAAGTTTTCTGCTAAGCGCACAGGTATTCTGCACTCAAAAGAGCGATTTAGCACACATTGAAGAAAGTATTCTGTACAAAACCCACAAGATGGGTGATGTAAGCAATGGAAAATGAGGCATCCATACAATTGCAGCAAATTCCTACAATAAAAACCCGTACACTCTTGACCAAACATGTTTCCTTTGTAACAATCTGTTGCGATTGTGTGGATGCTGCATTTTCCATTTCCTAATTACAGCAACTTTATTTGGAACTTCTTTCTAAATATTTCGACATTGAATTAAAAAACTTTTCTTGCATTTGCATGTGTCTCTATCTTTTCTCGTACTCTCTCTGACGGCTCGCCACCAGCTGCTCCCTCAGCAGTGTGTGTTCAGCCAGTATCTGCTGCTTGAAGTCATCACCCGTCTTCCTCTTCTTTGGACCCCGGCTTGTAGTAGCCACACTAGCAGGGGTGGCACTGCTGATGGCAGGCCTGGAGGAGGCCGGGCTGCGGGAGGCCGGGCTGCTGGAGGCCGGGCAGCACGTGGACGGGGAGTTCAGTCCTGGGCTGTCCAGAGGTCTGATGGGCGCACTCTCCTCCCATTGCAGCCTGTTCTCATTGTCAACGACAGCATTTTCGCTGCCGTTTATCATCTCCATGATGACCTGCACAATGATTTAATGTTACTTGCATCTTTGATAACTTCAGAATGTTTTGAAAGATGACATTCCGTCATGGGTCTCAACACTCTGATGCAATAATACGCACACCAATGCATACTCTACTGTAAGTGCTGTAGTTGAACAGAGAACGCCAAAAAAATGGGAACGCACCTCGTCTCTCTTTTACGTGATTGCAATGACTGGATGCCAGCAAACAGCTCTTATTTTTATGCGCTTAAACTATCCTGAGGACTGTACGCGCATGGAAAAGTAGTACCTGCAACCAGCAGTATGAGCCACAATTTACGACAATGCTGCACTTTCATCCTATAAAGTAGCATGTAATAGAACGATTCGTGCACATTCAGTTACATCATTGAGCAAGTGAATGGCTCCACAGATTATTCTGCACTTACTGGAGGCTTTTAAAAAATGCTATACCTCTTCAACAGTAACTTGGCTCTCTTGAGCCCTTGATGGGTCGTTGGCCGGGAGTGTCCCCAAAAAACTATGTATTCGCCAGAAATGCGCCCAAGGTATGGCGCCAGCACCAGTCTTTAGATTTTTGAGCCAAAACCTGAAATGTTATAAAAGAGAAGGTTTGGTTACCTATAAAGATGCATGTGCGGGCACAGATACAAAAATGTAATGATTAAAATTCGCCTAACCGAGGTATCGATAAGTGGAACAGGAACAATAGAGAGTCTTATTATATTTCATTAGAACGTAACCAAATTCTTTTTTGAAATCTTCGTCACGTGACTATAATTTTCGCACAGTATGCTGCGGTGTAATTTTCCGCATCGGACCTCTGAAGTCACATTAGTCAATTACTTTGAGTTTAGACACCAACCAACTGCATCATGCGTAATCAATTTTCTTGAAAAGTTATGCTCGTTCGAGGCCGAGTTTACGGCTCATTAAAAGTGTCATGGGGTGGCGGAACAAAAATTCCACGACAAATGAAATTCTGCAAAGATCCAACTGCTCATTCTTTTTTTCTCAATAAACACCTTTCTCTCTCACGGCCAAGCCCCTGCAAACGGTTAATCTTAAGGTCATCGGACAAATTTATGAAAGCCACTTACCGATAAGTCTGCGAGAGATTTTCAATCTTGTGGTGAACTTGCAGCCGAGTTCTTTCAAAGCCCACCTGTCGCAGGGCCGCGGCAATATCGTCGTAAACGCCGCTATTTCTCTTCTGACGGCGTAGGTCCATAAGGCGGTCCTCCCACAAATCTATGAGGAACTCCGTTTCGCGCTCTCCCCACAGCTGCCGCGCTTGCGATGGCGCTACTTTATTTTATGCGAAGCATATTACGAGGGCTCAACCCAGCTCCTCAGGCGCGGCGGTGTCGCCTTGAATACCACGTGACACCGTGACGTCACGACAGAGGAGAAGTGGCTTTGGCTAACTCTTGCAAGATGGGCTGGGTGGGAATCGAACCAGGGTCTCCGGAGTGTGAGACGGAGACGCTACCACTGAGCCACGAGTACGATGCTTCAAAGCGGTACAAAAGCGCCTCCAGTGAATGCGGTGTTGCCTTAGAAACGCTCAGGCGTGCGTCGCTTGCTCAGGCGCACATTTCGTTGCCGCGCCGAACGCTGCGTTGCTCGACGCTCACCGCGTCCAATGCGGGGCGTCCAAGGTGAAGCAGAGTAACGCATGAGTTGTTTCTTCGTCTAGCCGAACCAAATATAGCCAAGCAACAGCAGTTCACCAAGCTAAACAGTGATTCAAGAACAAAAATAAAGGCTAGTATGCTTCGCATCCTGGGCTTAACCTTACCTAAGCCACAGCCATTTTTTTCTTCTGCGACTGGGCGCGCTCCATTTCAAACTCACACACACACACACAAAAAAAAAATTCACTTGCCCGAGAAAACACTTCTGGGAGGTGAGGGAAAAAAAGTTATACACTAATATTACGTTAATGATTAAAAAAAACTGCAAGATAAACTAAACACGCGGAACTGGAAAAGCAAGCAAGAAAGTACGCAGACAAAAACAAACAATGCAGAGAGCAATATGGCGGCGATATGACGGTAGCTGGAGTAGAGGGAGAGTGTACTAGACAACATGGAGGAAGGAACACAAGGAACACGGTCGCTGTTGTCGAGAGTATGTGCAGTTCGCACATATCAAGTGGCAAAAAATACTTTATTGAATAATTAATAACACTCAAGTATAGTATATTTAGAGCATTTTGGTTTGATTTCTTCTTTGTAACCGTGAGTACGAGCACACTGTGAACGAGAGGGCACGTTAGCGCTATTTCCGTTTCCGTTGCTCAAAGGCGATCGAGATTTCGATAGAGTTGTAAGGTGCTCCGTTGACTCGATAGACTATTATTGACTCCGCGGCCTTCGAAACCGCCCGTGTAGCAGCTCGAACTTGACGTTTGAGTCAAATGACTATCGGTTGGAAGGCCTTCCAAACGCCCGTGTAACAGGGGTATAAAACCCGTCGCCAGGCAGCGCTGCGGCTTAAAGACGCTGCAGCTTCAACCGTAAACAAAATGCTGTCGGAGCAAAAGCATGTCGGAACAAATATGCGCCACTGGATGAGGCGCGTGTGTGCTGCAGAAGTCCGGAAATTACTTTGCACATGGTAATGGCCTGCCAAGATATTTACCCAGCGAAACCAATAGGAAATGTCCACCTTCCGGAAGCGTTGGGATTAAAAGATGAAAGGATGCCCTGGTCAGCAGTCGAGGTAAGTAACAGACGATAAGAGCATTTGTAGAAAAACGAAAAGCTGGGAAAAGATCGATAGAACTGAAGTGATTGCAAGCGTAGGTAATTATGCAATATAGGGTATTTTTTTGAGCTCCACCAAACAATTCGAAATTGCTTCTGGCAAATAGTGCAATTCCAACTCTGGAGCTAAACAGCAGGATGAAGTGATCAGTACTTCTATGAGAAATCAACATCTTTAATTGTATAACCAATATAATTACACTTATAGCCACACCAGCGACGCAACGCAACGAAAGATGGGATACAGCTAACGCCGGCGTTCCGTCCGCGTTTCCCTACGGTCACGCCAAACGCGCGCAGTCTCCGTGACTACAGCCAGCGTCCCTGACGGCGGCTCGGCACGTTTGCACCTGAGAAGCGCTGGACTCACTCGTCGTGGAGCGCGGGTGCGGTCGACGAGTTAGCACGAGCCCAAATCTGCTCCTCGAAGTTTTCGCCCGATGAATGGAACATTGCCCGATAGGACTCCAAACCTGGGCTAAAACGACGTAGAAAGTACCAACTTTCCGGTGAGACAAACTTTTATCATTTCTGCGCAGTTAATGGAGAAACGTGGCTGGCTTTGCCGGCCGCTAAGCCTAGTTATTGGCTGGATGCCACCGCGACACCACCGACGCCACGCGCGTTCGCGGGTTCCCGAAGCATGGAAATCGAGCAAGCAGCGGCGTCCGCTACGACGCTCGGCCACTTGCGCAATGTAGGGACAACGCCGCGCCAGCAACAAGCCACAATGGTGATAGTTAAATTCACGGCATGCCTGAACCTTGCCGCAATCGACGCCGATACCCTCAGCAACGCTATCCGCTCGGCGGCAGGACTCAACACAATGGAATGCAGCGACACATACTTCAAAATCCGCACCACGCAAAACCTGGCAGCCGTTGACGCCTATCGTCGATCTGCTGTCGACAAGCAACGGAACTAAAGAAAATCACTATCAATGATGCAGCTTACGAGACAAACTCCTACGTGCCCCTGATCCTATGAAGGCACGTGGCGTCATACGCGCAATACCCGCCTCGGTCTCCGACGAAGAGCTGCAGAGTATTGTGGAAGTAGAACAATCGAAACTCCTTATAATTCGCCGTATATGCTGGTCCAACACCGTGATGTTGACGGTGGAAGGCCCACGTTTACCCAGGTTTGCCCTTATGAATCACTTTGTCGAACGCCTCTACCCTTTTCGACACGGAAGTTCGCTGTGCATGCACTGCTTCACGCTCGCTCACGGAACCGACGTATAGTCCGCGTTCCTCCTCATTTGTCCCGGCTTCAGGAAGCAGAGGCTGTAGTGAACTGGGTGCGGTGCCACTCCAGTCTTCGCATCCTGGTACAGCAACCGAATCTCTCAATCGTGCCATTTCTCGGCCTCGGTAAACAAGGTACCTCATCTGGACCTGCCATGGCACGTGGTTAGACCATTTGTGATGCGTTTCCGGGCAGCGGGTCCAAAAGTCTACTCGACATATGGAGAGTCCCAATGCCGAAACCGCCATCTAACTTGTGCTACCTTATTTCCTCTTTCCACTTCCCCAGACCTGCCGGCCTTTGTCCTTCTAAATAAACAATAACGAAATACGTCTGACAGTTACCAAGATGTGCGTTTACCAGAAAGCGAAAAAAACGCGATCTTGAAACATCTGTCGCACAGAGCGGAACGAAAGTAGTAGAATTTTAAAGTGCTTTACGGGAGACCCCTTCCGTTGACAAAGGGCATACTCGGATCACACGTTGCGGAAGTGCGCAGGCAAGGCGGTTATGGAAATGTAGCTCGGCGTCTTTCCCAGTGCTGTTGTCCTTGGATGTGTTGTTTTTTATACAGAATAAATACTTCATAAGTTACAACTACAACTTGTGGACATTGTGCCTCCTGCATGCGACGTGCCATGCATGCTTTGAACGCGGGCGCATGCCGTGAGTTGTGGCCGTTAGACTCGGAAATGTGATACTCCTTTCGCTCTGATAGGTTAATAACCGCGACACCTCTTATGTACTTACACGATAGTCGGCGACATGAAAGTATAAGACTTCATATTACCGGATGATCACTTGACACATACCTATATGTTGGTGCACGTTGTATGTGACGCACTACTTTTATGAGCAAGCATAACTGGTCAACTAGTGAAATCCGCAAATGTATGTTTGAAGCCGCGAAGGAAGCGAAGGAGGAAGGCGCCTGGAGGTGAGGAGTATCGCGTGCTAAGGAAATTACAAAGCGCTGAGGTGAACTGAACTGGACTTGTGGTCGTACCCTTTGTAACGGGTGAGTAGTATTACAACCTACTCAGGCTAAAGAAAAAAAAATGAAGAAATAAGATAGCGTTGTAAAAAGAGAGAGAGTCGGTTCATTAGTGGCGCACTACAGTCCACCAATCGGAGAGCCGTCTTTTCGTCACATTCGCCGCAGCCAGGAGCATTTCGTCCCCGTTGCCTGAGTGACATCGCCGGCTGGTCGAAATCCCAGTGCGCGGGAGAAGGTGGCGTCCTCTGGCGGAAAAGTGGGGAGGGTCTTGCACCGTAGCCCTACGTGTTCAATGCTTTCGTCCTCCTCGCCACATGCCCTACAGATGGTGCTGGTTATAGTTGGGTCGAAGTGGTGGCGATATGCCAGCGTTCTGAGCGCGCCAGCCCGCGCCTCAAACAGACTGCTACCAATGCTGTTGTCGTAAATGTCTTCCCGCTGGATGTATGGCAAAGTAACGAGACCTAGAGGAAAGTATAGGTAACGTTGAGCGAAGGGGGACGGGAAAACTAGGTGAAGCGTCGTGGAGGAGTAAGGTGTGTGGAGGTGCGCAGGATTGACCTCCTGTGGCAGTTTCTACGGGTTGTGTGATGCGCTGTAGAGGTACCAGGTTTGTCTCGTGATCAAGTGGCCGAGCGCCGAGCAAGAACATAGCAGCAACACAAGCGCCAGCAGGCTGACCGTGAGTAGACCGACCCCGAATTCGACCCCAAGCGCCGGATACAAGCTGAAGAAGTCCGGCAAGAGGTGCGGGCTTCGCGTGCCCGGGAGACTCCCGAGGTGGCTTGCGACAATGCGGGCGTTTTAGGGAAGACGCCGTAGCTTGGAAACTCAACAGCGTGAAGCCCATTTGGAAGCCCAACGTAGTGTCTTGCGCGAAGCCCGGCAGCGCAACAGCGAACAGAAGTATCGATTGCGATAGCAAATAAGTAGACAACTATGCGAAGTAAGGATAATAGTTTAATCAGCCGTATAAACTTCCATACATTGGCTGCCTAACTAAATTACACTCGCTGTCAAAACGCTGCCGTGAGGAAGCGCAGCAGCAGGAGTGAACGAAGCAATCTTCGGGCTGCCTATCGCATCAACGCAAACTCAGCGACGCGAGAGAGAGAGAGAGAGACAACTTTATTTATCCCATCTTAAAGGGAAAGGAAGCGCGGGAAGAAGGCGAGGGAGGTTATCCTACTCGCGGTAGGCCTCCTCTACCACCTCAGCCCACCTCAGGATAGCTTCCTGAAGTTCGGGGTTGTAGCTGCGCATGGCAGCCTCCCACAGCTCCCTACTACTTAAAACTCTACAAAGGTTAGGGGGAGGGGAGTTGTTCTTGCATTGCCACATAATGTGGTTAAGGTCCGCTCTGCTGGCAGGACAAAACTTTCATGCTGAAGTAGGGTATATTCCCGGGTGAATTTTGTGACGTGAGGCAGGAGATAGAAAAGTTCGAGTCTGTAGTTTACGCTATAGCACTTCGTGTATGCGTGACGACCGAATCATTAAAGGAGGGAGGGTTAGGCGACCTAGGCGGTAATGCCCGCAAATGTCGTGGTAAGTAAGTAATCTGTATTTGGAAGTGAATGCTGGAGGGAGATAATTGGCGTCTGAACCGTCCCCTGCCTGTGCTCGGTTCGTGAAAGCTCGAGCACTTAGGTGGGCCGCTTCATTGCCGATTAAACATGCGTGAGCAGGTGTCCAGATTAAACTCAGAAGTTGGGCTGGCGGATTGTGAGATAGAATTGCCAGGGCTGTCCTGCAAACCCTACCCGCTCCAAAGTTGTGTATGGCAGTTTTGGAGTCACTTACTATGACAGAGTAATTGGGTATTGTTGCGGCGAGTGCCACCGCCGCCTCCTCTGCCTCCTCCGAGGAAGAGGCTATAATGGATGCTCCCGTCGCAATACTGCCAGTGGAGTCAACAACTGATATGGCGAATTTATGTCCACACGGATACTCTGCGGCATCGACATAGAGCACGTCTTTATATATATATATAGTTAAATAACTTTTTCTGCAGGGCTTTAGCTCGTTGTTGCCTTCTGTGTTCGTGATGAACAGGGTGCATATTCTTAGGTAGAGGAGGGATATGAAAGTGCTCATGTATCGAGTGGGGAATATTGAATTTCTCATTGGTCATGGGTGCTGGGGCAATGCGAACACAGCGTCCATGCAGCTATGAGCCACAGGCGCCGTCGGTGCCCCTACACTCTGTAGATCGTTTTCAAGATAACGCGAGCGCGGCCGCAGAATACGCTTTTGATGAAGGGGTACAACGCCCCCACCCCCCTCCGTCGCCTCCCACCGGCACCATGCACGCGACGGAAGACAGCGCGCATGCAAGGTTGAGCCGCGATTGTGGAGTCGCCGTCGCACGCTTTCACTCGCACATCTAGCATATGGCGCGCGGGGACGATGTTATCGCCCTTGGATTTTATACAGAACGTCCATGCGACAACAACGGCAGAAATACGCCTGGAGTGTCCATGTAATTGCTGTCGCAATTATATGGGAGTGGCAGCCATACGCTTGCGCGTGACCTGCTTTCTCGAAATGAAACGTCACTAATTTTTTGCGGCGAGGGCGAACAGCGAGAGAAGTATAATTCTTACGTAGACTTCATGGCATTGCCTGTTATATATGAAGCGGGGTATATATTGAAATATAAATTGAATTATCGTTGCACGAATACAATTCGACGTATGGCCCATCACTGAAGTCCATGATGAACGATCACCAGGTTGAAACAAGGAGAGATCACGTTCTTTCACCCCATATCACCTTTGCACGTCTGATGACAAGAAATGTTTGGGAGTAAAATAAATATCCGGTAAAAAGAATTTGTCGATGACCATCCGTGTCAATGTGAGCTCCTTTCAATGAAGGTTGACCTGAACACTGTACCGCATTTACATGCCCACATGCACGGCGAGTCCATCTTGGTGACACGTTAGCACATATGAGGCAAGGTGTAGTAGTTGGATTTTCTTCGCGACTAGAAATATGTAGTTAAATATGATCAGGTTTTGCCTATAAGCAAGATCCTTCACTGTGCACAGTGGTGTTGTACCATCTGTCAACGCGCATAACAACGAGCAAATCTGAACAAGTAAGAAACACGAAAAAGGAAATGGCATTGCTGTAACGCACTCAAGAAAAAAAAAACAGTAGCTATTACAGAAGAGTTTTCTGAGTACTATTGTTCAACGAAGGCGCTAAACTGTGGTGAGGCGGTGACCTTCCTGTTACTGAGCATGGTCACTTCGTCTAAGGAGCAGCCATAGCACCACACTATAGCGCAGATAAGCCCTTACTAATGCGCGCACGATCAAAACTGGCAATGCTGCCTGATTTCCTGTCGCTCGGATCAAGCTTTTACAGTAAGGGTACTTCCGTGTGCGGCAACCCTCCCCCGCAGTCTCACCCGTGCAGAGGAGGACGCGCTTAGGAGGATCCGGGTCGGGGTTGCCCTCATTCTTGCCGTGACTCGGAAGTGGCCGCCCTTTCGCCAGTTATATCCTCACCCTGGGTGCCCAGTCTGCAACTCGCGAAACGCTGAAGCCGACATCCACCACTTGCTCTGGGTTTGCCCTGCATTGAAACCGACGAGGCTCAGGCACCTCGCAGCAGCGGGACTTTCACCGCATAACCTTACTTACTACACTTCTTGGACTCCGGGTCCACATTATGAATCCCTGTTAGACTTCATTAGATTCGCAAATCATTTTCATTTTTCATCATCCTTATTCGCCTACATCTCATACCCCTGTACGTCCTGAGGCATTAACCCTCGCATTTAAAAGAAGTACCGTCATGTCGAACTAGCTTGTGTAATGACTCTTATCCGGAAAACAATTATGCAATGGAGCCTCCTCTGCACTTCCATAATGGACAGCAAACACTTTCAGAACGCTGCAGAAAATTCCTGCTGTTGAATAACTTCTTGCTGCACTGTATAATTCTTCTCCCCACTCCTCCATGCAATGCCTTCGGACCGTGGAAATATTTCTTATATATCAATAAATGTACCGAACCCGCCAATTGACTTTCTTTCTTATTGTTATTGGGGCACAACGTGATCACACTCTGAGCAGTGCGCAGCGGCGTTTCAGTGCATTCGAATCCAGGACATTGCTCCTGAATACATTCGTTTTGTTGTAGGAGTGGGAGTGATAGGCTGTGCCAACGGGTGCATGGCGTTGGAGTTGCTTAGTGGGGTGCTTGACTGGGGTTGTCAGTCTTTTCATTTGTTTATTCACCTAAAACGGCCATAAAGAGAATGTTAGACCGAGCGACAACATTTTGGATGACCGGCCCAAAAGTGTAAGGTGTTCGTGGTACGCGAACCCTTCTTGAAACTCTTCTTCTTGAACCCTTCTTGAAACCCTTCTTGAAATACTGAATTTAAAGAAATGCTTTATTGGTTTTATTCCGATGCTTCCAGAAGATTACGAATAATACTCTGGTGGCCACGTGAGACCCTGTACGTGACGTTGCTTTATTGGATTGTGCTCTCTGTAAGAACGTCCTGCAAAAGAAATCAGGGGCAAGAAAATTTTGTTGAGCTTGTCTGTCGGCGTAATGGGTCCAGAAGATAAAGAGCATCTTACACTCCGGTATATATGCTTCAAAATTCAAATGCACAATAGCCAATATACCACTGGAATCTTGCACAACCGTCAAAATTATTCCGGAGCTGCCACCTACGGCACTCCACATATATCGTGACACATAACATCCCAAAATTTAAATAATTTAGGCATGAAAAACATGTGGACAAAAGCACTTTCATAAGGAATAAAAAGCCGCAAATATGGGAGTCGGTGCAATTAAGTGTTCTTGTTCTCTAAAGCTTGCGGTCTATTACTGAGAGATTGATTCATCGTGAATTCCTTGAACTAAGCAAAATATGGAGCTAAAGGTTTTTCTCGAGAAAAAGGGATCCATTACATGTACACCATTTGTAATGTCCGGTGGCAGGGGCTTTTCTTTCCTTCTTTTATACGTGTCTAATATTGGTGTAGGGTTCCTCTGTATATTATTTTCAAAATATTCATCGTTATCATTAGCATGCTAATTAGTTTTCCCTGCTGGACGAAATATTCATCTGTATGCGGTTACTTTGATACAGGTGGATGGATGGGCTGGACTTGGTTTGATCTGTCTGTTAGGCACCTCATCAATACGTGTTCGTTGCAATAAGTTTCAGTGGACAATGTTTAGTGTAAAGTGGGCTATTTCATTGGCTTTGCACACCGGAGAGGGGTCACAACATCCTTCGGGCCGACAAACTTCGTAATAAGGTACCGGATTCTGTGCTGTGGAAAAAGGTATTCATTGGTTTAGTTCATCATTGATTGATTAACATTAGGTCACTAGTTCTTTCTATGTGATGATCAAAATGAGGGAAAGTGAAAATCCCTCTAACTGTGATGCCGCATTGCCATGGTAAATTGAAATGGCGACCTCATCAAGATAGGACTCAAACCTATTAAGATCTCTTCAATGCAAAGACAAACTAATTTTATTTTGGCAGACTAGTCGACCGCCTTCATACCAACTAGAACGATCAAAAAATGATAACAATTGTGCAAAAGCAGTAGATGGGCACCGAAGTGATCCAAGTGCTATGTGACGGGGTTCGGGTGACCTGTCCGTGAATTAGCCTAGCAATAGAGAATGTCAACCTGTCCATCAACCATTCCAAACCCAGTATTCAACTTAAGGAATCCGTAAACGCGACAACCGCATCGGCGGTGCAATATCATTGGGCGAAAATTTAAGTAGCAGTTTGTTATTGTGACAGGAACTATTATACTGACAACGCAGTCGGTGTAAAGCGTCAGCATTGATGTAATCGCTAAGGGACAGCTCTGTACATAGTTTTCTTTAATGAAAATACCTATGCAACACATACCAGTTGACGACACTTGTGATTCTGATTACGACTTGTGATTGGACAACGCGTTAAAAGCTGTCGCTGCTGTAGTGTATTCCAATAGAAAATTAGTTATTCCGTGAAGGATAACATACGCACAAAATGGATCAGGTTATTCTCATAAGTTTTATTGGACTACATTAACAATACATGGGCATTTTGATCACTTCTACTTCCCGGAATGTTACAACGCGCTTTCAGTATTACCTTAGTACCTGTCTTATCCCTTTCCACTCGTGTTCATAATGCACTAATAGCTTCAACGACCGCCGAAAAAGAGAAGCCTCAGCCAGGAAAGAAAGATGTTTTCACGAATCGTAGACCATGAGACTACAGCCAAAAGTATACAGCGTAGCAACCTGCCGTGGTTGCTCAGTAGCTATGGTGTTGGGCTGCTGAGCACGAGGTCGCGTGATCGAATCCCGGCCACGGCGGCCGCATTTCGATGGGGGCGAAATGCGAAAATACCCGTGTACTTGGATTTAGGTGCACGTTAAAGAACCTTAGGTGGTCGAAATTTCCAAAGTCCCCCACTGCGGCGTGCCTGGTAATCAGAAAGTGGTTTTGGCACATAAAACCCCATAATTTAATTTTCTTTTTAAATTAATTGTTTTCTTTTCCCGAACAACTGCTTTTCTAAGCAGTGTTCATGTAACTTACTCGTTTCCTGGAATAGTGCAAATGAGAATTCTGAGGGTTCGGTACAGGAACCGAAAACGTCAAAAAAAGGAGTGTTTGTGGCGATTCGTGCGCCGAACACCTGTGTGGTGCGCCGCCGGTTCTCGTAATTTTGTTGCATTTTGTATCACTAAACAGCTTACGAATTACAGCAACAGAGAGAGAAACGAAGAGGGAAAGTTAGGAAGGTTAACCAAGGACGTGTTTGGTTGGCTACCCTACAGTTGAGGAGGGGGAAAATGCACATTAGAAGCACAGGAACTAATCATGAGCACAAAGTTAAATTCAGCTCTAACTGTGCCACCTCTAATCTCTTATTCATACCTAAATGTTCTTTCTGTGGCAAATAATACATTGGACGAACGTGACGGTTATTGGGTGTTAGAAGAAACGGACACCGTGCAGGCGAAGTAAAAAAAAAAAAACTTAAGAAAGCAGTCGCTGAACATATAAATCTGCAAGGTCACAGCTACGAACAAACTAAGCTTGGTAATTTATATTCAGAATTCTTATTCTCCCAAAGCTGGAAAACATAGGGACATACCTACAACTGCAACATATTGGAACAAACTGGCGATAATACTTCAAAAAGATGCTCTTCAATGTTATTGCTATATGAGCTAATGACAGCGATATCAGTAGAAACGCTTAACTTTTGGAGTGCTAGACTTGCTGAAAAGAGCATTTCTATGTGATTACCCTTCTCTCGACATTATTTTGTTAACTCATGCGTGCAAACTTACAGTATTTTTACTAATCTATTTTAAATAATTGCTCATATCTGTAGGTAAATCTTATGGTCGTTTATTTTAAATTTATTGTTATGTTTATGAACTCACTTTTTCTTCATTCCACTTTTGACAAAACGCGTTTATTTGTGTTCGTCTATTACGTTTTTCATGCTAAGTAGAAACTTTTTGTAAAACGCAGATTCCGTTTAGCTTGTTTGTTAATTTCCCAAAATCTATCTCTGCATACTTCCAATTTTTTGGGGAAAATAACCACCTAGTATATTGTGTATATATAGTGTATTGCATTAACAGATAGAGATGTTTTTTTTTTCTTTTTGAGGTCACGCATGCGCTCTCATTGATCTTAAGCCGACGGTCTTGGTTTCTTTGAATTATGAATGCATAGTCATGTCGGTTTTATGTTTTTTTTGGGGGGGAGGGCGCTTTTGTTCTGGCGTCTCGGTATATATTTACGTGTGTTATTGAAAAGAAAAATCAGTTTTGAAGTCAGCACTTTTCTTCGTCGTTCTTCTTGTCCCTGTCTATGTACGCGCTGTAAGTGATGTTTGAGACATTGGTTGCTAGGCCTGAATAGGGCTGCTTTGCCGGTTTTCGGCGCCCAAAAGTTAGGTGCCCGTCGACGCAGACCTATTCGCAACGGTTGTGCGGCTCTATCGAAGTGTAGAAACTACCTTAGCCAGCGAAAGAGAGACTACGGGTAAAGTGGTACGCAGGCCATTTTTTCCGACATCGCGCGCGCGGGCACTGTGTCCCGAAATATTGAGCGAGCTAGACGCCATGAGGCGTTAGAAATGTCGGTCTGCGCTATGCATTAGTTTAATTAGGAATGCGGCGTAGTGTCGCATGCCTGTTCGAATATTCCGACAGGTTGAAAAAATATCGATCGGCGACTAAAGACCAATGCTTCGCTTACGTGTTGTCTTAATTGTGTGCCATTTAGGTTAATAACAACGCGACTTACTCTCCGAAACCAAAATTGACGATTGTACGTGTTTTTAAATTATTGTCCGTTCGTTTAGAATACTTCGAAAATCCCGCATAGGGAAACTCCAACCTACGCGAATATCGAGCAGCATATTATTTGGAAGATATTTGATAATGTTAAATACTCGCATAAGGCTAGCCACCGCTATATGCTTCTGAAATGAAATTTCGGCCGCACCCGCTTCCTCGTTCTCATCCTGTCGATAAATCTGCCCATCAGAACATCGCCATTTTTCCCTTACCAAGCCTTCATCCAAGCCTCAATCTCCTCACGCCTGGTTATAGAATGAGCTATATAAATTCTGCCAATGAAAACTGTTCTTAACCTGAGTAAAGAATTTTTTTTCCTCGTAGAAACGTTTCTCCACGATGAGGCTTCCTTTTTTGGGTCTTTGTTGACAACTTGCTGTGAACTAGCTCCCTTAATAGGCATTGAGTCATTCAAACAATGTAAATTTCATTAGGCATCAATTGGATACATTACGAGAGAATTAGTCTGTGCCATGTTTTTCAGAGAAAGTTGATTTCAAGCTGCGTTTAGCCTAATAAGGAAGCTAATGGAATATGTCACTAATATGACACTTTCCAAGAAGCCGTATCGTGCGGTATCAATAATTTTGCGTGCATTGTAAAGGAAAGGAGCGACCAAGCGTCATCCAGTTAAGAATTTATGTATCGCAATGGATGGAATACATTGCTGATAGTTCATCGTCCTTTGATTTTGAGACTGATCCTCGATTTTTAGCGCTGTTCAAAGCAATCAAATTGCCAACACAGGCAATTGCCATGAAAGTACAACATTACAAGAAGTTCCCTACCCTGCTAACAAATAAACGTCTCCAACAAGTGATCGATATCAACAACCTTCCCCACAATGCATTTGTCACTTAGCTCTTTCGATATTGCTACATTGAAGCTAGCGGCATATTTGTACTTCTATACGCAAGCACATTTGGTCGCCTCTGAGCAACTCCGCGATAATGGCACGTAGCTGACGAGGCACGAACACAGTCCTGGATGCGTGTGCGGCCTTGTTGGCTCAGGATGACTGTAGTTTGCATAGCACTGAAAGTGAACTTCTGAAGTGGACTATACGTGGGGTGAAGGCTAGTTCACATAAGCTATACGCGATGGAGACAGCATATACGTCATGTATATATCGTACAATACACGCTACTGTGCATAGTGGGATATGTGGCCTGCAGCTATTTGTTTCGCGTGCGAGGCATTGTCTACACGAACGCTGCAAAAAATGCTTGCGACGTTTCGCTTACACGACCCTGGCGAAATGTTTGCGCGCTCAGCTTACCGCACTTAACTTGGCACTGAGACCAGTCGTCGAACCGGTTGGCCCTAGCATTCTCCTCGCCGTTTCCTTGGTAGTCGAAAGCCTCGCACTGCTGGGTTATCTGGTTGTAGAAGTACTTCTTCTGGAACGGCGGAACGCCGAAGGTGCCCTCGTCCTTCTCCAGAGCGCAGATGCCGTATGGAGCATCTGTTAGCGAACATAAATGGGCAGAGAAAAATAGCAGCTTAACACCGTGGCATGAATTTAAAGGTACATTTGGGAGAGATGCAAAATGGTTAGTTCTGTGTATGATACTTGCTTACTTGGCGTTCTATATTTATTTTTTCCAATTTCTCTCTGCGTATCTGTGTTTGCAGACGCCTGTGATCAGCGCGTACTTTTTGCGGCCTCGCGGGTACCATCTACAATTCTTTTAGCGCTCATCAGCCACACTAAGCTTTTCATCGTAGGAGTTATCAGACTGTGTTAGTTTGCTCGTCCGTACTTGGATTAAGCCGTAAACCAAAACATGCTGCTTCCGCGTGATACCTTTAACGATACGGCATGACACCAACCAGCTTGTCACGATGCACTATAGCACAAAGGGGTGTATACGTCATAGTTAAAAAACTCAGAGAAAATTGGAAAGCAGATGAAACGTGCTTCGCACTCTCCCGCTGCTTGATTACTGCCTCAGAGAAAATGCGTTTTTCGGCTGCTATGAAGAAGTAGAGCGCATACGTCATGTTCCTTTTACTGTACTCGAGTAGGTGGTGATATCAGCATGCAACAGTCCAGAAAACATTTTGGCGGCGTCCACATCGGTTTCCAAAAAAAAAAAGAAAACGTGCAATTCTTGCGGAGGGCCAACCTGCACAAGCGATTCTAGCACTGAGAATGCGCTTACTGTTATACTTTGCTGGGAATCGCAGTTATAGTGTGCATGCGCTCTGTTTCTCTCTCTTTCCTTCTTGACTTTCTGCGTTTCCTCCCCCGTCATCATGTGTAGGCTGTGAAACCTTATTTTCAAGCACAGTTGTATCAACAACATCGCAAACATTCTTTCCTTTGACACTGCCTACATGTAACTTCATTCCAACGGCCTTGTCTTTTTGCACTTGTATATAGCTATGAAAAGCCAGCGATCCAAAATTCTGTAGGCTGAAATCTGCGATAATGTCACCGCGCGCTTCACGCCCGTTGACATTTCTTCAGATTGCATTCGTATATCCTGTGGTCATTCGGCAGACTGTAGCCGGCGTTTTCTTCCTGCATTCTTTTACAGTTTGCATGTGGGATTCAACATTGTGCTGCCACATACTTCTTTCGCTCGAAATTAATACAAAGCGTGAATACAACTGAACGATAGAAACATAAAAATTCTTCCCCCATTTCCTGCAACACACACGTAGACGGCTTATCAAGTACAGAATTTGACCAGTGGCATGATGTTGACAAATGTACATCAAACTACAAGATAACACAAAACAGAAATGCAGGAGTGACACTCCTTTGCCTCACTTCTTGCGTTTGTGTTTCCTTCTGATCGAAACTGTAGGCTGTGAATTCTTAACAGTGATTCGGACGAGCTTGTTCCCATTGCTTCATTAGTACTTTTGCTTGGAAAAGCAGGAAAAATTGACAAAAACATGCATCACAACCGTGCGCATTGAAACAAACTTTATATTCCTTACACCAACAGAAGGATAGAAAACGGAATTCCTCATATAGCTATGAATCAACTCTTTCCTCGTATAATATATATATATATATATATATATATATATATATATATATATATATATATATATATATATATATATATATATATATATATTGAATGGGCGTCACATAGCTGTAACGGCTGACAGATTCTTCTGCTGTTCTTACAATTTATTTATTTATTTATTTATTTATTTATTTATTTATTTCAAGTACATGAAAACGCGTTGGTTTAGAGGGGTTTCTAATCTATTAACACAAGAGTAAGTAACTGGGTTCCAGACCGAAAGCATGACTTAGTAAGTTATACCTACAGCAAATCACGGAACATTATTTTACATAGGCTTATCAGAAGAATCATGTGAACACCGCAGAGCACAATATATGAGGTGAAATAACAGTTGGTAAGCACAAAGGAATAGAAAGGCACGCACCCACGTGTGTAGTTATGCTCCTGTGCTCCCTTGATTCCACACGCATAAAGCGACTCCAATACTTAACGACGTGAACGATGCAACACTTATCAGGCGCAATACTTATAAAACTTAGATAAAACTTGCACTCGTTGATACATTCAGTAAGTGTGTAAGCTCTTTTATAATCTGGTGAACCTGCGAATTTCTCTAATGGGCGCATTCGACGACATATGTTAAGTGGATTCGGGTACCTGTGGGCGCGAAAATCGCTGAGGAGACCTGACTTTTACTGCAGCAAGAATATTATCACTCGTATAGGTCATTTTACTTTTTCACTGCAATTTTTTTTCAGAAATTTATCCCTGTTACCAATTCATCGCTTGGCAAAGACGCGTCTACATATACCGAATCTCTTTAATATTGTCATCGATGCTATTCCGGAGGAGTCCTGTCTAAGCAGTTTGAGTGCACGAGCCCTGTACTACTGTAGGTGCTTAAATGTACGCGAGAACCAGCGAATACTCTGACGTGCACGGTGTTGTGACTTAGGGGTGGAGGACGAAAGGCGGACTCGTTCCGTAGTCGAAGAAGAAACAAACACCTTTATATGATATTTACAGATAGTGGGTAATAGCCTACAGGTAGCTGTAGGAGCGCATCAGACCGACTGGGCCGCTGCAAGCCACTCTGTGTTCGCACTGGGCCGGTTCTCCCTTAAATCTCTTCGGCGACCCCTCGTCGGCAGGAACCGGTTTCTTCTTCTTCAATGTTTCTTCAAAACCGCGTGAATCGAGAAAATTTGCAACTAGGATATCGCAAGCTATGTAGCGCTGAAAGTGTCTACTGTTCCTGCGATCCATATATGCGCCGTGACTGTCCATAAATGTTGCTGAAAAAGAATGTCTGCAAGCTGATTACGCGAAGTTATGTATGATGCTCCTCTAAACACTTAACATTCTCTTAGTACTTAACTGTGAGAGACATCGCATTTTACATTGAAGGGAACCTTGATATTTAGTGTCAACATTACAAAATCATGTTAGAAGGAAGCTTTCATCATGATTCTTATTACTCTGGTGAGCTTTAGTGAAATGTGGCAACTGGACTACGGCCTAAAATGAAGAGTTAGGCGCGCATTTTTTGTGAGAAGGTTGGGTACTACTTTCACCTTTCTCTTTAACAGTCACCCAGAAACGCATTGGCTGTTAACACGACGGCGCATCATGTATTGTATACATATGCTTAACGAATACCATAACAGCAATCACATGAAAAAAAAGTGCGTGGTTAAGATCAAGAACCAATCAACTGCAAGTGATGAAATTTGTCATAGTGGCCCTCGCTAGCTTTTATCGACGACATGGCACACTCCTCCCACAACGGAAGCAACCGACTGTCGTTACGGCAATGCAACGCATTGTTCGCGACACTGAGCCGTTCACTACAACTTCCAATTGAAACCATGAAGTAGCTCTTTACAGCATCAATTACCATGTCTATAGCATACTCGAGGCACTACAGCGCAGCTTAGGCTCCCTTGAAATGGAAAATTCAAACACATTCCGCCTCACCATGTCTCGATCCAGCGTTATTTAATTATACGAAGTGAAAACTATTCGCTTCGTCCGTACGTACAAGAAAACCTCGCATACCCGCCTTATAAAGAAGACACCACATGCCTCACACGAATTCACTTGACTTTCGACCTCCACTGGGGAACAATGATATCTTCAGTAGGTGCCACAATACTAATGGATGAGGCTTCGGCTTCTTGCTGACTGCATCGAAAAGTTACAAAAGCCATATTCCACTCAAATATTTGGCCCGAGCAACTTGTGTCAGTTCTCTAAAGAGCCTCATCATGTCTCTTTCTCAAGCAAAAAGCACCAGTAAATTGCTCAAGTAAGCGGAACGTGTAGCATGGAACGGGAATAAATATTGGTGCATTCCTTTCCATGTGCGGCAAAGATCTGTAAGCCTCAATCAGCTTTGCTTCAAATTACCCCACTTAAGTTTAACCGGTGCAGAACGGCCTTTTCAGAAGCAGTTAAAGATGCAAGTGTTGTTGGCAGAATCTAAACTGCAGTGTTAGTTAACTCCTCGTGTTACTGCCGAGCGTTTATGTGAAGAAATAGAACAATTCGATATGGTACCGCGAACTACACGTCATCAACAAACATGCTTTAGTGGGTGAAAATCAAGATAAATGTTGTACAAGTCATATACAGCCATCGTTTGATTGTGACAAGCATGTTGCACCATGGTATGGCATCCTAACTGGACTGTGCTTTTGTGTGTATGCTTTTATAATTCATGTGAGCTACCACTGCAAAGTGTCGATCTGCGCATGAAAAACCCGCAGTGGGGTGGTCTGAGCTCCCTTGAGTGGCACTATGAAAACTTATGGGGTTTTGCGTGCCAAAACGACTTTCCGATTGTGAGGCACGCCGTAGTGGAGGACTCCGGAAATTTTGACCACCTGGGGTTCTTTAGGGTGCACCTAAAGCTAAGTATACGGGTGTTTTAGCCCCCATCGAAATGTGGCTGCCGTGGCCGGGATTCGATCCCGCGACCTCGTGCTCAGCAGCCAAACACCACAGCCACTGAGCAACCACGGCGGGTTAGTGGCACTATAGCGTTGCCTTTTAGAAATATATTGTCGTCTTGGAAATAACTTCCTTGATTACATTTTCGCGAACGAAGACTTTCTAAAAGATATATTTGAGAGGCCCGTCATAAGTATACACGCATAGAGAACGAGAGCAAACAAACAGAAACACTGCAGAAGGCGCCTGGGCACCACCCGAACTGCAGCAGACGACAGGCGCGAGTCCGTGCTCTGAAGCACGTGAGCGCCGCTTGCAGCGCCCCTCTAGGTTGTTTTCGGAGTTGATATTATAGCCGTTGCTTCCGAGGCACTTCGCCAGTATGACAAGCTTTCGCCCCTCTGATGGAGTGGCTGCCTCAGCTAGCCTTTCGACTCGAACGAACTGAATCTGCCGCTAAGAAATGCAAACGTTGCCGCTTCGCCATCATCGACGTGATGCACACAAAACTCGACAGCACGAAGCTATATAGGGTCAAAGCGCAATCACAAAAACGCTTAAATGGTCAAACCAACCCTGCCCAGAAGGCGCTGATGTAACACATTGAGGATGTGTTGACTGAAGATAGCTGCCTAGTGCGCACGTAAGTGGAAGCCGGTCAGAAGATGTCGGCGAGAGCGTTCCGGGGTGCTTTATGCCGGATTTCAGCAATCTGAAGTAAGCAGCCGACGGTAGTAGGAGCGCCCTTTTGCGGCGACCTGAAATGGTTACTGTATCTTTGGGTGGCTCCTGCGCGACCACCCGTATATTCCTAACTCACACTATTTGCAGATTTTATCGTTTTTATAGTCACTAGAAAGTGATCATGTGAAACCAAGGCATAAAGCACACCATGCAATGTTAAAACTACAATTCTGCATTGTCGCTCGGCTCATCCTCATTTTTTACACTTCCCCGCTTCTCGCGCTTCCTTCCCTTGGATACGCCGAACTTTGTGTAAGTAATAAGTAGGGCTCCCTGTTTCCGGAGTTTAATTTTCTTGAAATTCGGAGGGTGTTCTTCGGAGTTTATCCTTTCGCGGTATATCGGCGTTTCTCTGTGTTTATTTCTCGAAAGTCCCAATTCTCCGACATTCGGAGTTTAATTTTACATTATTCTCAATACTCCAAAATCTTAGACACGTGAACGCGAAAACATCAGAAAACACGAAGCAATTTTTAGTTGTCTGGAAGGTTTGAACGGACAAACACATATACACACAAGCGTAAATACTTGAATGCAAAACACCTACATTTGTAAGCATTACAACGTGATAGCTTGTTGTAACAGACGCAAGTATACTTTACAACGTTGCTGTCACTGATGGAAGCGCGCTGCTTTCGATTGATGATTCTTAGCTTTGAAAATGCCCTTTCAAAGTTCACGCTAGAAACAAGATGAGTCGGAAGACTCAGCGCGCAGTGATAAAATACTGGCCACTGGACTGTGTGAAGTCTCCAAAACGACAGGGGCTCATCAATGTTATTTATTTTATAGCTCTAATGCTTGGAAAAATCTCTCGTGAGCTCGCTCAAGTCGTCAGTTTCAAGAAACACTAAGTTAAAAGTCGGCGCATAGGTTCCGAATGAACGGGGTAGTTCATGCTTCACAGTTGAATTCACTATTTGGACACTGAACCGAAACGATTCACTGGTGTACTGGAGTGCATCGCAACGGTTCCTCTCAACTGTCTGTCTCCACTTTTCAGCGACAGGAAGCATCGAAGAACATGGAGAAAGATCGGCTCCCGCTTTCAACATCGGTTTTGACCCGTTAATCTGAGTGTATCCTTGGTTCGGTTACATCAATCGACGCTTAGCATCAAGAGGATTACGGCGACACCAGGATTTCTACGGTGGGTCGACTATTCGCATCTTAAGCGACTTTTTCGAGCAGCCACCATTGCCGCCGCGCTAGGCCAGGTGCTGCCTGAGTGTGGCAATTGGAGGCGAGTCAGGCATGCAAGTCATGATGGAAGGGGAGGAACTACCTCCCTACGAGTGCACCGAAGAGTACGGGTGGCAGGCAGCAGTTTCTAGGCGAATTTCGACCAGATTCGCTGTTAGCGGCAATTCAGCCGGAGCTGGGCCTCATATGGCTACGTCGCCAAGAACATTCGAGAACGGCAGTCGAGTCAAGAACAGGGTCGCCAGGTCATCCCGAATGCCATACTTGCCGAAAGATCACTTTAAAATCATACTCCGACCACGCGGCGGACTCAATATTAGCAAGATTGGCTCTACCAAGATAGGCAAAACCATCGTTGAAGCAGCTGGTCTAAGCTCGGACCACATTGCATCAGACATCATATGCCCGAACGTGAACCAAAACATAATTGTGGCGAGTACGCCGCAACGAGAGAATGCTGAGAAATATGTGAGAATAAGGTCAATTAACCTGAATGGATGCATCTTCGAGATCAACGCATATGAGGCTGCACCTCACAACACGTGCAAGTGAGTGATAAGGAACGTTGACTTAGCAGATGGCCCGACGGAGCTGGAGAAGAACATAGTCAACTCAAGAAACCCTTTGGCTCTCGCCGTTAAAAGAATCAAGAATATCGATACGGTGATCATCGCCTTTGATGGACACAAGGTTCCGAATTTCGTCAGATATGACCCGGTCCTTGTAAGGTGTTCACTATACAAGAAACAAGTCGACGTATGCTACGCTTGCGGTCGGCTCGGTCACAGAGCTGATGTGTGCCCGTCTCCGCAAGAGAGAATATGCCGAGGCTGTGGTGCAGTGAATCCGACTGACAAACATCAGTGCCAACCAAGGTGTGAACTGTGCGGTGGCCCACACCCAACTGCGGACAAAGTGTGTAAGCAGCGCTATACAACTCCATACGTGGTCAGAAAACGGAGAAACGAAAGAGCACTAGCAACCAACGTCAACAAGGACAATAACTACACGCAGCCAAGCTCAAGGTCCCGCGGCAGGTCCAGGTCCCGCAGTCGCTCACGCTCCAGGGGAAGAAGACCCAGATCCAGATCCCAATCCAGGGCGCGATCCGGATCAAGAGATCGGAGCCAACAGGCTGCATCGAAACCCGGGGAAGGAATCAACGAATCCACATGGGCCGACAAAGTCAAGGGAATGGCCACAGCGTACAAGACGCCTCCTCACCGGGACAACATTAAAACAAGACTTATCTGGCCCGACGACGCGCGTACCGATCCGGTAAGTGCCATGCTTTGTGACCCACCCCCAGAGCAAAGTAAGGATCGTGAAATAGAAAGACTTCAGAAAGGGAATGCAGAACTAAAGGAAATGAATCAGAACATGATTAGAGAGATGACGGCAATAAGAGAGAGAGAGAGATAGCACTTTATTTACACCCGTCAGAGAGTATGGGTGATCGGGTGAAACGCAGCTCTCCCTATCACCGTCTACCTCCCCCCTAGACGTCGGCCGGAATCAGTTGACTTCCGGCGGCGGCCTGGGCTTGACGGATGGCCTGTTTTTGGGCTTGCTCTTCCTGGCTATGGAGGGAGGATTCCCATGACTCTCTGTTTCCATGTAGGCCGTTTAGTGCTGGGCAAGCCCAAAGCATGTGATTTAGCGTTGCTATGCCTTCACAGTTTTTACATTTTGGAGAGTGCACCTCAGGATGCCATTTGTGCAGAATATACGGGTTTGGGAAGGTACCTGTCTGCAGTTTTCGCCATATTACCTCTTCCTGCTTTGTGAGAGATCTATGGGGGGGAGGCAGAGTTCTCCTCCCCATTCTGTAGTGTTCTAGAATTTCTCTGTATGTGGTTAACTCTCGCTTTTTGGACAGGAAGTAATCTGCCTGCGCTGGGGCCCGGTGTGTGAGTCCTCGGGCGACCTCATTGGCGATCTCGTTCCCTGTGAGTCCACTATGAGCGGGTGCAATAAGGAAACTCTTAAGCGAGGCTAAACAAGCAGAAAACAAAGATAGCACTAATACACGCAAAGTAGCCCCAGTCCCGGCGCCTGCTGGTGAAGGACCAATGTCAGCCAAGCGTAGGGCTGTTAAAAGTAAACTCAAGAACACTGAAACACAGATGGAGGAAGTGAAACAAGCGCTGGCGTCTTTTAAAGACAACATGCAGATGCTTATGGACAGTGTCTCACAGTTGACAATGAATGTAGGCCATATACAGACGGCACTGAATGACCTTAAGGAGGGACTGAAGGCTTTTGGCGAAAGAATTAAAACCCTGGAAATGATGACTATGTCAAGGGGCGTAAGGGAACAATGCGGGTCGTCATTCCTCAGAGCTACACTAACTCCCCAGGCGGGGGAGATGAATATGCAATATGGCTCACAATAAGAGGGAATTTCGAATATGGCAGTGGAATTGCGGGGGGTACAATAACAAACGTTCCATCATCCAGCAATACCTTAGGTCACTTCAGTCTAAACCGGATATATTATCACCCTTCAAGAGACAGGATATGGATATGTCACACTCACTGGATACAGAGCCATAGAGTGTCAAACGTTCGGTAGAGGCCTGTACGTGCTTGTAAATAAGCAGCTTACACACATCCCACATGAATTAGGCATCATAGACAAAAACCTAGAGTACCTCATGGTTGAGGTTGTGGTACCAACTTCACACAAAAATCAAAGGAACAATAGCTTATTCGTACTCAACATCTACAGCAATCCGAAACACCAGAAACAACACTTCAAGAGATTATTCAAAAAGGCTGCTAATTTAGCTGGAAGTAGACCTCTGATTATAATAGGAGACTTCAATGCAGCCCACGAGCTATGGGGCTACGTTACGACGAATGCCAAGGGCAGGAATCTGTGGAATCACGCGGATGAGCTAGACCTGGTCTTAGTCACGGATAAGACACATCCTACAAGGCTTGGCAATTCTGTCTGCAGAGACACCACACCTGACCTTACGTTCATTAAGAACACAGAGCATGTTTCATGGACTAATACAAACATGAATTTTGGCAGCGATCATTACGTAATAGAAGTCACACTGGAAGTTGAGAAAGGCCGAACTCGAGAATTCGAGGTCGTAGATTGGGAGCTTTTTCGCAAATTAAGAGCCCAAAGCGGAAAAGAAATCACCAAACTCAATCTCAGAGACTGGTGTGAGGGCATCAGAAGGGACATCAAAACAGCGTCCAACAGAATTGTTACAGACACTAATGTAGAGGCAATGGACTCGAAACTTGCCCACTTAATAGAAGCCAAGGAAGCCATAACCCGAAGGTGGCGGGCACAAATGCTAAATCGTAGGCTCATAAAAAGAATCGCAGAACTTAACAAACAAATCGAACAATACTGTAACACCCTCTGCCAGCAACAGTGGGACGAGTTTTGTGAGTCAATCGATGGGCTAATCAGGAACGGCAAGGCGTGGAAATTTATCAAGCATCTGCTGGATGAAAAAGGCACTAAAGCCAACCAAAGACACAGCCTTGCCCGAGCCATACACGTAGCCCTTAGGGATCAGCCCATCGAAACAGTTACCAAACAACTAATTGACAAATACCTACCAGTTAGAAATAAGCAGGACCAGCCACTTCCATCAGAATACAGGGGCGCCGCTCAACCTGAACTCGACCAACCCTTCACCATATCCGAAATCCGGAGGGTGTTAAATGAACTAAATCGAAATTCCGCCCCCGGTCCTGATGGAGTAACAAACAGATCACTTAGAAATCTCGATGAGCCGTCCATTGAATCGCTGACAGACTTCATTAATGAAGCATGGATCTCAGGCGAAGTCCCAGAAGAATGGAAAACTTCACAGGTTATACTAATACCCAAAGCGGGTAAACCTCCAAGCTTGGACAACTTAAGGCCAATATCACTTACATCATGCGTTGGGAAGGTCGCTGAACACGCAATCCTTAACAGGCTAAAAGACCACTTAGAAGACAATAATATATAGACTCACAACATGTTGGGTTTTAGGTCTGCACTTTCCACCCAGGATGCCATGTAGCAAATTAAACACCACATACTCGACGGATATTCTAGAAATACTAAGGCCATATTGGGATTAGACTTGGAAAAAGCGTTCGACAGAATCAAGCATGAGTACATCCTCAGAACGATAGAAGACATTGGACTCGGGTTGAGGATGTTTAAATACATCAAATCCTTTCTCGAAGCACGCACGGCGAAGATAAAGGTCGGAGACAGAAACTCGGAAGTGGTTCAGCTCGGAGATTGAGGAACCCCCCATGGATCGGTGATCTCTCCCGTCCTTTTCAACCTGTGCATGATTGGTCTGTCCAGAAAGCTGGGCAAGATTAAGGGCATTGACCATACCATATATGCTGATGATCTCACTGTATGGTGTACTGGTGGCAGTGAAGGGCAGATACAGGACGCACTGACTGAAACGATCAAGACGGTGGAAGAATACCTGAGGCCCACCGGACTCAGGTGCTCCCCCCACAAATCGGAGTTACTACTTTATAGACGTGAAAAGGGGGGCAGGCCTAAGGGCTGGAAACCTCTATCGGAAATCAATATACACCTACATACAGAAAATGGTGCCAATATACCCAGAGTCAACGTGATCAGGGTACTAGGCTTTTCCATTGATGCAAACGGTGGAAACCATACCGAGGTCAAGAAAATCACCCTTAAAACGGATAACGCGTGCAGGATGATCAGACGCCTGGCAGGAAGACACAAGGGCATGAAAGAAGATAACCTTATCAGGTTAATCAACTCTTTCGTACTCTGTCATATATCATACGCCGCTGCCATGTACAATTGGACGCAGTTTCAACTCAAGAAGCTTGACGCAGTGATCAAGAAGGTTGTTAAAAGCGCATTGGGGCTCCCAATTCGAACCAGCACTGAAAAACTGCTCAAATTAGGAATACACAACACGACCATGGAGATCGCGGAGGCTCAAGAAACATCACAAATAGCGCGACTATCTACAACCAGCACGGGAAGATCAATCCTGGACAAGATCATGATCAACCCCATTACGGATTCAGCACAGTACGTTAAAGTTAATCAAGAATTCGCAGACAACATAATTATCGCACCTCTACCCAGGAATATGCACCCAAAACATAACATCAACAGGAGAGTCGCACGAGCCAGAGCGTTAATCAAGAAAATGGATAAAGGGGGCAGAGGAGCCTGCTTTGTCGATTCGGCTGCCTACAAAGATCTAAGTTCGCGGCGGTGGTAGTGGATCATCAGGGCAATTGCACAAACTGCGCCATGGTCTACACTAATAAACCTGAAGACGCTGAACAAGTTGCCATTGCATTGGCACTAACAGACGATAGATTCATCGAAATATATAGCGACTCGAAAATGGCTATTAGAGCTTTCAATAGGGGAAAGATTGCCCCACAGGCTGCGAGAATAATTAGCAAAAGGCAAACAAATGTTACACGTTACATTTATTGGTTCCCGGCGCACCTTGGTTCACTTGATGGCATTCCTGTCAATCCAAATGAATCGGCCAACAGCGTCGCCCGCGACCTTACAGACCGGGCCGCTTTTACATATGGTTTTGATTCTGCTGGATTGGAGAACTTACATAGAGATACGCTCATTACATACAATGAAATTACAAAACATTACTACATGGGAAGGAGGGAGTTTCCACCCCCTCAATATAGGCTAAACATAGCACAAGCAGTTACACTTGGGCAATTACAGACAGAGTCTTATTATTCACCTGCACAAATAAAGAAATGGTATGACATTGCTGACATGAATATTATATGCAAAGCATGCAAAAAGGAGATATGCACGCTTGAACATATGCTCTGGGAGTGTGGGTCGCTCGGCCCTGGCATTTCCCGGAATCGGTTTTTAGGAATGATCAGATCACCTGATCACATCCCTCAAGTCCTGGCTGTCCAGTAGGCCCGTGATAGGGCTAGGAGGCTTGACCTCCCGGTCCCAACATGGAACTAGCCAGGCAGGTGGCAACACCTTGTACAGGACCAGAATAAAGTTTTTCCTCCTCCTCCTCCTCCTCTTTTCAGCGACAGCAGCGTACGCACTTTCCATTAAGATCTGCGACAGTCGTTGAGCGGTCATTCTCGTCAAGGCGATCCAACAGAGTTGTGACATCTGATGTGAAGACCTCAGGTGGGTCACGCCATTGACTGAGGAGCTCGTGCAAACGAACCCCCAGTACGTGGTAAACTGGAGTACCAGGGTACTCTCTGTTAAGTTCCTTATTGATTGAGAGCACAGAACGCGAATTTGTCTGAAGAAAACTTAGCTTAATCAGCAAGTCGTGCACAACTTCAGGCGACGAAACAAGAGTTTTGAGCTTCTCACACTTATTTCCCTTGGCATAGCCGCTTCTCAAGAAAGGCAAAATGGCGCGTATGGAATCCAGAACATCTTTTAGAGGTTCATAAAGAGAGAACCACCTAGATGGACATACTCTTCAACGACTCGATGGTTATGCCCATGGCCACGCACGCAACACCAAACTTACGGAGCAGCGACGACTTCAACAGGGCAGAAAAGTGCACATCAAAATCGTGAACTAATCAAATCAGCTGGTTTTAATTTAATCCTCCCGAGCGCTTTTAGGTAAGTGGTACAGATCTTTGAACTGAAGTATCTTGAAATCGGCGCTGGAGAGTTGCAAATCTTTGTGAAGCTTCTGCATGTAGGAGACTGGCCGATGTGTCAGTAACCGCTTAGAAAATGCCCTTTATCGGACGACTTTCGATAAAGAACGGAACAGGCTCGTAGGGGCCGTTGTAATCGGAGTGCATCGGATTTATCCGAATCGTTAAAAATTTTACCGACGAGTGTTTATCGGACGTTTTTTTCGGATTTATCGGAAAAAACGGAGCCCTTGTAAAAGCTACGCAGATGCAACGCGTTTGTCGTACTGGATTTGTGCTGAACGAGAAGAAAGGGAGTACTTACACTCCTAGCAACCGAAAAAGAAAAGGCTGCCGAGCACTACCGGGCTACTTGCTGTAACACAGGTGTAGTAGTTCCGCCTCCGAAGCAGTCATTCCCTTCAATGCCGCAGAATGTTATCCGCGTTGATAGACACTTGCCTCTGCAAGCCCTCTCGCAGCGTGGCCTGGAGAAGTAGAACCCTCGTCCCAGGCAGCCGTCCCATTTCTTGCAGTCACCTTCCATTGGCGAATAGTAGTACACGATGGACGATACGTTGCAGATGCCCCCTATTGGTACGTACAGACACTTGTGCTTCTTTCCTTCCACTGCGGAAAGGACAAGATTTATTTATGTATTTACAGTACCAACAGGGAAAGTATACATTATAGAGGGGAGAAGCTACATAAAGGTGGTAAAAATGATATGCAGAAAAAGCACATTATAAGTAACCATGAAAAATTATACTATTTACACAACATAAACAAAAAATAATAGAGTTAGTTCACCATAGAAATCTCTTGATACACTTTTCAATAAACAAGTTGGGAATGATAGGTCAATACATACATAGGTAATTTGCAAATATAGCATTTATACAATGAAAAGTTACATGATATACTGAACGCAAAATTCATGATTTAAATGCAGTTAACTAAAACATTTTTAAATTGAAAAGGATTACTTATGCTAACAATAAATGCTGGCAGACCGGTCTATTCCATAAATTGCAGGGAACCTTTTATTCACAAGAACCCTCGAACAGTTTTCGCAATCGTAATAGCAGCATTCATTACACTTACTTCAATCTCGGCCTGATACGCTGTTGCGGCACGGGCCTAAGGTTTTTCCCAAACTCATTTATCTGTCTATGTCGTCGTAGTAATCCGTGAAGGATAAGTTCACTCAAAACATCTCTTCCACAAAGCGTTTTCCTGGTGCTCTATGCCAAGAGCTGTCTGTATATATATATATATATATATATATATATATATATATATATATATATATATATATATAGCGAAGGTTGTGGGTTCGCTCCCCAGCTGCGGCAAGATGTTTGTTCATCCACTTTCATTTTCTAGCAATTTATCGTTTCTTTATTTCATTTATTAAGCACAAGTAATTTCCCCTATGTTGTCCTTGGTGTCAGTGTTTCTTGACTTATTATGATATGGCTACTAAAAAAAATCTGGCCCCTCGGTTATACCCCTTCCTTCACGTTTATATATATACATATCCGGTCTCGTTATTACCATCACCATATATGGTGGTAATCATCCTGTCCTCTACATTTGCTAACATTTGTTGAGAAGGCTTGCTAATTTCGGCCATCACGTATCAGTTCTACACAGTGTTTGAATTTTCTTGACGTATTTCTGTCCAAGTCAAATAACCCAATGTAAACATGTGGTGCTGTTCATATTTTTCTTCAGTTGCTGACGTGGAGCGCATTTACCAGCTATTTCTTGTGCAGAAGTAAACATCTTAAATAGCGATTCCGGCTCCATGTTGTTCCCTATCAATGCACGCTGGCTGCCCGTTGTGAGGTGACGTAAGGAAAACGTCGCCTTGATGGGCGCGGCTTTGCGCGCGGTGCAGCCTCCCAGTCGATTTCGCGGGCTCTTAAAGCCAAAATTCATCGTGTCACAGGTCCGCAGTGAATCGCAGCTTTCTATATACCCAAAAGTTCATATGGCTTCTAAGATGAGCTCGCTTTAATTACCCAAATACGATGAGCCCTCTGAAACTAAAAGCTTAAAAGCGAATTAA
Organism: Dermacentor albipictus; assembly: GCF_038994185.2. NCBI lineage: Eukaryota > Metazoa > Arthropoda > Arachnida > Ixodida > Ixodidae > Dermacentor > Dermacentor albipictus. Next base: position 99,773,964 of record NC_091822.1, read on the forward strand.
CGGATTTGTAATTAAGTACAAATTACCTCATGTAATCCTCACCGTGCCGTCGCCACCACTGACGGAAAGTCTCCGCAGGAGACCTCCTTCTATATAAGAACGCCTATATTTAAACATTACTTAACGTCTTCGTAATAAAGGCCCTATATTATGCTGGTTTACCAAGCGCAATTATCTGTGTGTTGAGTCATGCCACCATCCTGATACAGGAGGCTAGCGCCGACGTATCCTGGTAGACTTGAAATATGTGAGGAGGCCGTGGGTCGCTGACGCAGGTATTCTACAACTATAACGATTGGCTCTTACATGTTCTCTGGTTGCGTGGGTTGGCCATACACACGAGAACTCCTGTTCCACTTCCCCAGCCACGCGTTCAGAGAGAGAAGAAAAATTCCAATCTACGCAGTCAGTTCAAAGAAGCCGCTGATCCCCTTCGAGTCCAAAGCGATACAGCCAAATAGTTCCCTGCGCGCGCACGCACGCACGCACACACACACACACGCACACACACGCACACGCACACGCACACACACGCACACGCACGCACACGCACACGCACACACACACACACACGCACGCACATGCACACACACGCACACGCACACGCACACACACACAATCGCAGCTGAGATGCACGTTGCATGTTAGCGCAGGCACGAGAAATTTATGCGTACTGAGTTACTGATATCATGTTAATTTGTAGAAAAAAGAGCTAATTCTCCAAATCACAGCACATTCAGTCAGTGCCCTGCCGGCTTGCACAAGCCAGAGAGCAAGAAAGGCTTGGGACGCACCCTTTTCTTCTTGGTCGTTAAGAAAGTCTTTACCGAGACCTTCAAGCCTCCAGATTCTCGCTGATGCCACTGCAGAAAAAAAATTTGGCACAGATATCATAACAGTATTTATAGACACCCTTGTCTCTAGTCACAGTATTCATCACTGTATATATTCTCACACAGCTGTAAACACGGCGTGCTCTTTGAATACAACTTATAGGACACCTTGAAGGCTGGTGAAAGCTAAGAGGGCAGTAACAGGTAATGGATAGCCTGCCAGGGGCCGTATTCTGTAGCGGTTCGTTTGGAACCGGTTCGGTCTGGCTGTTGCCATTGGTCGGCGCTTTGTTGTCGTCAGCCCTGGTGGGTGGGACGACAAATTTTGTTGACGTCACACAGTTTGTCAATTATCTGGAAAGGAACCGGTTCCCTGCTACGAGAGGAACCGCGGAGAAGTGGTTCGTTCGAGGGACGCGCGCGGTGGCGAGCATGATGTCGAGGGTTGCTAGGGAAACCGTGGCTGCCGGCTCGTCTCGCACCAGCTGACGAGCCGGCACCTAGCCGAGATGAGACAGAGACGGCAATGGTGGCTCCTTTGGTTGTGCTAGGTTGTGCTGCTGGTGAGCGCGGAAAGACAACGATGCGACGAGACGCAACGACGCGACGCGTTCGGCATGGCCGAAGAAGAGTTTCGAAGGCATTTTAGGCTCTCCAGAGACATAGTGCGACGTCCTTGCGATGAGCTGGAAGAACATCTCGGACCACAAAGATTGGTGTCGACACTAAGATTAAATTGCTGTGCGCGCTGCGGTTTTTTGCCACCGGGAGCTTTCAACAGTGACTCGGGAATGAAGAAGCGATTGCACTGTCGCAGCCTTCGGCCAACCGGATCATTACAGCCGTCGCCAAGGCCATTACCGTTGTGGGCAAAGAAAAAGGATGGGTTAGATTCCCATCCACGGCGCAACAGAAAGCCGCCGTCAGCTGTGCAGGCCCAACACACACGACGCCTTCGCTAGGCAGGGGTGCTCCTCGACAAATGAAACAGTATTTCGCGCTGCCTCGCTGAAACATGAGGACCCAGCCACCTGTCCTTGTGCGACGATATTGTTTCGGTTTCGGCGCGCGAACAAGTCCAAAACGTTAACAAAGCACGGCAAGTTGTTTGCATAACGTATGGCCCACCATCTAGCGACTAAATAAGAAAACACAAATAAAATTACAACTCCCAGTAGCCGTCTGCGCCGCGATTGATTGATTGATTGATTGAGTAACTTTTATTTTACAGTCCTGCAGAACGCGTATTAGCACGTCGCGGGCCGCTCCCACGTCGGGACCGACAGGCCTAGCCTGCCAGCCGCATCGTGGGCCTGCTGGACAGCCCAACGTTGCTCAGCCAGGAGTGGGTTGCGGAGGGCCGCCTCCCACTTATAGTCGGATACAACTTTAGAAAAAAGGGGAGGCCCCGCCCAGATGACCGAAGCGGCGAAGTCACCGGCCGTCCGGCGCATGACGTCGGTCCAGAATGCGCGCCCATTGGTGCACCCGCCTCGGAGGAGTAAACGCCCCCTTTTTTCTAAAGTTGTATACGACTATAGCTGAGCTGAGGTCAGGGCTTGCTATAGAGATACATCCCCAGAGCATGTGCGAAAATGTTGATTTATCCCCGCAAGCAGGGCACGCGTCATCAGTGTGAATCTCCGGATATATCGCATGTAACGTGGACAGGTTGGGATAAGTTTCTGTCTGCAACAGTCTGAATGTCAGTGCCGCGAGCTCACATTTATTACAGAAAAGTATATTTGCAAGTGTTGTATACAAAGCAATGTTTTTTTTTATCAAACCAGCAACATCATTCACTTGCTATACCGTCCCCCAAGTACAAACAAAAATGATGACGTGATCTTCCGGCCGACCGCCGCTCGTTGATTGGTTCCCCTCACGCCGCCCCGTTCCACTCTTTCTCCGAGTGACGTAATTCAGACGTAACAGCGAGACCGAACCGGTTCCAAAGCGAACCGCTACAGAATATGGCCCCTGAAATAGGTATCCGCGATTGCGGGGTTGCTTAGACAAGCACTACACAAATAATTCGTAGTTTGGCGAAATAATTCACACTCCGTTATTATATTCGCGAAAGAAGCGGCTGCTTCAACGCACCTTAAATCTATCCATAACCTTTGGGGTGAACGTAAGGTGAAAATCGCCAGGCTGTAAATTTAATACGAATGAGGATAAGCGTAACTGAAAACAAAACAAAACAGCCAGCTACTAGTTGTTCTTCATTCCAATGCCTTGTCGTTTTCTAATTTGCTATTCGCAAGTTTTCCCCAATCCGGTTTTAGCCGAATAATAAGCCTGCATATATACGAAAAAATAAAAACTAAATGAATAAATTATTAACTAATTATATCAGCGGAGAGAATAGCCTTCAAGATCTGCGACAGATTTCCACAAAATCCAGTAAGTTGTATTAAAACAGCAATGTAATCTTGTCTTTGTGAATTCTCTCTGAATAGGTGACAGGGTGGGTCCCGAGAGAAAAGCAAACTTGAAGGGCAAGCTGTCGAAAGAAAGGGTACATCCTACGATATATCGATGATCGTAATTCGATTGGCCCAACTACTACCAACGTTCACTAAACATTCGTCTCTATACGCTTTGTCGCGAGGCAACTGTACCGTCTAATTCGAGGAACCCTCCTTCGCATGTCCCTGACGCAGCCATGCTGGGCAGTACAACAGAAATAAACCCCACGGGTCGCATACTCACCTCTCTTAGCCCCTGAGCTTGTCGCTAGAGCTAAGACAAACAGTGCGGTTATCGCAGTGCACTGTGTTTTCTCGCACCCAGTGCGCACTTGCGGAGATTTTTCTCGCCGCATCAGAAATAATCGAAAGGCTCAAATGAAGCAACAGACATTCATTCCACAATGGGAGCTTATGTGGAAGCGGAAAGGAGGTCCCAGCTGTTGGAACCAGTAAAAGGCACATTTTCATTTTTTTGCCCCTTTTCTTTCATTAGGCGAACGCATAAAACATGGCTTGAGCGCAGAATAAAAAAGACGTCAAAGATGAAGGATTGAACGGCGGGTAATAATTGGTCGCGTACCTGCGTAATTCACTTCAAGCAACTGATAGGCGTGTAGGTGTAGCGGTGCTAACTCGATAACACGCGGCAATGTCCTGACGTAGCGCACTGATTTGACACTGTTACACTGTAAAAATGTTCCATTTCAACCGAGGCACTTTCCCACCGAGTCCAAGGCGTTTTGTAGCCGTCTTGGCCAAGCCAAAATGGACTAAGACGTCCCAACTATACAAGACAGCTAAAAACGGTCTTTTTAGGTACGTGTAGAGGACGTCCTAAATAAAACGCGTGGAAGACGTTTCGCTACGCGATTTTGGATTTACGTCTAAGATGGCTAGGAAATGTTTGAAAACGTTAAGAAGGTATATGTGCTGATATTTATCCAGGTATAAGTCTAAAATAGACATATCGGTCCTTTCTTCTGCTTTTACGGCTGTTACATGTCTAGCGTTCGAAATGGCCACAAATCCTTCACTTAAACAACACGTACATGCACTGCCTTCCCTTCAGTCTGTCATTTTACCATCCTGAAAGGTGCACATGTGTTGTGGCGCTGTATTATCAGTCGTAGCTTCTACACGCATTTCACGAAGAAGAAACATGAAGCGAACGTTAATAGCGCTCGACTGCAATGAGCATACATACAAGATCCAAGGCCTTCAAGCTCTTTAATTGAGAAAACAGAAAACGTCCGAAATAAATCCAATGGTTTCATGTGCCAAAATCACGATATGACTATGGAGCACACCGTAGATGGAGACTCCGGATTAATTTTGGCCATGTGGGGTTCGTAACGTGCATCTCAATCTAAGTACACGAGTGTTGTTGCGTTTCGCTCTTATCGTACATGCGACCTCGAGCTCAACAGCGCGATGCCTTAACGCACTAAGCTATCGCGGCGGGTAACAGAAAACGTGTGCCTACACCGACCAGCTGCGCAAATTTAGCGTGAGCGCTAGTTTCAGACATATGGATAGGTGATTCCTGCGATATATTTTTGTCGCAGAAAGTCGCGCTCAGTAGCACTAGTTTCCACCTTGCCGGCTTTGCGCAGGCTCTCATAACCGGCGTTTTTTTTTCTCGCAGTACCGGTTCGACCTCCGCACTAGCGCGCTATCTGTCCGTTTTTCGTTTCTACCTAAATCTGCACGACGCACTGCATCACAACTGCGCTGTTACATGTTCAGTCAAGTCGTAAAACGCTAGTTTCGCAAGCTGATTATTTCTTAAGTTTTTTACACTTTCCACCGTCGTGTATTCCGAAGTTCTGTGACTCAATCGTTCAATTTATCGCTCTTGAAAATAAAATACTTAAATATAATTTCGAAAACTACAGCTAAAACAGATGCTTCAAATATCCATATGCTCTTGGAGGGGAGAGCAGCATATCACGCATTTCATCTAGACGTGTTTGTTTTGCCTCATTATTTGCAACCAGAGTAGGGCGCATTTAGAAGTGCACCGCAAATTATAGTAAGCATTTTCAGAAATTTTAAAACTGCAAAGTTTATTTGTGACGTATAAGAAATTTGGTTTGATTGAACTTTCCTTGTATATTTACTTTGAATAGTACACAATAAATAGATACAACTCGCACTTTCACCAAAACCGATATAGGAGCTACCAGGACTCAGCTCGCCTGGTCAGCAGCTCAGTACAGCCGTATACAGCCGATGCGCGACCAGGGAGGAGTGAATTCTGCAATGTTCTACATAAATTGGAACACTTGAAACGGACAAATTCGCTATAGAAATAACTTGGGAGTCCACGTGAACTCATCACAAGGTTTACAAGGGTTTTGTAAAAATCACATTGGCTAATTAGAGGCATCTTTCCGAGCACGTATACTGAACATGTTTTGTTCCCTTTAGCTGTGGCATCAGGCGTAGTTTAGCAAATTGTGATACGTTTTGTGTTGCTATGTCGCAGAGTTGTAAACTAGGTATTTTCCAATTTTCGAGACTTTCTCTAAATACAGTGACGACATAAAACGAACATCTTCCCGCACTTACCAGATGTTACATTTTATTTTAAATGCCACAAACGTCAGCGAAATTGGTGCAGGGGTTGCCGAGAAAAACGAATGCACCGTTCCCATGTATCTATAAGGGAGCATCGAGCAAACGTCGAAAGCCTTTTGCATTCCCGAGCGGGCGCGGTACTGTAACACATTCCAGCAGCTTCCTTTCTCCGCGATAAAGGCGCCGCGACGGGCAGACGGATAGGGATAATAAGATTCCAATTTCCTACTTTTCCCCAAGCCTAGAGTATTAAAATACGGTTAGGGGTGGCGCATGCCTTGCGGGGAGGCGCGCGACGACGAAAAATACTGTGGCGGTGCTGCGATCAAAGTGGATTGGGCGGGTCAAAGTCGCGCCGTCGGAAACTGCTGGCGATACTTCACGAAAGGATTTCATTTTATTACCTTGAAAGCCCCATAGGGGCATTCGTTTTACTTCGCGCGCAGGTATATGCGTTCAGATAGCTCAAATTGCGTGTATAATTGCATATGACATGCGTTTATGCCTAGGCATAGGTACCTTTCTTTCTCTTTGTTTCATTTTTCTTAATGTCACTCGGTGACTGTGCGTGCATTGCGGCCGCAGTGTCGCCTTTCATTCTACTATGTTATTGTGCGGTTCCCTTTGACTAACAAATACTTCTCTTCTTCAAGCAGCATCTATCTCTCGTCTGTGTTTTTGCACATATAGTTTTCCGTCAGTAGGTCTTGCGAAACTGAGACGGAAGAACTTGGGTAAATTTGCTGGTTACGGCTTGAAACAAAAAAAAATTATGTGCCCCATCCGCTGCGCTGTACTTATACATTTACGAGAGGTATTCTCTTACAAAAAAAATAGACTTCCAGTGCAACATTCCATTCATGTTTCCGTCTTAATCGCGTAACAGAATGCGGAATAATTAGTACGGGTTCTTTTATTGCGTTCGATCCTCGGCCACCGAAAACTGTTTTAGGTAGCCGTTACCTGTGCTGACCTTTGGCCCGTAAGCGGTGCGAAAATTTTGTGCAGTCCATGCTTAAAAAAGAAAAAAAAAGCCGCGCGGGAGCCTAATTAGTGGCTACTATTGGATCTGGAGGACAATCCCACCGCTGTCCGCCAGTTATTGGATCTTGCCGTTGGGTGCGGGAGTTGGCCGACGTTGAGGAGGATCTTGAGATGAAACGCAAGGTTTATTTACATTATTCACAGAGACAACACAAAGTAATTAACGGTAATAAAGGCATTGAGGCCGGAAGCAAATCGGACACTGCGGTCTATGGCAAGAAGGAAAGACATGAATAAATGAAGAAACGAATGCTTCTCTCTGCTCCCTGTCTCTGGATTTTAACCCCTTCGATGTCTCGAGGTCACGTCATTTTCGGCCAATCGTCGAGCCCGCTCAGATGTCATCATTTTCGGCCAGTCGTCGTGCCTGCTCAGGTGTTATTATTTTCGGCCAATGTTAGGCGCCCGTGCAAGTGCAGTCCCATTCGGCTCAGGGGGTCGCTCCATATGCTCCACTGTACGAGGGATGACTTGCCACCGGTATTGCCTCCAGGTCTGCAACTGCCGTCACAATCGGCAGATGATGTGGCTTCAAGAGCTTCACGGTGACCTACAGCCGGCGTTGCCTTGGTGTTGCATCCCCGTCTGAATGCGCTCAGCTGGAGTAGACGGGTTGTTTTCAAACGAGCTTTCCGAACTACAAAGCAGCTTTGGTCGGGACCAGGATCAACTACCTAGAACCGTGCAGGTTGCCGTTGCATTTTCGGGAAGTGTCAAGGAGTGGGACAATAGCTCCTCGTGCAATGCTTCTGGTTGGGGTCGCCCACTTGTCTGAAAGAGCCGGGAACGTGTTAGACGGGCTTCTGCGCACCTTAATTGGGTTCGAAGACGATTCGATGTGGTCTGGTGAACACGAGTGATTCCAGGAAACGGGTCCGTATCTAACACTACATAGCGGATATGGCGTTGCTCTGCTAAACCAACAGTAAAACAAGGTCGTTCTACGCTGTTCAATTGGACATTAATGCTTTTGCATTCACAATGCATAAGAAGGGCTCAAGTGTCCTCGGATTTTGCTAAAGTGCAGCTCTTAGGCGCCCGTTCCGGCGTTGAGCGTCGGCGTAATCGAGCGAAGGACAGAAGAGCGAACGCGGAGCAAAGCTGGGGATGAAAGCAACACCCTCTAGAGAACTTAAAGCCTTCTGCCTGACCCTCTCCCCTTGAGGCACGTCACGCAAAAGAGGCCTACATAGAAGTTCGGTGCAGCGTGCTAGGAAGCTACGAGCAGTGAACCTGTGTTGAAAATGAAGCGTGGAAGATATACAATGGTTAACCCCGGATATTCGGAGAAGACCGAGGGGACTACGACGGCGACAACAATTCGATTAGTTCCAGGAGCCCTGTCGCTCCTTGTATAGCTTCAGGGTTAAGCAAGTCCCGGCATGCTGGGCCTTGCTGTTGCACGCTTCCGAACGCACATTTTTTCTAGACGTGACCAGTGCATGTAGACTCAACACATGTGCTGTGCTTGCGATTGTGTGTACCGCAAACCTTCATTGCCCCGGAATGTGGAGTGTCCTACCAAGATATGCCTAATAAGTGCTGCGTGCCCAATTGCCGGAGCAATTACTTGTACAAATCGGGGCAGCAAAATCATGTCTTCAAGTTTCCGCCAGATGAAGTCGCCCAGAGTGACTGGATTAGGGCGCTTCCACAGGCAGACTTCATTGTAGACAGTTTTAGTATAGCGTACGCAAAAAAAAATAGCGGGTCGTCACTGAGCATGCGCTGAACGCTAAACGAAGTAGCGGGCATAGCGGGCGTACGCAACGCAAACGAGTTAACGTTCTCGGTTTTGCGGGGTTATCGGAGTGGTCTCTCGAAGTCTCGCCATGGTGAGAGCGTGCATTTCAATATGGCTCCTCACAGTGCAAGCAACATTTTGATCATGAGCGCAGCGGCCGAAGGCAATCCTCGCGTGCGCTTCTCGTTTGCTGACGACATCGAGCTGCTGTGCGAGGTAAGGGAGGCCTGTCCTTTCGGGGATCAGGACGGATGGGCCCCCTGATCGCAGCTGTTTTGAATGCAGCAACCGGCAAAACATTCACAGCACGCAACGTCCGCGAACGTGCGGAACTGATGCTTTGGCGCTACTCATCGAACGACCGGAAAAACCTCCGCAAGTGAGTTGATTTGTTCATTAGGTGAAGTATACTAATATGAATCTTAAACTCCAAGTGTAAAACTGTTATTCATGACCTTACAGATCCGGCACAGAGGAAGAGTACAGTGAGAAGGAGCAGCTTCTGCACGAGATCATTGAAAAAATGAAAAATGAAGGCTTAACGATTAGGGCACCGCGGCGTTCAAATAACGGTGCAGTACCACAGCCGGCTGGTGGGCGCCTCACGTCGACGCAAGAAGCGGCACGACGCTCAGCAGCGACCGCGAGAGACGCTGCCGCCGATGCTTGCACGTTGGAGGACGATTGGGACAACACGGGTACGTAGTAAAGACTGGATGTTGCCGTGAGGAATCGGGATGGAATTTTCTACTACAGCGTATATAATTTTGCACTGAACATGCAATTCATTTGTTTTTATTTTGCATTGTTGTGTACTCACAAACATCACTTGCAGGTGTGAGCGAGTCGCCATCACAGTTGTTCAACAACATGATAAACGGTAACGACAACGCCTCGGCTGAACAACAGCAGTGCTCGCAATTTCCAAGCACAGCGAGCACAGAGAGTACAGCGCCTGCTGCATCGGCAATCTCACTACGCGATGATCAGGGGCCATCCGTTGCACCAAGTGGAAGCATTTCTGACTGTGCTTCGCCCAGAACGACAGCACGAAGCGAGCTACAGCGTGGCAAGTACCATCACTATTATCTCACACTTTTCAGTGAAAAAATAAGTGTATATAACTGCAGAATTCCACTTATGTGCCGATTCTATAGTTGTTTTCCGAGGAACAATAATGTTGCACAATAAGTTCAGTGTTGTTATTGTGCCTGACATACGATACTCGATACGATGCTGAACTTATTTGAGTGTCAGTTCCCTCATGTTTTTACCCAACACAACCGTGAAAATACAGTAGACTCTCGGTAACAGGAACCTCAAGGGTCCAGAGAAGCATGTTCCGATAAAAAGGGATTCCATTTACTGAAAGAGGTGTGCAGAAGTGTAGCACTATATCATACACACTCTTACTAATGTTAGACATTATAAGAATAAAGAAATGAATGTAGCAGCTAGCTTGTCCCATGGTTTAAGCGCAGCAAGAGACTTCTGGATTGTCCAGGGTTCACTCATTTTCATTTAAAGGAGACATCAGCGACGTATCAAAGCAAAAACATTGCTCTTACTGCTTGAGTCAGCTGACTTAGCGTGAAGTCATGCTGTTTAAGTCTAAATTATCGAACAGTGCGCTGTAAGGTGGCCGAATTTTCAGTTCTTACTCTGGCCATCAATGGGGCGTGTGGCTCTTATCACCAAGCTCTCTGGACTGCACATGCTATGCACTATTATATTTTTGTTTGCTTGAGTCTTAAGGATTGCCCTCTATGTAGGAAATAGGTGTCACAAAAATAAAAACCAAATTATGGCTTTTCCTGACATATTTACTTTAAACCTTGCTTCTGTTCCGTTAACTGAAAGTTGCACAAATGTTGGTTCCAATTTACGCGTGTTCTCGCATTGTCCAAATAAAAACTAACCAATATAAAGGCTGCTGTTCTGTGTAAGCGGCAATTGCGTTTAAGCAATTTCCATTTAACGAGATTCCACTGTAATCGTATACTTCATTATTATTCAGAAATTATGATTACACGTTATAAAAAATAGTCACAACAGCATATGAAGTTCTTGACTGTCACAAAAGGCAGATGTGCTAATAATTATAGATGTAAAGGTATTTTAATATACCTCAGTCATTTTCTGCTATCCTGTATGCATGGAGGCAGATCTTCTGCACTGCATAATTTAGGCTTTGAAACGGGTATTTCAACTGCCTTGATGCACCCAACTTTAGACTATTTCTAGGGCTTTCTATCTTTCTGCTCGGTAACCAAATGCTTGTGTGTAGCCTAGCACAATCACGATAACTCACACAAAAGAATCATTACACATTTAAATCATGCGATAAAGTGTTTTCTTGATTGTGCTAAGATGATGGCATAGTTGTTGCAAGCTTAACTCTTTGCGACTACTTTTGTTTGCAGGAAAGAGGAAGCAAGAACAGATTATGATTTCCTTGAAAAGCGTGTGAAACATGAAATGGAAATGAAAGACAAGGACTTTGTGCTCGAGACAAAGCGCATCGCCCTGGAGGAGGAAGTAAACTTTATTACTCTAGAAAGAGTAATTCAGCGGTCGTGCCGGATGTCTTGATCTTCTATTGGTTTATGAAGATCTCCGGCCTGCATGGTTGGCGCCCCTATTCCAGGGCACCACTGAGCGTGGCTGCTCGTCGGGCATGATCCACCAGCTTCCGTTGGAGGCTACGGTCGCCGCTGGAGAGCACGCTCTCCCACTGCTCCGCACTCGGATTTTCTATTTTGTGGAATTCCTTATTTGTATTGCACTCCCATGTGTTGTGATAAAGTGTGGGTATTGCACCACACCACGGGCATGTGTCCCTTGGGAACATTTTGCATAGTACATGTAAATTTGGGAAAGTTCCTGTCTGCAGCTTTCGCCAGTAAACTGCCTGTTGTTGAGTGAGTGTATTGTGGGGCGGGGGATATCTGATTCTCCTCCCTCTATGGTAATTTAGTATGTCAGAGTACGTTGGGATCACTGTCATGAAATCCTCAGGATCTCTATTTAGGTCCGCTCGGTTTGCATGCTCGCGAGCGATCCTATCAACCCTTTGGTTGCCCTCAATCTCAGTGTGCCCAGGTACCCAAAAGATGGTGTGTCTGATGCGCTTGTTCTGTTGGCCAGCGCGGAGGAAGATTTGGAGCGCTTTTTGACCGATTCTGCCATTAATGTAGTTTCGGCATGCTTCCTTGGAGTCGGTTAGAATTATAAGGGATCTATTTGTGCGGTAGCCCTCCACAGCTGCTAGAGCAACAGCCATTTCCTCTCCCTCGGTTACCGTACAATCCCGTGCCGACGCGCAAGCGATTTCCCTATAGTCCGAGTCTATTACTGCCGCGACAACTCTTTGTTGTGTTTCCCGTCGTTCTCGAGGATACACCGCGGCGTCCGTGTATACCGTGTTCGCTTTTGTTGCTAGGTATTTTTCCACATATTCTGCCCTAGCGTTCCGCCTGGCTGTGTGTAAATTTGGGTCAATGTTTCTTGGTAGGGACCCTACCTTGATGGTGCTGCGATACACATCGGGTAGGTTTGCCGTTCTTTGTTCTTGCCTTTCAATTTCTTTGTGCCCTGTTTTTTTAGGAGCTTTCTGCCCGTGGTAGTCTGCTGGAGTCTGAGTAGCTGCGACCCTAATTGTGCTTCTCTGAGCTCCTCGAACGTGTTGTGGAGTCCGAGGGCCAGGAGCTTCTCTGTCGAGGTGTTGGCCGGCAGGTGAAGCGCTGTTTTGAATGCTTTCCTTATGATGGCGTCGACCTGATCCCGTTCGCCTTTGTTTGTGTTGTAATATGGGAGGGCGTACGTAATCCGGCTGATTATGAGGCTCTTAACCAGCTTGACTGTATCTTCCTCCTTCATGCCGCTTCTTTTTTGCGAGACGCGGGTGATCATACGTGCCACCTGTGCCGTCGCTTGCTTGAGTCCTGGAAGAAAGCCGCCTATCGTGGG